>NC_139956.1:25615663-25693163 GCF_963454915.1 Gymnoscopelus microlampas | reverse complement strand
CCAGTGCTTTCTGACCCTTAAGGGCTGTAACTTAATGTACGAATAGAGAGGGAGTAGAAGCTGTACGTCAAGTGAGAACCTATTCCTCCATTTCTGTTTGATTTATTCATTGCTCACTCTAGGTTGAGCTGTGCTCCTGGGCTGAGCCACTGTTTCTGCATGTTAGCCGTTCATACAGGGATGATTTTAGATCTATGGATATGCCTACAGCTTTAAGTGCCACGCCAAAAACCAAGTTCATCGTCTGACACTCCCTCTGTTTCAACATCCATTTATCCCAGTCTCTCTGTCTCCCAGAATATCTCTGAAGTCTCATGTCGGTCCTGCTGACATTGCCCACTTGGGGCCCATATAGTTCAGCCCACCTTGAAACCATATGGGGGCCACGTGGGCGTGTTGGCTGGGAGAGGATTCAGAATCTCATCATACATTGACTGACACCGAATGGTATCTGCACATTCAAATTCATATTTGAAATCCAATTTGGAAAGAGCTAGCCAATCACAGAGCTCCACAGGATCAGGATGTAGTCTCCAGTTAATCCCAATAACCAACCTTTTCTTCATTTAACATAAGTAAATGAAGGCATACTAAGGTTGATTAATGAACAGATGCTTTGTGTATTTGGAAAAAACAGACTTTATATGTTATTCAAATGTGACAGAAGTTGCAGTTCAACACATTAGTCAGCAGAATATATAATTTTAATAACCAGGATATTAATTATGAAAGTAATCACTATTATTTCCAGAACACACATTAATTAAATACTACTTATTTATTCTTAATTATAGAAATTTTTTTATCATTAATTGAAAGTGTTAACCACTTATTGCCCGAAAATTCAAAGGATCCTCACCTTGCTACTTAACAGGAACACAATCGCATTGTAAATGCCTGCAGGCTTTAATTACAAAGTTGCGTAGACACACACACACACACACACACACACACACACACACACACACACACACACACACACACACACACACACACACACACACCAAAATTGTATACACTTTAAATAAATACAATGCATTCCACATAGTTTCACTCTAAAATGTCAACAACAGGGTTGATTCTCACAACTGCAAAGGAAAGTATAGTTAACAGCCAGAGGTTTATCGCTCTCTGTATCTCTGCAAAGACACTGTGTCCCTGAGGGGAAGACAACGCAGCTACCGGTGTTCAGGAGCATGAATATTTTGAGGGGCACTGACTTAAGTGTGTTTTTGTTTACACAATAATACCCCTACACTCTTCTTTCATTTATTTATGACAACCTCTCTGTAAAAACAACCCCTTCGCTCCCTGACACCCCTACAGACACTCGTTTGCACTCTCTTCACCCTGCCATCTCTCCTGAAACACACACATAAATGCTGGCATTCGATGCGCTGCCACCCCTCGAGCAGCTTAGCATTTTCCATCAGCTAAAGCTGTGTTTCTCCCATTTCTTCCTGAGTGCTTTCATTATTCATAGCAATGGCCACCAAAATAGCCCGGGGGATTGATGCACCCATAGCCTGGCCTCTCTCCCTCTGTTGCTCTCCTTCACACCATGTGACCTCGGATATTTTGGGCCACTGCTCACCCTAAATCTTTAATAGCCCCGCTATGTCCCCAACAAGGGGAGGACAAATTGAAATGCAAAACATTTGAGAGAGAGAGGAGGGAGAGAGAGAGATATTTTGTTCTACGATCTATAAGGTTCAAGAGTTATAGACTATAGTCTCTAACTCTCCACCCCACCTGCCCCTCATTCTTTTCTATTCTCTCTCTCTCTCTTGTTTTCCCCACGTGTTGTGCTCCACCCAACTTATTTCTGTTAATGAGGTGTTCCCAGTAAGAAATGAAATAAATATATCCCCTAGCTGTCAGCCCCCATCCGGACACCCCAGTAATTATAACGCTTGTTTACTTCAGCTCCAAGTTGCGCATTTTCTTTTTTTTTCTGTCACCAGTGGAAACAGATTGTGGCGGGGCTCATATGTGTATGTGAAATAATCCCAAGGAGTCATCTCCCCTTCAGTTCCCCTGTAATTATCTACCACCACAGAGGAAGGGGGTCAACACCTTGCCCATTTGATTGAGTGCATGGGATTTTATTGGCCGGTGTGTAGAAACTGGCCTGTCTCATTGGCTGCAATTTAAGCGTGACAAATGACAGGTGTGTGGCCCTGAAGAGCCATTTGGAGCACTGGGTGTGTTTAAATTAATCCTTTAATGTCAGGAACCGATCACTGATGCTGGGATCAACAGTTAGCGTAATCACAGCATGTGACTTAATAGAGGGTGTAAGAGCAGCATGTGATTGTATTGAAGTTATGGGAGGGAAGAGAAGGAGGATTTCTTTCCCAGTGTGCATAAGGCCTCAAAGAACGTGTTCATTGATGTTCAGCCCTCCATCCTTGCAGATATGTTTGGTCCCTGAGCATAAACATCTGCTGTATTTATGTCTGCAATATCTTTTCAGGCAGTTACTATACTTTTCTTACAGCATATTTTCTTATAACTTATTGCATGTCTACTGCATGGTTACTGCAGTAGACATACATTATGCGGGCAGGGCGGGGGGGGGGGGGGGGGGGGCATATTGCATTTATGCACCCCCTCCTTGCGGAGTGGCGGTGCTACCTGGGTATGCCTGATCTGCAGAGAAAGGTCAATGTTGTCAAAAAGTTTGGGGCATCGTCATGGGAAAAGAAAGTTATGTTTATTGTTTCCCTGAACCCAATACGTTTGAGAACCACTGGTCTACTTTACTGTATTTATATCTGCAATATCTTCTCTGCAGTTTAGTTCACATCCATTTGGTCATTCACAAAATATTCAACTTTTGAGACTGCAGGATATTAGAAGTCCAGTATAGCCATATGAAGTGAGATGCGGATTGCGTCATGGAGCATTTGACAAGGAGTCAGACAGAACATGGGATGTTCTGCCATTCATCCACTTAATTAGTTTATTTGGGTAAGATGTATGCACCCCTTAGAAATGACTATTGAGTTATTTAAGCTGTTATGGCTTGACTTCACAGTCTGTCCATCGCTAGAGAGGATTCTCTGACCGATCAGTCGTCAGCAGCGTAAGGTCAGGTCACCATTTGGTTTCGCCTCAGCCCTGTCACGGTTTGAGTCAGGGCAGATTGTAGGACCCAAGTGCAGGAGAGACGGAGGCAGAATAGATTAGATTAAAGGGTTTAATAACTCAAAAGACAGGGATGCAAAGTAAGTGCTGAACTCAAGACAGGATCACACATAACAGTTTAACAATGAACTAGCAACCAAACACTGGGAACAGGGAGGTATAAATACACAAGGACTAACTAGACACAGGTGAACACAACCGACAATCAACACTGGGATAGGCTGAGGGACTAAGGGGACACACGAGGAGAACATGACTAATCAACAGGGAGCTGAGACAAGACAGGTAACAGTAACTAGGCACAACAGGAAACAATACTACAAAATAAGGTACAGAACATCAGCAGGGCAACAACAACAGAGTAACAGAATAACAAGACTACATACAGAACAGAACAAAGGCCTAATAAGTCCAAGACCTTATAAGGGCAGGAAGGTCTAAATAATAAAGTCAGAGTGCGCGGCCCGAGGAGCGGACCGTGACAGGCCTACAGAACAGGCCTAAAGTGTCCACGACCATATAAGGGCAATGGCGGTCTAAATAATAACATCAAAGTCCACGGCCCGAGGAGCGGACCGTGACAAGCCCTGCTTGGCCATGCTGAGGATGGGTACAAAAAAGTACCTCCAAGTACCTGGTACCAGTCCTACTACTAAAGATGCGATGATGAAAGAAAAGAAAAAAATTGAGGAAGACAGAAATAAAATGATGGAGATGATAGAAATAAAGAAACATTAGACAGGTGAAAGAGGAACAATCGCCAAAAAAAAACCATCAAATTAAGCAAAGTGAGAGAGAAAACAGCTGTAGAGGATTACAGTGAGTTAGAGGTGTGGAGGGGAGAGGACAGAGAGACCGCCCCCTGGAGGCTAAAGTGAATGCTAAATGTTGCTGTGAGCCTCCGTAAATCACGATATTCCCCTTTTCTCCAGGCAGGGCATGATAAAGAACCCCCCCCCCCCCAACATCCCTGGGCTCAATACAACGACAAATCCCGTATTTATGTATCTGAATTCCATGAGCTTTTTATAACCCGTTTGTCAAAGGTTCCACAACAACGTGTGTCGGTTAATTAGATACTCAATATTCTGTACAATTCAATTGTCTTCATGTCAGTGGCTCCCATGACACTGTTGTGAAATGGTTGAGCTAATGTCTTTCTTTCTTTTGTTCCACATGAACGGTATCACACGCCTCCTCAACAATTATGGTCATTATTACTCTCATGTGTTTTTGCTTAAGTGCATTGCACTCAATGCCTTTTTGCGAACCCACAGATCGACATTGATTGCATTTGGAGTTGGCTCGAGTGACCACAGAATTTGCACTTCATTTTGTGGCTTGCTAACCAAGAGCTCTCTGGCATAATTGACCCTGCGGTGTGAAATGGCAAAACAGAGACAAGTGTCCAAGAAATATCTGGAAGACGTGAAAACACTGTCTATCACCCTCCATGGTTAAATATCGGCAGGTTACCGAAATAAAACAGCAAGAAGAAGTGTCCGTGTGGGTTCTGCCCATCACTGTGGAGACTGGGGTTCATTTCCTCCATGGTAAACAGAATTGTATATATAGCAGAATTGGATGGATTCTGCATGCGTTACTTACTCCCTCCTCCAATTCCATGTGTATCGGAGGAGATGCAGTTGTATACACCCTCCACAATACCAATAAGGCAGTGGCAGGGACACTATACTTTAAAATGGCTATAATAATAAAATAAAATAAACAGTGGATCAATAAATACCTTTTAATCTTAGCTATGTGCAGAAAATTCATTGCCTCGCAAAAAACAGTAATTTTCTGTACGTGGCAATAAACTGCATACACCTGCTCACTGCTTGTTTTAACATCCATCTGAAGTCTGGATGAGTCCGATTGTATACTCATAAACACAAACCACAAAATCAGCTACTCTGTAGGATGCTAGCCATCTATAAGAGGGTCAGCCTGTGTGTCTGGTTGTGTGTGTTTGTCTAGCGGTAGGGATATGTATGCCAGTCAGTGTCTAGAAGTAATGTATGCCAGTCAGAGTCTAAGTAGAGATACTGTATATATGCCAGTCAGAGTCTAGCAGTAGAGATATATATGCCAGTTAGAGTCTAGCAGTAGAGATAGAGATATATATGCCAGTCAGAGTCTAGCAGTAGAGATATATATGCCAGTCAGAGTCTAGCAGTAGAGATATATATGCCAGTCAGAGTCTAGCAGTAGTCCACCAGTCAGAGCAATGCTCTCAGAGAGTTGATAAGTGGTCATTGAATTTGCCTAGTTGAGGCAGACGGCGCTGGGCAGGGCAGCTGGACGGCAGAGCTGGACAGCAGGAGGGACTGACTGTCACATAACAACCTGGTTGCTGCTGATGGCTTAAGTAGTGGATAAGACGCATTCCACAATAGGCTTTAATGCAGTCCTTACAGCGAGTCGAGGGTTCGATTCCCGAGCCTGACGGCCTTTGCTGCGTGTCACACCCTGTCCCTGTTTCCTGTCAATCTACACTGTAGGCTACTATCCAAATAAAGGCAGAAAAAAAAGAAAAAAAGAAAAAAACCTAAAGCATTAAATTATCATTTTCTGCGGCCAGAATGGAGATCTAATCTGTACTGAAAACTTTGTTTCACACACACACACACACACACACACACACACACACACACACACACACACACACACACACACACACACACACACACACACACACACACACACAAAGGATTGGAGATCGGATGATAGTGGAAATTGAGAGATCCATCACACAGAGAGATACAGAGCGGGAGAGGGGAGAGAGAGGCAGATGGAGAAAGAAGATAGCAGAGCTAGACAGACCCTCAAATAGCCACAGATAAGACAATATGGAGAGACACTGAACAAGAATAGAGAGAGAGAGTATTCCAGTTCTTGTCAGTCCTGAGCTCTGAACCGTTGTCTAACGAGGCTGAATCTGCTGATGGGTCATAACTCCCCCCCACCACACACACTGCAAACCTAAATCTTTTAAGTGTGTGTGTGTGTGTGTGTGTGTGTGTGTGTGTGTGTGTGTGTGTGTGTGTGTGTGTGTGTGTGTGTGTGTGTGTGTGTGTGTGTGTGTGTGTGTGTGTGTGTGCGTCTTAATGGTTGTTTTGTGCAGCACATTACGTCCACCTCTCTGCATTCTCTGGCCCAACTCGCTTTAAAAGCCACCATCCTCTTTACATAGTGACATACCATGCTGAGATATTGTACCGTACACAACCATTCTTATCTGCATGTGGTCCATGACATACTACTATATATAATATGCTAAAATAGCATGACAACACAGTTACATATAGCAGCAACCATGAAGCCAGTAATGAGCATTATTAAATAACACAGTACAGTACATTATATCCCAGGGCCCGCTTTTGAGTCCTCGAACCATTGGCTGAGAAACATACATTTTTTGTCCGCTATTTTGATTGATTAATTGAATACTTTATTAGTCAAAACAGCATGTGGTACAGTCAGACATTAAGGGTAAAAGGATAACACAAAAAAGTCCTGGGGACTTGTTTCCATTGTGGTCCTATGTATTCAATTAATCAACATAGCATAAAAATAACACAATAATAAATATCATCAACAAATACAAAACACAGTACAGTATGTACACAGGAGAAAAGGGAAACACAGCAGCAGTGAATGACATCTCCTTTCTATGGGAAATTGCATGTATCTCCCCTTGTGGTCTCCTGATAGATGAAGTTTCAGGCCAGTTTTGAAAGAAACCAGTGATTTACATCTTACGTTATATTGCCTCATGCTGTAAAGATGTGCTCGATTGAAAGATGATCAAAAGCTAAACCTGGGTGAACTGAACCTCTTGCAAAGACTAATCTCTCAAGAACAGATTCTGCACTGCGTGAGAGAATCTGTCCTGAAGCTTCGTCCTAACGTGTACACATTGTGTGGGAGTGGGCGTGCCTTCAGATCAGGAAGCAGGCTGCGCTTTACCCAATCAAATGTAGTGGGCGGGATTCACGTGTCCGTCGATCTTTCCCTACAGGAAACTACCGGAAACTAATTTAACAATAGCGTCCGCGGAGCAGACAAAACCACGGAAAGATATTCACATTTGAACTTACTCTTTCATCATAGAAACAAGTGGGCTTATAACCAAAACGATCCATGTTCTCTGGGAGAAGTGGTGTTAGTGTTCCGTGTAGAAATATTGTTAGTGGGAATGAAATCATAGTCGCACCACCCGGAAGTGGAGCGCTGAAGGCAGACTTAAACCCCGTTTCCGTGCGCACGGGTCCCCCGTTAGCATTGGCCCAGAGTCAACTGAGGAGGGACGAACAGAGGTCGCTGTTTTTCCTTTTTCAGTTGAATCTGGGTTCCGAGATTGGCAAAGACAGACCTGATTGTTTTAAAGGCAAGCCTTTTTAGATTTGAAGAGCTTAAGTATCTAGGGCTGTGACCGGCATGATATCCCTGTCACAAAATCCCTGGCCCAAAAAAGGTTAGGAAACACCGATCTATTATGTTCGTGGACAGGAGGATTCATTGGTATTGCTACCAATAAGGCAGTAGCAGGGACAATCTACTTTAAAATGGCTACATTAAAGAAGAAAACAACAAAGACAGTTGATCAATAAATAGCTGGAATAGCTCAGTGAAAACACTCGCTGACTATCACCCTCCATGGTGGAACAACACCAGTTTACCAAAAGAAAACAGCAAGAACAAGGACTTTTAATCTTAGCTATGTGCAGCGAATTCATTGCCTCGCAAAAAAAATGTAATTTTCTGTACGTGGCAATAAACTGCATACACCTGCTCACTGCTTGTTTTAACATCCAGCTGAAGTCTGGATGAGGGTGGTTGTTTACTCATAAACACAAACCACAAAATCAGCTACTGCATTATGGAGTCTGCACAAGTTTTACAGTACACCCATGAATGCACACATTGATATGTGTGTGCGTGCATGCATGCGTGCGTGCAAAACTAATGGCTAGTTCATGCTAATCGACCCCTGATGTGGTCATTCCAACTCAGCGTGTCCGGGACGTAATTGTGCTTGGTGCGGTGTTGGGGGCCCCTGGTGTCCCTCTTTTAAATTAATGTGTTTGTTTTACAGCACAGTAAAGACTCTTAACACATAATCGATGTGTTGCCGTCATGATACTAACAGCACGTAATGCTGATGGACAGAGGGACAGTCCTCCATGACCCTTGATGTGGCCTTGAATACACATGGTGTTACGGGGCCACGGCGTGCACTGGTCTCATGCACATACAGTGCCTGCATTCAATCGAATTCATTGAAATGCGTGCAAGATGATGAATACATGCATTGACAGTATTGATATCTTTGAGCTTCTCACCCAAACCCAACCGAGAGTACAGATCGACCATATCACAAGACTCTCTCTCTCTCTCTCTCTCTCTCTCTCTCTCTCTCTCTCTCTGTAGTGAGGAAACTCCAAGCAATACACATAGAAAACTTGAAGTATTGTGCACCATTTACCATATTCAGACAGTATGTCCTTTCAGCAATACAGCAAAACGGTTGCTGGTAATATGGCCATTTATACAGTATAGTACTCCACACTAGTAGATTTCACGTAATCTTTGAATCAATGGTTGGAATTTGTCTAACCAGTGGTTTGTATTTTGGATTCTTAGGTGCATGTTGTAGAACGAAAGGAGTGAATGACAAAATTATTGGTGTGCATGTGTGTGTTAGTGTACATGCATTTAGGGTGGAGGGACTTTTCACACTATGTAGAGAAATCTTTTATTTTATTTGTTCTGAAGTGTTTTTCGTACACCAAGGTGTGCAAATAACATAAATCATTAGATTTTCATTATAGTGGCGATCAATGACATTCAAACACATCAAATTAAACACAGCATGCCCACGCACACACACACACACGTGTGCGTCTGCGCGTGCGCGCGCATACACACACACACACACACACACACACACACACACACACACACACACACACACACACACAGAATGTTCGGTACTTTATAATTATGAATTGAGCTTGGTCTTAATTTGATGGACTGTAATGTTCAAATAGACCAGACATTCTTGTTCCAAATGCATTCCAAAATGTCACCCTCCACTGCAAAGAACATGACATGCAATAATGACATCTAAACAGTTTAGCCAGAAGGAAAGACTTTCATATTCAGCATGAAATGACTTACAAGTATATCTGATGCTCCAATGCACTTGCTGTGAAATGAAGTGTCTTAATTGCTAAATTCAATTTGTGTCACACCGGTAGCTTTGAACCAATGAGTGAACAGCCAGACATGGGTCGTGTCGTGAGAAGTTTTGAAAGGGTGTTGTATACTTTTACAAGCGAATAACGTGGAAAATTGCAAAATTCATGCTCCATTTGACAATGAAATGGAAGTAATTAACAGAAGCAAGACTCAGTGGCGATTAGTCTTGTAATTAGCAGTTACAGCATACTGTATCGCAGAGAGAGTGTGTGTGTGTGTGTGTGTGTGTGTGTGTGTGTGTGTGTGTGTGTGTGTGTGTGTGTGTGTGTGTGTGTGTGTGTGTGTGTGTGTGTGTGTGTGTGTGTGTGTGTGCGCGCGCAGGCGTGTGTGCGTGCGTATATCAGTGTAACGCTGTTACTGATTACAGCTGAAATGCATCATTTTTTTTCACTCATTTGGATCCATTCTGAGACTCAATTTTCAGCAGTAATATTTTGTCTTTATACCTCTCCATGTTGCTATTATTCCAGTGAGTGACTCACACAGACTGCAAAGAGGGGAAATTAACTGGGTGTCTCTGGGATCATTGAGCAGACTGGGGTTGACTGGAATCGCACACAGCAGGGTGGTTATCTACCGTCAATCACCGTCTATTGTTTGAGAATCCACACAACAAGCTGCCAGGCATGCACACATGGTGCTACAGACTAGATAGTGGTAGGAAGAGATAGCAAGGTGAGAGCAGCTGCCATTCAGCTGCATGTTTGTAACTATTTTCTTCTTCTTCCCAAAATCATTCCAATTGGACCCCTTTGCGGGCCGCAACAGGCCGGTGGCCCCAATTTGACCCCCCTGGTGTGTCTGTAGTGTGCATGAGAGAAAGAGAAAGAGTGAGTGAGTGAAAGGGAGAAGGGGTGAGAGATAGAGGGAGTAAGGAGTGGAATGGAGGAGAGCGAGAGGGAGACATGGGGGGGGGGGGGGGGGGTCCCCCCTTACAGTAGAAACAGCATTAAGTGGTCCCTAATTCAGGCTGAAGTTACAAGATCTGACACGGGAACAACATGTTCAACCCAGAGCTTGAACTCTGTTAAATAATGGTAGCCATGTCGTCCTTACCCAGACTAGATCAGAAATATCACATTCAAAGGTCACCGTGTCACATCTGGATTCAATTATTCTTAGTTACAGATGTATTAAAGCAGTGTTATTTATGATGTATGAAGTTGCAACAGCTCAATCTTAGAAACGGAGGAGCTCTACGTAATCCTTGTTACTATAAAAATGGTTTGTTTTTACGAACAGCAGCCCTGTGTGTGTCACACACATGTGTGTACCTCCATCCATGTTTAAACTTGTGGCCCTAGCAGTCATAAAAACCAAACAGGGCAGGGCTCTGGCAGCCAGTTCACAGCATAAATCAGATTGACTAAAACCAATTTCCTTTCAGGGTGGTCGGGCCAAACACTGACCTCTCGGCATTCGTGTACCAACCTCCCCACCCTCCTCCCCTGTAAAGTTCTAAAACTAAACCCACTCTGCACCATGGCAGGAACAAATGACAGCGTTTGTGAGATCGGACTAACGTCGTGCTGCACGCACGCAAATGATCAATGGAGATTGCGGACAAATGAAAGGATTAATGAACAGCCGAGAAACGAGAACTGAATTCCAGATTTGCCCTTTTCAGCCCCCATATTATCCTGCGTTCTCCTCTGCATCTTTCCCTCTCTGTCCATCTCTGTATTTTACCCCTCCCTGTCTGTCTTTTTTAGACCTTTACACCATTACACCTCCATCAATCTTTTGCTACCTTCACTCTGTTTCTCCCCTTTTCTTCTTTGACAGAGGGTGAAGGGCTCTCTGGGCAAGGATGCTACTTTAATTAACAAAATAACATTGTGTTCCATCAGCTGATATGTTGCATATAACCTCATTCAGCCTGATGTCATCTCAGTTTTCATAACCTAAGAATGGAAACAGAGCTCAACATTAATGTAACTTCTTATTGGGCTTTGGGGCGGCACTTCCAGTACATCCGCTTAACCCCATTCAAAACTTCTAAATCCTAACAGTTTTCAGAAAAACTGATATGTATTTGGCCGCCGAACCCCATCTTTAAATATGTTTTTCAAGGGATCCCCAGAAGCAAAGATTTACAAATGTTATATATTCAAGGATTTGCACGAATCTTCACGGTTTTTATAGCAGATCTACAAGCTCATAGCGCGGCACGGAGTGATGCACTATGAGCTTGTATATCTGCTATTTTTGAATAGCCAAAGTATATAAAATAATGCTTTTTAGCTCAAATCTAAAATGACATAGATGCTTTTCCGGTTTTAATTGCTTAAACACTTTCAGTAGTACTTCTTGTCCAGCCTATAGATTGGATAGGTCAGCTCCACACACCTGTAGAATGTGAAATACAGTACGCGTGTCATGTGACACCCACAGTATGGCCGTGATTCCATCCCCAATTCACCAGATCCCTGTGTCGTCTTTCTCCTTCCTTCTCTTTCTCCTTCCCTGCATTCTTCGCTCCAGACCTCTGCCGCAGCCTCTGCTAATTGCTCATAAAGGCGCTTTACAGAGGAAGTTAACAAGGTTTTAAATCTCCACTCCATCTTCACTGGGACTGGGGAGCTTTCACAGATTGCGGTCTGTACCTCTAGTCTACTCAGATGAACCGCTTAGTTTACTGCACACTGAAGGGCACGGAGACGCTGCACCACCGGCGTGTTTATAGAAGCCTCCCCCAACATAAAAATTCTTGGAAGTCTCAGATGCTAAGTTGGCCGTGACTACAGTAGATTTCATTTAGTTTGACATTTACGCTTCCATTGCATTTTTATAGTTCAACATTTCAGCTGATGCTGTTCTCCAATGTGACTCACGACACAGGCAACCACTAGAACAATGCTTTACTTAAAGCTGTATTGTGTGATACAGTACATGGCTACGGATTAATCATGGTGATGAATTGCAATTGCTCTGTGTTTCAAAACAAAGAAACTAAAGAAACTCTCCCCCTGACCTGCGGCATCTCCCCCCAGCTCCCCAAACTTACCCTATATCAAAGTACATCACACACTGGTAGTCAAAGTGAGACAAATCAAACAACTTTGACAAATATTTATCTTGTTCAAGTAAAGCGTTCTTGGGTGTCATGAATGGCACGCTATATCAATTGAAGTCATTATTTAAATACCACTGTTTTCATGCAGTGTATTATCATGTCAGGTGAAGAGATAAGAAATGTATCTGGGATTTTTTGTCACGTCTAACGGAAAACTATCTTTGTAACGGCCCTTCATCTCATGCAGTTATACTACCGTATACGTCATCTTGCACTGGATGATCTGTGGTGATTTTAAAGAGTGAGGTAGGTGCCGAGGTGTTTCACCCAATCCAAGAGGAGTGATCCAAGTCCAAGTGTGTGTGTGTATCACAGGTATGTGTCTGGTGTGGATGTGGACCCTGACCTCGTGCACATGGAAATACAAGCGGAGGTACGGTGACACTGCATTGTGCTTTAGTTGTTGTTTTATCTCTCTTTTATTTTCTTGAGGACTATGTTTTTAGGCTTCTGCAGTTTTTGAGTCAAGAAAAGTAAAGTCGGCAGACTCGGCACATTGTTTTAAGGTTCTGTTCTGTTCTTGTTGTGGGTTTCTGTCCTGCTCTCCTAGTGTCCACTATCTCCATAAATAGGTTTAAGTTTACATTCAAAGGGGAAGGGAAGTCGTATTGAAGTACCCTGGAACGTGTCCTCATACATTTAACAGTGTAACAGTTACAGTGAGTCATGATTCAGTTTCATTTCGGCTCAATAGGCACAGTACACAGAGAACAGTATAAAAATGTGTCATAATTCAGCTTTGTTTCATCTTTATTAGACAATGCAGTGTAAAAATGAGTGACGATTCAGTCTGTGTATGTCAATGAGACCTATAGTTACACAATGTTGATTTGTTTCTCTTTCCATCTCCCTCTCTCTTTCTCTGTCCACCCCCGGTGTACTGTACATGTATTGTAGGTAATAGATGTGATGATAGGTCGACCTCACTGGGGGGGGGGGGTTCAGGAGGGGATTCATGGGTAAGTGAAGAAGGAGGGAGGCAGGGGCCCTGGGGGCCCCGCCAGTAAACCTGGATTATCATATCAGCAGGCAGACAGATAAGGTACAAGTCCCCACCGGGGGACATGGTAATTTTGTGTGTGTGTGTGTGTGTGTGTGTGTGTGTGTGTGTGTGTGTGTGTGTGTGTGTGTGTGTGTGTGTGTGTGTGTGTGTGTGTGTGTGTGTGTGTGTGTGTGTGTGTGTGTGTGTGAGAGAGGAGAAACAGAATGCTGAAGTCCACAATGTGAGAGTTGTCATCCTGAACAAGACATGTCTGTGTTTGTGCCGGGCTGAACCGGAGAGGCAGCCTGTCCCTGCCCAGGCGCTGAGAGCTCTTCCTGGGACTAGGAAGCACCACATGGTCCCCCTCCTGCTCAGAGCCCCCCCCCCCCCCTCTCCTCCTTGCTTCCGTACTCAGACAGATGAGAGGGGCTGGTGCGGCCAGGCGTGCAGAGCCAATCTGTTCGATGTGCCCCCCTGTCACATGTGGCATTGTCAAGGTTAAACACGGCAGGTTAAAGGTGACACGTGTCAGAAAGGGGCACAGAGAGGTTCAGACCTCTGTAGGGATGGGAGGGACCTCGCCCCGGGCGTCTGTGCCCAGGTTAGTGCGGCAGGTTTCTGAAGGGGATGGTGTAGGGGGGATGGGGATGGGGGAGAGAGGATGAGCGACGGGGGCGTAAATTGATGGATAAGAAGGCTGGAGAGGTCTGTTAGGTGCACGTGCCATCAGGGAGATTGATGTGATGGAAAACATACTGTGGATACTAGGCATGGCTGCCACCCACACACACACACACACACACACACACACACACACACACACACACACACACACACACACACACACACACACACACACACACACACACACACACACACACACACACACACACACACACACACACACACACACACACACACACACACACAAATCTCTCAAGAATGAAATGAAAACATTGTCCATAACTTTGTATGATTAACATTCAAGACTCAACTGTAGACCAAATTATTCACATTCGCCTCCTTTCACCACCCTCTGTTTCTTTTCACAACTATTTGCTATTCACCATTTTCCTTTTCAGACCACCTCAAGTGGAGGGTGTGTGTGCGTGTGTGCGTGCGTGTATCGCAAGCTGGAATTGAACACTTAGCCAATCTAATAGCCTTTTAATGAGTCCTGTGCCGTATGCTGCTTTGATTAAATGTCAGGGCATTTCAATAAATTAGCAAGTCCATTTGTTAGCACCACAGAACACTTTAAACAGAGTGGAGTCGAGGAACAGGAGGAAAAAAGAAAAGAAAAAGCAATGTTGTGGCGTCTCACCTTGGAGCTTGGAAGCAGATTGACTTCTGTTGTGTTTGCTTTGTTCTTATCTCTCTGAGAAAGTGTGTGCTTGCATTGTGTGCACATCAGCTGAAGTGTGTGCCTCCTGTATGCATGTGCGAGCTCCTGTGTGTGCCTGCATGCCTGTGTGTCCAGCACACAGTCAAATCTCATTTTACCATTCATGTGCACAGTTTGTGTATTTGTCACCTTCTCTGCAGAGGAGAAAAGCTGCAGAATTTCTTGCTGATGTAGCTTTTGGTGAAAGTCAATTCTGAGTTAGCCAGGCAACAGGTGCTAGCCACCCTGTTTAATCCCCCCGGTGCCCTTTTTGCCGAGAACAGTATTAGAGGAGAGCTGTCAAATCCTTCACAAAGGTATATCTCTCATTAGGTTCTTTGTGTGTCTCTAGGCCCTAGACTAGAGACATAAGAATCACCTAATAAGAGCTATATCTTTGTCAAATCTTATCTATCTATCTGCTCTTCTCTCTCACAACACTTGTTTGTTCTCTGTCTCTCCCTGCAACTCGTATAGCTCTCTCTCATTCAAACTATTCGAAGCATAATGGCTAAGTTCCTAAGCAAGATCGACCACAAACTCATTCTCCATCTAGGACGATTACATACTGTATTAGTCAAGGTGACACGCACGCACGCGCGCACACACACACACACACACACACACACACACACACACACACACACACACACACACACACACACACACACACACACACACACACACACACACACACACACACACACACACACACACACACACACACACACACACACACACACACACACACACACACACACAGCTTGCTCATGAGCAGTAGTCAGAACCATAGGCTAGATTGGATGTAAGGTGGTAGATTCAGACGGGTCCAGTAGCACTGGACCTCACTCGACTGAAACCACTCCTTTTTAAAACACAGTCCATAGTAATTGCTTCAGGGAGGCGCAATTTTTGTATTTATCTTTTTAATTTCATAAGTTTTTCATTATTGTTATTGGCATATTATTTAAAAAAAGTTAACAGTTCTTTGAGACTGCCATTTTCAAGCTACAGTATTAGGTGCTTTTTTGTGCACAATGATGCACACTCTCCTCTTCCTCCAAGACGCCTCGAGCCAGAGAAAGAAAAATACAAAGCATTTCTTGTGAAAGGCCTGAATATGAAGTGCTTGTATTCAGATATTATAATTGAAAAGAAAAAAAGTTAGATAGAATATGTGCTCTCTCTCTCCCTCTCTCTCTCCCCCCTCCCCCCGGTCTGTCTGAAGTCTTCTAGTCTGTTGTTCTTTTCTCCTCTCTCTCTCTTGCTCTCTCTCTTTCTCCTTCATCTCTATTCTCTACCTCTGTGTACCAATGCTCCTCTCCTCTCTTCTGTGATGTATTGAGTGAAATAAAATGATGGAATATTTCACAGTGATGTGTGTGTCTGTGTGTGTGCAGTGAAATAACATGATGGAATATTTCACATTGACGTGTGTGTGTGTGTGTGTGTGTGTGTGTGTGTGTGTGTGTGTGTGTGTGTGTGTGTGTGTGTGTGTGTGTGTGTGTGTGTGTGTGTGTGTGTGTGTGTGTGTTTTCATATGTCCTATCCACGTAACAAGTTCGTCCAGATGAAGTTTCCCAAACTATGCTCTGCCTTCACAAGAATCAAGAATCCTTCACAACCTGAAATAACCTGAAGTTTTTTTCCCAGGACGATGAAACAGAAATCAATTCCACACCAATTTTAGTTTTCATGTTTCATCTCCAGCAATGTTGTCCAATGAGTGAGACTGCTGACTCAGGTCTCATAACACTTTATGATGCAGACTTTAAGAGTGCTTCTTTTAAATCTTCCCTAAAGAGATGGTTGAAGCTGCACTATTTAACTTTCCTCTTCTACCCCGGATTTGAACCTGGTTTCCTGTGCAAGTGCGTTTTGCTTGCTCAGGGGATAAATTGAATCGTGACCATCAAGTCTAAATTTGTGTCTAGATGAGACTTTGACAAGATCTAAATGTCTCACTAGAAGAGCAGGGAGACAAACTCCAATTGTATAAATTATATTGTGTTAACATACTCTACCATACAGACTGGACAAAATGACCTTTTATTTATTAAACATTTTTTACATAGTGCCGCTTTAAGGGGAAGCAGAGTCTGGGTCTAGGTATGGTCTAAGTGTTTTTTCTTTGTTAACTTACAGCCTGGTATGTTTTATTTCATTTAAGTTGTACAGTTGTTAGGTATGTGTTAGTATTGCTCAGGTAAAACAGGATAAAACAGTAAAATTAAAGCTACCCTCTGTAACTTTTCTCTGCACAAGTGCTGAAATTTGTATCACTGAGCTAATAGAGCCTGCCTGCTTGCTCATGGGAGAACGTACCACTTTCTCAACCGTGGGAAAACCAGACACAGGATCTAAATGTCTGAATAGAAGAGCAGGGGGACCAGCCACAACCACTACAATTGTATAAGATATATTGTATTACATACTCAAATTGGACAAAATACTTGTACGGTAGTCCCTACATTGTTTTTACATTTGCAGCTTTAGTTGAACACTGAGAGTATCCAAATGGACCCAAATGGACCCGGAATGTTAAATGGACACTGAGGAATTTAGTGTGTATAAGCTTAGCTTGCATACTACAGTATACGGTAGCTTTGAGGTATATGTGATAAATATGGTGAAATATTATATATTTCACCACAATATGTGCTGAAATAGTTCTTTAATACATTACAGGAGCACATTTATTGAAAGATTTACTTATTTATTTATATTTAAGAATCTTGATTCTTGGTCACTTGGACCTCTGTGGGATCAGGAAAAACATAAAAAAGTAAAAAGCAACATCTGACAAATTTCAACAGAGCAGATAACTTATTTGCTCTACACAATGTCAATTTCAGCATAGTAGATGACATATTGTGGTCTACACATGTGACTCTCGGATTGTATCCCCTGGAAACCTCTCTAATACAGATTCTGGCCTCGGTCCAGTGTCCCAGACCAGAATCTGTATCGGCATAAAATATTAAAGGCTACAACTGCAATCCGCGTAAAGTCACACGAGCAAGGGAGCCTCCAGCAGGCTCTCGGCGAACAGGAATCTTTGCTGTCAGAGTAATCTGCTCAGGGGACCATTTTAGCGTGACACTGTCTGGAGCGCTATTGAATTGCATTGATTGAAGACGGACTCTGGGGGAGGGACTGGCTCATGTATTTTTCAACCTGCAGCAACCAGAAGGAAGGAAGAGAGAACCTCAGAGACTATCACTGTCATTGGCACTTTATCCAAAGAGGACATATTGTGTGTCTGGGAAAAGTGAGTTTAGCGAAGGGTTAGGGTTCTACAATTACTCTGAACCACCTAGCCCGTCATTTTAGAGGGGTCTTGAACACTTCAGGTCCTTGGTGATCATGAAGGAAGGTGAAAGAGATGGAATTACCCACACGCACACGCACACACACACACACACACACACACACACACACACACACACACACACACACACACACACAAAAAAAACACAATAGGACACACCTATTTCCACCTGACATGATTTTGTTTGGTCCAGTTGTTTTAGTCACTTGTTGAGTTGTGGGGAAACATGGGAAAAAAACTCCTACCCTTTTAACCAATAGACCAATTGCGTGATCATCAGTGAAGATCCACATTTTGGATTGACATTTTTGCCATCATTCCTCCAAATATTCAATATATCAATATTGAATAAAACCAGAAATTTTAGACTAGGTCCTCAAAAACAAAGTACAGTATGCAAGTAACTTATAGGTTTATTTTCAAATTGTGTCCCTTTTAAATTTAGCCAAATCATATGGACAGCATTGTCTTAGACATACGGTGCATAAGGTTAGACACAAAGGTGGTAGCACTTTGGTCGGTCCACATACTGTAGCAGCAGGTATGTACATGTGAATAGACATTTATGATCTCACCATCCCTTCTCTTTAAATGTTCTTGTATAGCCCTCTCGTACTTCCGTGTGAATTCTTACCAACATGTATACAGAGTATTACAGACATGCTTTTTTCTTTGACACTGTATGGTTGGTTAAATTAAGCCTCACCATCTCTAGCCCCCATGCCGTTCTATTGCCGTCAGCGCCAGCTGAGACTGGGTCAAGCTTGAAAGGGTTGAATGTAGTTTTTTTTGTCCAGCGGAGCATGTGGCATCCACAAGGCCAGGACCTCTTCCATTTACCCTGTGAGACAAGATCTCAGCGGGGTATACAGTGGTCCCCCTACCCCCTGACAGTGATGAATGGAAGGTGTCCCCTCCAGTGGGCAGTTATCGGTGCAGCACAGTGGCAAAGTGGGGATGGAGGTATGCTTGTTAAGATTTCTTTGCATATTTCGTACTGGGTGTGCCGTGCAGCAGCATAATCATTTGTTTTGTTTCTACCTGCCCCCGTCTCCGCTCCTCCAGTTCTGGTGAAAAATAAACACCTTGTTTGATTGCTGTATATACTGTAGTGGACCACAGGGAACACAAACAAAGCGCTCACCTTAGAGGACAACAGCATCTGTTACCGGTACTACAGTACTTTGACAAACAGCAACTTTGCTTTGTTGTGATCAAACACTCTGGTGATTAAACCACAGAGCATGTATATAAATATGCAGGTATAGGCTTTATTCAGCCTCCTGTCATTATAATCCTGTTATATTTATAATGTGTACATGGAGATAATATGTTTTAACAAACATATGTTGTTTGCCCACAGTGTGGGATCTGCACACAGCTGGCTTCAGCAACAGCCACCTCACATTTAAAAGACATGGTTGAATGTGGGATCTTTAAGCACATAATAAGACATGAGAAATTGTGTGTGCAGAAGGTATACAGTGTACAGTATGTGTATGTGTGTGTCTGTATTTGAGTATGCAATTTCTTTGTGTGATCATAGATCAGTCTGCAAGAACAGTATTTACTCCTGTTTATATGTGACTCTGCCGACATTTTCAACAGATTGCGTTTTAGCCACAAAGCGCCATGCAAGTGGGTGGATGGCTGACTATGAAAGTGCAAAGGTAACAAGAGCTGAGTTCCAAACACATCCCAGTGCCAACTCCCCCTCAGGCTCAGCTTCTGACTGAACAAAACTGTCATTCAAAAACACAGCAGAGAGATGTAGGGGAAGGTAAATGCCAAAGGAAAGATGCTCTCAGCTGAACTCAGACAAGACACTCTAGTGGGTAAACACTATAGGCACGTGAGAAAGCAGGCATGCGAACGGCACGCACAAGGACACGCATGTGCACGCACGTGCACGCACACACACACACACACACACACACACACACACACACACACACACACACACACCCCAATGTACCTCAACCCCCAACTAATCCATCTTCTGTTCAAAGCTGTCATCTGTAAACACAGCCTTCCGGTACAGATAGAGAGTAGAGAGGAGTTGTGGGGAAAGGTAAATGCAAAAGGAAAGACGCTCTCTGCCCAACTCAAATAAGACATGCTAGTGAGTACAGTAAACACTTTTGGCACATAGCAGTGAACTTTAGAGTGGCTATTTTGGCTGAATGTTCACCAATTATGACATGCCTGGTACAGGGACGCCAGAGTTCAAGAGGTTAACCCTTGTCTTACATTTTTTGGACAAAGCATTAATAATTTTGAGCACTCTAAATGTATTGTATGTCAACAATATTAGATAGTAGGTTAATCTCAGACTGTTTACAGTTTTGATGTCACAATGAACATGGTTGCCAGGGAAACGAAGCAAGATGGCCACAGCTGACGCTCACGTGATAACGGAAGGCGTTAACCCACGTTACAGTATGTGTATATAAAACTATGTGTAGTCCACTTACTCAATTCTCAATTGCTAACGGCAACAAAATACAATATCAGGATGTGTCTACTGTGGATGGTTGAATGTTGCATAACTGGGTTCAGGTGCAAAGAGGCCCGGTTAGCTTATTGTAGCTATACTATTATTTTATATATTCACCAGAAAACACTACTCATGAATCACCTAACACAAGAATTGAATTTTATAACAAAGAGAATAGTATTTATTTCACAAGTGAACTGACCCTGCCTCAAAATCCTTCTGACCCTGATAAAATAAAACAAAATAAAATACAATAATTCCCCTAACCAAATAAAGAAAATACCCCAGGGTTTGTTTGACTCAGTTTAGCATAGGAAGAATCCTCACAGTTAGGTAGACTATGGTCTGTACTCAGTTCCTTAGAAAAACCTGTGCAGGAGCTGCAGTGTCCACACTCCTAGTTCCAGGTGAGTAGTGGCTGGGCAGACCCAAGTGCACCGCTCTGTGTGCACGTGGACCCTCTGTATGCAGTGGCAAGCTCTGAGCACTTCAGCTTCTATTGCTACAGCTGGTGCAGCAATGTCCTGAAGCACACTATATCCAAAAGGAAAACCCAAACACTAATTAACTTTCTATCCTTTACAACAATGTCTTTTTTATCAATTCTCACATACTGTAGTATTCATACTCACTCAAAACTTTGTGCAAAAATAAATGTCCTCCATACACTCTCTTCTCCTCCTGCTGTCACAAGTGTTAGTGGACAGCTCAACTTGTGTTTGTTTATGCTTTAGCTTAGCATTAGCTAGGTTACACTGTCAGCAACTGGTTGTGCTAGACATCTGACTGGAACATACAACTCTCCCGTTTTTCCTTACAGGCTAAACTGGTACAAAACCTCACTGATGCAAACCCTGTGGCTCTTAACTGAAATGCAATTGGATTTGACCAAAATTCGAATGTATTTAAACACTTAATGTCCCTGTTTGTCCACTCGTTTTTTCCATAGAGTTAAAAATAAGGTTTTTTCCCTCTGAAAACACCACAGTGACTTCCTGCTTTGTTTTAAGTCCCACCCCTCTCTCTCTCAGGATGTTGACTCAGGTTGATTGACACCTCTATCCCCCAATAACATTTCTTCCCTGAACAAGCAGCAGTATAGATTGAAAAGAACTAGAAATAAAATGTAAGCACATCTGTACAGGGTTCTCAAAATGTAAACAACATTATACAGTGTACACAAATGTAACCACAATTATGCAGGGTACTACATATGTATCTCTGTTTAAAACTTCAAAAGAATACATCTGGAACCATGCTTTTACGACGCTTGTAAGATCTCTTCTCTGGAATAAACCCAAATACTATTATAACTAGAAGTTTCCTCCGTTTATTGATTAAATTAATTCATATCATACAGTATACTGTACTGTTGGATATATATGGACCGGTATTCACTAGGGAAAAATAAAGCTATCAATATCACTATATAATACTAGAGTTTCGGGGGGCTACGCCCCCCTCAACCCCAGCCGCGCACGGGGCCCAGCGTGGCCGTGTGTATATTGGGGGACCCAAATCGCCGGAGTGAAACTGTGGAAAAGTTTTTTTGAAAAAGGAAAAAATTTGAAGAAATAATATTTGTTATGTTTCAGGGGGTCCACAGGGGGTCCGCGGACCCCCTGATGGTCCACTGACCCCCTGTGGAGTGTTGGGACGCGCGGGGACACCCCTGGAACATTGCGGACCATTTCGGTGTTTTTTTTTTTTTCATGAAGGTGGTTGCTTGTTTCTGGCGCAGGCTGTGCAAACCTGGCAACCCAGCGCATGCTGCCGCACGTTTAAGTGGCGTAGCGTCATGAGGGTCAGTGGGGCCGTGGCTCGGTCAGTGAAGACCCTGTAGTGCGGATGATATGTGGCATAGAGGGGCAGATTGTAAATCCACAGAGGAAACATCCGTGGGCTACCATTGGTTCAGCGATGTGTGCGGTCGCCCTGCGGCCCCTCCTCCTCCACCAATGTGCAGTATTGAGAGCCCTGACGTCACAACAATTGGAGCGATGGGCACTGCACTGTGGTTGGTTAGGGTACACCTAGGGCCCAGGTAGAACCCAGTTAAAGCCTGCATGGGCAAACCCAGTTAGGACCCGCCTTGGTCCCACATAAACATGGCTAGTTGGGGCCCACCTAAGGGCCAGGTAGAAGCTACTTATAGCCTGCATGGGCATCGCAGTTGGGACTGAAGTGGATGCCGCTGACATTGCTGACATGGGGTCCATATGGTTTAGCCCACCTTGAAACCATATGGGAACTACGCTGGCATGCTGGCTGTAATGCAAACGCTGCATCATACCTGCAGTGTGTAGTTTGATGTTGTGTGTGTAGCAGATATAGCTGCAGTGTGTAGATCAATGTCCATAGGAAAGTCAATGCCCAGCAGTGTTTTTTTTCCCCAGCAGAGTTTCTAGTGTCTCTGTGTCTCTCTGGAAGAGGTTGCACATGAACTCTGCAGCCGCACTGAGGCGCTCCAACACAAACACTCTGACATTAAGCTGCTTCACACAACAAACATCAGCACCACGCTGCTGTTTGTCCAAAAGACACAATATCTCCTCTCCCACCGACGTCATGTGTTCATTTATCGACAGCCGTACAGACTCCTTTTGACACATTTTACGTCGTTTATCCAGCTCTCACTGACTCTCCACATCGGGCCGTTATTTTGCTGCGATCAAGTCAACGATGTGAGAGATTAGCTATCACAGACGGACGGACAGGGGGTGAAACATAGTCTTGCGCCATGCCTTTCGGCCTGGCGGAGACAATAAAAAACGGAAAGTAAAGGAAATGGCCATTTCTGCAACAGAAGTAGTCAATAAACTATGCTATGAAAACATGGGCCACATTGGCAAAGAATGTAAGAAAGAGGCAATCATGTATAAAATAGCCGATCTCCAAGCTTACAAAGCCTCTCAACGTGAGGCGTTTCGAGCTTGTAGATCGGCTATTTTCACAATATTTACTTGTGGAACGGAGTCAAACAGAATGGGGGGGTCCCAGATCAAGTACGTGTATTTGGGGGGGGGGGGTAATCTGAAATTACTACATGACCATAATGCAGCCTAGCATGCGTTGCACGGGGCGGTCCTGCCATTACGTTAGTTACTGTAGTTGCTGTGGAGCTACATAGTTCTCCAGAAGACACACACAAACATACACCATCTACAATGGACGAACTGGGCAGCACTATAGACATTCACCACACGAACGTGCATTGTTGACAAAGTGATTGCACAGCCGCTGCAGGCATGACAACCAGGTTAGCGTTAGCGACATGGCAGCTATCACAGCGCCCTGTCCGTCGTGCTGCAACTGCCTGTGATGGCTACAGCAGTAACAGCAAGCTGTCTGCGATGCCATTGTCTGGAGACTGCTCTTAGCGTGACACGACCAATGAGAGTGAGCGCTGTAGTTGTTGCTAAGATACGGTGGCGTCTCTGCCCCATAGCTTGTAGATCTCTCACACATGATTGGCGTAGGCTGCGTTGCCAGGTCTGACTTTGTGTCTAAGCAATGGTCGGCTTATTTTTGCGCGCCTTTGGGCTCGTTTGCATTGTGCGCACGGCAGCGCTTGTTTAGCGTACGTCAGCGCGACGTGGCAACGGACGTGGCAACGTGAAAGGTGATTGGCTGGTGAAAAGAAACACCCGACGTTACACCAGAAATGGTGCCTGGAGAAAATGGTGACCAAAAAAAAAGTTTGGAAAAAAAGGAAAAAACCCCCGCAGCGGCTGCCTGCTGTTGTGGTGATGAGGTCGTGCGCACGGTAAACGGTACGAAGCTGCCTCCCCTTCCGTTTTGTCCGACATTTGGTGAGTAGAATTAATTATGTTGCGCGGTGGAAAAGGTGTACTGAGCAGTGAGATGTCCCCTACGCGAGGCGTAAATTCAGCGCGGCCGCCGTGGCGAGTCAGTTGCCGACATGTGGTCTGGCGGTGCGTTGTTTATTCGATAACAGAGCTGTGGGGTGTCGCACCCAGGGTGCGGAAGTTGCTCGCCATTTATATAGTTAGATATAATTGAATATAGTAAACAGCCTACTATTATAAACAACTAAAGTATCCTACTATAATTCTAGTAACCTCTGTCCGTCTGTAGTGGTGAGTGAGTGAGTGAGTAGGTGAAGCTACACGGTTCTCCTCAGTGGCTGGACCAATTGCTCTGATTTTGCACACAGCCATTGACCATTACCATCTGAACTTAACTGTGAAGCCCGTTTTTCAATTTCATCAAATCTCAGCTTCTTATTAGCGTTTTTGTGTCAAACACTGTCGCCATGGTTACGGGCCTGCCCAGCTATGGGACGAACTGCCTCCCGGGTTGCCAGATCATGTGCGCATATCCCCCCACGGATGCGTCGACCGGGTATGGTCTAGTATGAATAATAAATACAACTTGGATTAATGTCAATCTCACTAAAACATTTGTTGGAAAATCGGTGAAGTGTTCCTTTAAAAAGTTAAGACTGTTGGTATTTTTCCACTCAGATTGGTACAAAATTTGACAACTAAAATAGAGGAAGTGTAATTATAAGTGTATATCTGGGTGTTGGGTGTAGATATTGTTTTTACCCAGATGTGAATCACAAACATTGTTACCTTGAGGATGTTTGACGTGCACAGTACATGCTCACGGGCACTTGAATCCATCGGCTGCTTTAAAAATAAATAAATACAACTCACACTAACGAGGTGGCTGTCTTTCACAGCGGTGGTGTGCTGCCACGCAGTCACGGCTTGTCGCTACCAAGCTAACTGTTAGTTAGATATCCTAGTATCGCCTCAATGGAAGCTAGGATTTTATTTATTTTGCCCCTCCCCAAGGAAAAGGGGCTTTAGCTCAGAGTAAATTGCAAGCCTACAGGATTTTCTTTTCTCCCACCGGGACATGAGAGCAGGGACAGCTGTCAGTCTATCTGAAAGATTGACATTCTTCCACCTTGGATAAGTTACGCTGAGCTATTAGCACCCTCTCCTACATGGAGATGAAGTCAATATGTTTGGCAATGGACCTGGCTTTTTATTTATTTCTTTACTTACCAGTACTCGATGTGTTAATGTGTTAAGTAAAAAATGTCATGCTATTTAATATGTAGTTCTTGCGTTAGGTCACATACGGATGAGCTACTGCATGTACTTGTTATGTTGCTGTGTTGTGCGTCATTCAGTATCTACTGCTGAATGACATGGTATACGTTTCAGCACCACAGAGGTGTGGAAAGCGAGAGAGAGAGAGAGAGAGAGAGAGAGAGAGAGAGAGGAGAGAGAATGTTTGGTTTTACATCATACTCTTTAATGATTTTGCGTGTAGTCCCCATACAGGCCATTTAAGATGGAAATAACAATATGTAACATGATGTGCTGTGTTGTGTTGGATGGGGGGGGGGGGGGGGTTCTCTCCATCTAATCTCATGCTTCTTCAGATGCTGTTTGGATCCACGCTCATGTGCATCTAGAACTCTCTCATGCGATTGATGATTTTCGCGATGTATTTGTTATAGAGTAGATAACCAGGGTGGATCAGCAATAAACAAACGTGCACGTTTTTTTAGAAGGTTTATTCATTTATATACAAGCTTGTTTTTGTCGCTGAGATGGAGACTGTCTGAGTCAAACAACACAACAGAAGTAGAAAACATCTATAAGGTGCAGAACAGACATTGCATTGGTCCCTTCTTCCTTCCTGTCGGCTGGCGTGGTGACTGCAGGACTGGAACAGCAGGCTGATGTGGTGGCACAATTGGTGTCCCCAATTATGTTATATTAAAGTTTCCTAAACTTTAGGTAAGGGGTTAGGATTAGGTTGAGGGTTAGGGTTAGGGTAAGGGGACATGAAATGAATGTAAATGTAGACAAAGGTTTGAAAAAACAACTTCTGTGTGTTTGTGTGGATGGCAGGTTGAACATCTACTTTAGATCACTGATTTAGCGGATTTAGCGTAACACAGAAAATGCTTCATCCTGTGAGTGTATCTGAGACATTGTTTCTATACACACACACACACTCACGCAAGCACACACTCTCGCAGACATGCACACACATAAGCTCAGACATACGTGCACGTGCGCGCGCACGCACGCACGCACGCACACACACACACACACACACACACACACACACACACACACACACACACACACACACACACACACACACACACACACACACACACACACACACACACACACACATCAAGTGCACAGACAGATACAGTAGACCAGTGGGGTGACCTTGGAGCGTTAACTGTGTGTAAGCTGAACACACTGTATCTGCACTTTTGTATTTGTTCCTCAAGCCCATGCTACAGCGTAAACATATTTACTGCATCAACACATTTCACCCACTCCCTTTTTCTTTTCTTTTTTGATATGCCACAACTCCAATGCCAAATAATAGTTTTTCGTCTGCTACTTCCTCAACTAATGTTTCGGTTTCACGGTCTATTAGGTTATACTTAATTTCCCCCCCACTGTTCTCTCAGCCATTGCCTCTGTGACATTTAACCTACAGTACATTCATATGAACCTAGACTTGGAAATATATAGGCTACTAATGGGTTAATTGTGGGAGTTTTCATACCATTTAAGGGTCAAAATGGGAGTGGACACGTGTGCATTCGTTCACATGCATGTAATTCCACACTGATTTATCAGCTGATCAAAAACAGGTGTACGTGTCTTGATACATCCATTTCATGTGCAGGCTGTGCAAAGTTAGATACATAATGGACCCTGGAGACGATCTCTGCCCAGCAGCATTGGTTCTGGGAGAGGCCATGGGTGAGTCATTCCTGTTTATCCTGAGCCAGCTCTGGCCCATGACCCATATGGTACCTCCCTGAGGTCCTCGTGGTGCCAAACAACAAAACCTCTCCTTGGATTGCCTTGCCATCATACCTATCCAGTCCAGAGCTACTCCAGGCAGCCTCCAGTGCCTGCCCAGTAGCCACCAGTACCTGCTCCATGGTCTCCAGCACTGCAGTCACCACATCAGCCTGCTGTTCCAGCACTGCAGTCACCACGTCAGCTGGCAAACCCTGCACAGCCGGTGAGACCCCGGCCGTCAACCTCTTTGTCTCCTGTGTTGCTGCAGTCCCAGTCTCCAGTGCCTGTACAGCAGCCCCAGTTTCCAGTGCTACGACAGCCCCCTGATCCTGTACCGCAGGGATCCCCAGTTCCTTTGCTAGAAGAGTTCTAGTGGAGGAGAAGAGTTCTAGTGGAGGAGAGGAGAGAGAGGGGAGGTGGCCCTCTCCTCCCTGGCATGTTGGGCTGGGGTGGAGAGGAGGAAGGCAGAGTTGGAGTCCCTGTGCTCATTAGCCTATAGCAGGCTAGGGTGGGCTAGGCTAGGCTAGCTCGTTAGCGTCACCGTGGCAGCCATCAGCTGGTCAGGTAACTGTGCAGGTCTCTGGAGTTGACGCTCAGCACCACACCCGAATGGTTGCCTGACACCAAGGGTTGGAAAGAACAAATATACGATATGAGGTCTCAAAAAGAACCATCGAGTCCAGATCATGCCTGGCGTAACTTAAATCAGTTTCATAATTATAATAAACATTAAACATATTTGTCAATTCTAACTTCATGCAAAACATTCAATTTACAAAGTCTTAAACTTGTCCAGATTATACTCTAGTTTATATAAAATAAACATGTGTTCAATAATTAGCATTTCCACCTTCAAGCTAAACTGTTAATATGTGAGATTTCCAAACATAACATTTACTATCAAAAGTTCTTTCAGATTGATTACATTGCAGACAGTACTATCAGAAAGAGCAAAGTATCAAATACAGAAACTCGTCCAGTACCTTGACATGTGTTAGCAGGTTGGTTAGTGGCCTGGGATTTTAGTAGCAGTGGTTAGTGGTAGTCCTTATAAGGGAACGGAAGGCGGGGCTACCTCCTGCGTTACCTAGAGTCTGCGAGTCCAGGTCGTCGTCAATGAACTCCTCGCCCTGGATGATGTGCTGTGTGTCCTCGCTGTGGTTGACGGGGCTCGTCATCTCCTGTTCCTTCTCGTTGTGCATCTGGGCGTACACGTTGCGGCTGCCCGGCAGCTTCCTGAAAAACAGTGGGGGATAGGCATCCTCAGTCCTAAGCCAAGGACTGTGGGGATTGTTGTTTTGTGAGATGGGCCTTTACGCAGATGATAACATGTTATATTTGAGTGACATTTGGTGCTGCTTGGTGGTTGGGATGCAGGGAAGTGCTGCCAGGTGTTTAGGTGAAAAGAAACGAGGAGTTACACAATTATCACAAGGATTCATTGATTCATTCATTATTACCATGCAGGTTACACAATTATCACAAGTATGCTTTGATTCATTCATGATTACCATGCAAGTTACACACTTATTCTTATAGATGCTATTACACATTCTACTCATGCATTGGGTAGTAATATTTTCAACATAAGATTCTGACATGTCACTTTACTGTTAATAACCTACAAAGGCATTTTGGTGGTTTAATGGTTCCTCTTCCTGGACTTTGGCTTTGGACGTTCAGTACATACATTTTGCTCCAAATTTCACATACTGCAGTGTAATCTAGGGATAGCTGTCTGCTCCTTGTCTTTGTGAGACATGCATTTGCTTTCAACACATTTGTAAGAAGGGAGGTGTACACACATGCCCACCTTTTGAATTTGTAGAGAATGAAGGATCCAGAGGCAATGAGGCCGATTATGAATATGATGGCCAGAGCCCAGACACCAGGCCCTCCAGCGCCTCCCTGGGAGCCTGCAGTAAGGGCACACACTTCCAGTAAAAATGGATAAACAATATCTACATTTCTGTGCACGGGCAGGCACAGCTTCGAACAGATCACACAGATGCAGAGTTTGAAACACAAACATACACACACACACACACACACACACACACACACACACACACACACACACACACACACACACACACACACACACACACACACACACACACACACACACACACACACACACACACACACACACACACACACACACCTGGGGCCAAATATATAAAATATGCATACACACAAAATGCCTACTGTATGCAGTATTTAAGTCCAATTAGTGTGATGTATGTTGCGAGTAGATAAGAAAGATAAATGATCACAAAGGCTTTTTCATTCTATATGGGGTATGTCCAAATTATTTGTAATCATGCAAATATGATTCTGACAAATCGCATCACATTGCCTGGCTCAACCCATACTTTATTCTGAGTCACAAAGGCATAGGAAACAGACTGTACACTAGAGCTGTGCGCGCTGGCTAGCTTCTTGCTAAGTTACAACTTAATAAACAAATAGTGCTCTAATTCTGCTGGCTTTTGACCATACAAGCCTATGATTTATTATTAATTTATATACTATAGCCTCCTAACCGCTGGACCACTGGTTTCCGTTGTATACAGTAGCACCACATTGCTGCCTTAATTTGCATTCATCATTTATAGTTAATTATGGGAGTCAACGGGAGGGGATATTATGCTTGTGCACATGCGTACAATTTAATTGAGATTCATCAAGAAAAATAAGTAGGGTCAGACATACATGTACGTGGTGTTTTATAAATCTCACAAAACTACTGTGTATGCATGTTTTCTGTTTTGTGCATGCACAAATTTCAGAGTTTTATACATTTGGTCCCTTGTGCGGATGTAGCTTTCTGTGACACCTCTACACATCGAGTACAGCCCAGCATCGCAGATGTCTACATTACAATCACTGCACCGGTTCTAAATGAAAGGCAAACCCACAAAACACAAGTCAAGAAGGGAAAGATCCACCGGCAAAATTGCAGAGGAAACACAGCAGAAAAACATCCAATCAAGGAAAACCAGTTCAAAAGCATCCACATTTCCATCTCATTGAAGGACAACAAAGGTGAGTGAATAGTGGTTGAAAACAGATTTTGCTAAAATAAGATTTGATCATTTATAGGAGTCAGGAAAGGAAAATAAAACGAGACAAAGAGTAAAGCTTTAGGATTGAGAGGTAAAGTGTCAGTACAGCAAGTCATAGTTGAACGGTTAATGAACGCACCGGTCTCCGTAGTTCTTGCTGCTGTGTCATTAGCAACTAGACCTAGGCCTTGGAAAATAAATCAATAACATGCCATTATCCATTAAAATAGATCAATAACGTGCCATTATCCATGAAACCTCAAAAACAGTAAAAAAAAAAAAAATACATTTAAAAAAATCTGGGTTCTGTGATCCAGAACTGGAGGAATCGTAGGAACCGGATCCAACATTGAGGAACTGGAATCGGTTCCATCACATTTGGAACCATTTCCAGAACCGGTTTCATCATCACACTGTCAGAGCTGGTATGTGGACTTAGTTCACATTTGCTATAACAATTATAACAATAAAGATAGCAGAGGTTCTCAAACTCTTTCATTTCAAGGACCACCATAACTCTGAGAGTGTACAAATGGTGTACAAATGGAACCAAATGGTCCCGTGAGGGTCCATTTGGTTCCATTTGTACACTCTCAGAGTTACAGACTTTTAAGGGTCCATTTGGAACCCCCTCAAGTAACCCAGAGGGTCCCTGTACCTCACTTTGAGAACCAATGAGGTATATATAGGAATCGTTAAAGGGAACCGTTAAGGGAATCGGTAAGGAAACGGAATGGTCCAAATCCTAAAGGATCCTAACCCTAGTCCTCCTGTATGGATCAGGTGGTGTGTTGTTGTTACCTGCGTTGGGGTCAGCCAACATCACCAGCACCTGAACACCTCCTCGGACCACAAAGCTGACGTTGCTCTCACTGATGGCCTGTGTGATGGCTGCTACACGCTGTCAAAAGGCAATCAACATTTCACATGGATTAAAGCAAAATAAAATCTCACGACTGAAAATTGTATTGACGATTTGTGAAACAACCCAGACAATCAAGATTTTATTTTATGGAAGATGCTTCTGAACATGTTTCTAGTTTGACTTCATGATGCTCAAATCTTAAAATGATAACCGAAAATAGCCTATCTACAAGCTCTCAATGCGTTGCAGACACATATTTTCGCTGTGATGGCTTCTATAGAATCCAAATGACTGAAATCAGTCGTGGCAACTGAGAACTTTAATCCATGAGTTCAACATAAACTGTGAGGTTAATCCAAAAACTGAGAAACCGCGAAAATAGACAACCTGCAAGCTCACAACGCCTTGCATTACGATGCAAGGCATGGAGGGCTTGGAGATTGGCTATTTTGGGTATTTTCAAAACATTTGAACATAAAAACATGAAATTTCAAATCGATTAGTTTGATTAACTGTTGCACTCCTAAGGGAGTGCAACAGTGCGTGTGTGTGTGTGTGTGTGTGTGTGTGTGTGTGTGTGTGTGTGTGTGTGTGTGTGTGTGTGTGTGTGTGTGTGTGTCTACCTTGTCCACATACACACTCCTCTTGTCTGGCGTGGTCTCCAGTGGGAGAACATACAGATCAGCCATGGTGGGCAGACCCGGCTTCACCATGGTAACCAGGGACTCCTGAGGAATACCTGTAATCTGGGGTTCAAAGGTCGAGTGTGTGAAATTAACCACAGAATGTTCTGCAGGATGACTAATCCAAGAACGTCATCTCTGTGTAAAAGATGAATTCAAATACTGTATCCTAGATTAATATTGGCTAATGGGCGGGCCAGCCGGTCGGCTGGCCATGGCCACGTCACTCTGACATGACCATAAACAAACCACGGCCACGTCACTTTGACAACATAACCATAAACAAACCACGGCCACGTCTCTATGATTACGTCATCACGCTTATGTCCTGGCACCAAAAATCTTGGACAGAACAGTATTTGTGTTAATGGCAGCCTCAACTTAGTCATAATTTAATTTTATGTTTTTATGTTTACCATTACACACAAAGTGCGTAATGGTAAACGTTTCAAAATATTAACAAAAGTGGAGCAGAATTGTTTTAAGTAGGCTGCATTACAGATCCTTCAACGTTATATTACCTTGGTCAGTATCCTGGTGACCACGTGGCCTACGTCCTCTCTCCACTCTGGGATGTTGGGGTTGAAACGGTCCAGGTTCTTGCTGAAGCTCAGCGGGATGACCTGAAAGTTATCTGAGATTGAACATGACAGCAAAAGAGTTAGCGCTAGTCACTAACCAAGGATCAGATGAACTAATTCATACATGTTGTAGGCACGTGCGCACATATACATGAAAGGGGGCTCGAGCCCCTGCCCTTTTAGAAGTCAGTAAAAAGTGCCCTCTCCAGACCATGGATACAGCATTTATGGGGACAAAACTCCATGCTGTACTCGAAGGCAGCATTTAAGAGAATTGCCCCTTTCATACTCTCACTGATAAAATTAAGCATTTTATGTTGAAAGAATTGCCCTCTGTAGAAATCGATGCCGCACGCGGCATCTCCACTCCAGTAAAGCTTGCTCTGCAGGTCCCTGCTCCGTTGTACGGCAGTGTCGCTGAACTTGTGTGTGTGTGTGTGTGTGTGTGTGTGTGTGTGTGTGTGTGTGTGTGTGTGTGTGTGTGTGCGTGCGCGCGCGCGCGCGTGCGTGCGTGCGTGCGTGCGTGTGTGTGTGTGTGTTTGACCCCACCTGAACCTTACATAATTCTGAGTTGATGGCTTTCTTGTAACAGACAAAAGCCAGCAATCTTTTATGACCCAATTTACTCAATGGGAGCCGGGAGGTGATTTGAAGGAAATATCATGAAGTAAATGTCCTGTCTTACTGAAGACGCGGACGGTCTTGGTGTCCTGTACCATGGAGCGTCTGTTGGAAGCTTGAACAGTGACAGACACCTGGCCTGTCTCTGGGAAACTGGTCAGGATGCTGTTCTCCAATGACAGCTTGGGCTGCGGGGGGAAAAAGGAAAAGAATACCGTAGGTTGCTTATTCACTTGTTCAATTCAGCCTGATGGGACCTGAGGCCGATTCTACAAATAATGCCTTCTAAATCAGTAGTTTTCAAACTTTCAAGATTTTTCTAAATTGTTCAAAAATAGCAGAAGCTTGCAGCGCGGCACGAAGTGACATGCTGTGAGCTTGTAGATATGCTATTTGTATAATAGCCAACGCTATAATGTAAAATAAGACTTGCTTTCACAGTTTTAATGGGTTAAAAATGTACTTCAGAAATGAATACATTTATATCCGTAGTCCCTTAGAAGGTTAACAAGAAAACGGGAAACAATTTACCACATGCAATACAAATACACTCACAATAGTGAGAAAACTACAAAGAAAACTAAATGCATTGTAAACTTTACCTGCAGGCTGTCTCCTATCCACCAGTAGAAGACAGTCAGGTTTGCCTCGGTGGGAAGAACTATGGCTGTCAGGTTCACTTCCTGGTTCCTCCCAGTGATGGGAACCACTTCAAGATGCACTTCTTGTAGGGGGGCTTTATAAAAAGGAAAGTTAAAGAAGCTTTCATGGATCGATAAAGCAGTTATAAACATAGACACATGGCCATTATCGGCGGAACTTTGTGCATGGTCTCAACTGTGTCCACGTCAATGTTGCTATCTAAAGGGTGCATTATGTGGGCGTAATGTGTCCGCCCCTTGCGCAATTAGTCAGAGGTGTGTTTTGGGTGTTACACTAATGAAACCACTAATGGTTACAGATGTATTCAGGATTTATTAACTTGTTTTCCAATGTCCCCATTTCTACCGAGCGATAATTGGTGATATCATTATTTGTTGATTGTTCCGAACTTTTACTAAACTAACAAGGCTGCAGGGATTGGCGAGACACTGACCTGTGACCTGGAGGTACAAAATGGCCTCATCATGCCCCGCCATGTTCTCAGCCTTTACAGAGACCTTGTAGACTCCTGAGTTCTCGTAGCGGTGCTGGATGGGTTCGTCTGTCATCGTCAGGTTCTGGTAGATGGCACGCACACCATCCCCAAGGTCCACCTGGTACTTGGTAGTGCTGGTATCACCCTGGGAAGGCCCAGAAAAATAGCTGCATGAGAAACATTTAGTAACAATGCTATGTCCATTTTAGGTCAATTAGCTCAAATCATTTTAAGTTCAATATTCAATATTCAATATTTATTCAATATTTCAGTCTTTAAATATATTTCATGTTTATCTTTCAAAATATACAAATGTTGAGAAACATATGACATAATTCTCAGACATACTCTACAAATTCTACATGACATCATACCATACTATTGTTTCTTGTATGCAATCAATAATTTCTTAAAATAGTATACTTTTGTGTATGGCTAGCTCAGTCGATAGAATACTCGCCTTGGACCATAAGGTTACGGGTTCAAACCCGGGCACTAGCCAACTCAGCATATGAATAGCACGGCTTGGGTAACTAAGTTCTGCGGTAAGTACAAGCTGACAACTTCTGGTGATTATCTAGGTGAGAAGTCACTGGGGTTGAGTCCTATGAATGTCTGTGCCACAAAATCCACACATTGGTCCTTGGAATTCAGCTCATGTCCACAGCATTATAGATAATTAATTATTGAGTTAGGACTAGTTAATCACAGCCATTAACCTCTTTTCATCTCCTCCTTATGCACTCCTTTCAATCTCCTGTCCAGTTCCGATTCTGATGTATCTTCCTCTCATGAAAAGGCTACACTCACGGGTGATATAGTGATCATAGGCATTCATCGTTTATTGCTTGTTGTGTTGCTTGCGCTTGTTTAATAACGTGATTTTTAAAATTATGTTGTGTGTATTCCTATCAATGTATCGGTCTGTCAACCCTGACCCCCCACTCTCTCTCTCACGCACGCACGCACAACCTGAGACAACATTCCCATACAAATACAGTACATGCCTACAATCACGTGCTGTACTGTACACACACACACACACACACACACACACACACACACACACACACACACACACACACACACACACACACACACACACATTTTCCATTCACTTCCTCAAACCTTCATGTAAGAGTGACTACCTGTTCCTGGTGGACACTAAACGTGACGTCATCACCAGGTGCCAAGGCCAGCATCTGTGCCTTTATGCGCAGCTGTAGGCCTTTAGGGGGCAGCAGAGGGCAGGCGTGCTGCTTGCTACTCTGCTGCTTGTTGACTCCCCCATCACACACATTAGATACCACCTTCTTGTACCTGGAACACAGCAGGGGGCCACACATTAGATTCCCAAACGTTTTAGCTCAAGACCCGAAAAGAGAAAAGAGAAATTAGATGTTTGCGCGGGACCCAAACTAGTGAAAATAGCAGATAGATATAGGAAACGAAAAAAAAGGAGATATTTACTCGCGACCCATGCAGGGGCCACACATCAGATATCACCTGTAATCACAGCAGAAAGGTACAAACCCCTGGGGGACCATGGTCAAAGTACATAGGGGGTCTTTCATCACATTGCATGCGATATAAGCTCATTTTGATCAAATTAGAGTGGAGACTGCAGAGATATATATGGCTAAACAGCGCACCCCGGTCCTCCTGGGGGGAAAAAAATCATTGCAGTTTCTACAAGTGGATTTTTTGGCTAAAAGCGCAAAATCTGTTGCATAATTCACCTGCAGAGCAGATTCCAGCATTTGTAGAAACAAAACACACATGTATAACTGATGGATTACAAGTTTGCAGCAGTCGACCTATACATTTGTGAGTATTCTTTCTGTGACTTCATAATTTATTCTGTGTGAGTACAAATGCCAATGTACACATGTGTATATTGCAGTGCTCAAATCAAGTTTACAAGCTCTCGCATTTTTTCAATGTCCCCTGCTCGCTCAGTTCAGGTTTTGCAATAGAAATATCACAAAATATGTAGCAATATCCGAGCGCAATAGTTTTACGAATTTGTGATGTGTGTGTGCATACTTGTGCTGTTGTAACGACTGATTTGAGAGGTTGTAAGTGAGCGATTTGAACTTGAACTGGAAAATGGGTAAGTAAAGAAAATACACGTGTAAATGCTGGATTACAAGTGTGCAACTGCGATTTACACGTGTGTGTGCATTGTTTCTGTGCCCTCAATTTGTTTTCTACATAATTTAGATTACGTGTGTGACTGTGGATGACCAATTACAGATTGCAAATTCCAACCTACAACTGTTCGGATCGCATATTACGAGTGATCAAATCAAATCTATTTGCTCATAAATGATGCAACACATCTATCTCCATAGAATCTGCTCACCCAGTACTGGATTCATAGTTGCGTCCCAGATGACAGTGTTCAGGCGGGGAGTCCGGGTCGTACCAGAAGTCAGCAAAGCAACGGTTGCCCTCCATAGTTAAGATCTGGGCTCGCTCAAAACCATAGTCACTACACGCACACACACGCACACGCACACACACACACACACACACACACACACACACACAGGAACACGCACACGCGCACGCACACGCGCACGCACACACACACACACACACACACACACACACACACACACACACACACACACACACACACACACACACACACACACACCAATGAGTCATGATAGGCGGAACTTATTATTGATTATACTGCAGTGATGGAAGAAGTACTCACATGTTTTACTGTTTTACTCAAGTAAAAGTATCAATACTGCAATGTCGATATACTCTGTTACAAGTAGAAATCCCGTATTCAAAATGTACTTGAGAGTAAAAGTACAAAAGTATCTAACTAAATGTATACGTTCAAAATGTATAAATAATTATTTTGAAAATAGCCGATCTACAAACTCACAATATGTTGCATCGTAACGCATTGTGAGCTTGTAGATCTACTATTTTCAAATGGCCGAAATATAGGGCTGAACTGGTTAATGTGTGTTTTGTAATAATAATCAAAATCTACAAAGTAACCAGTAACTAAAGTTTTCATATAATTGTAGTAGCGTAAAAGTACAATATTTTCCTCTGAGATGTAGTGGGGTAGTAAAAGTAAAAGTATTGAAAATTGTAAATACTGAAGAAAGTAAAAATACCTCAAAATTGTACTTGAGTACATGTACTTATAGTTACTTTACACCACTGACTGTATACACCAGAGAATGTGTGGTTGCTCACCAGTTGAAGTCTTTCTCCGTGCATACGCAGGGCTTGGCAGTGAGGGCAGAGGTATAGCTCTTCCCGTTGATGCAGAAAGCTGCGTCTTTTCTCTTTCCAAAGCTCCTCTCCAGGCCCATGATGCACTTCTCGCCCTGAAGGTGGCCAATCAGGGAAGAGAAGGGTCAAATACTATACGTTGTGCTACTTGACTGTCACTTGCATTATAGTAAACACTGTGTGGGTAAAATAACTTGGTACTGTATGTCTAGGATCGAGTACAATCTTTACTAACGGTATATGTATTGCTACACAGTGGGTTGGGGTTGAATGTTACCTGCAAATCAGTGAGATTCCAAGAGTCATAATCGTCTTCGTTACACTGACGAGGGAAAGACTGTCTGAAGTCTACCTTGACCAGCTCCCAGTCTGACCTGTAGCTTATGTGTCCAAACACACTACACACACACACACACACACACACACACACACACACACACACACACACACACACACACACACACACACACACACACACACACACAGGAATATATTTAGTAATATTAAAATAGTCATCATATTCAAATGATCACATACTCAATAAACCATGTTATTGACCACCACCCCTAAATAGATTATAGCGTCCTCCTGGGCTATTAATGGGTGGGGGAGATTTTCCAGTGTGGACACGTTAAATTCTGTTATTGTTTCATTGTGCTTATGGGTAGAGACGCCGCCTGGCAATCAGAACGTGTCTGACAAAGTGTCCAGACACTTAACCCCTAACAGCTCCCCCAAGCGCTCATCATGACCATCTGAGCAGCTATCAGCTGGGTGAAGCTGTAACTGAATTTCCCCCCACAGGATTAATAAAGGTCTTCAAATGATTTTTAAGTGAATTGTTACAGTATTTGCAAACAACCGGTCATTACAACATGTATTTAACATACAACCGTATGCGGTTAGCACACTATCCTCCAAGTTTTATTTAAAAAGCCTAGATGGCGCTGTTTTACTGTGTGAACGGCTAATGGATCACACCTGCCTCCAATTGACAAATTAATGAGCATCATTTACTTTACCCATCTGTGACAGAGGGGAGCGTGTTGATAACAGACTGATGTGCAACATGTCAGTGTCTCTGGCATATGCCGTTTTGTCAGCCCCGCCATCTGTCACATCGTTGGGAATTACGAGGCACAGGTCGGTGACGTCTCCACTAATGTCATTAAAGAGAACGATGGATCCCTCCATTTGTCCTACTCCTCCTCCCTTGAAGTTGCTCCAGTTCCCCTGTGTTGTGACCTCCAGTATGATATACCACCAAAGTAACAAGCAGGGCGAGTCTGGTGACTGAAAGGTCACAGGGACAATTCTTTATGTCCTGATTTGATGGAGGGGGAAACTCCATTATAATGTGTCGTAAAATACTGTGCGCTAAGAGTTCTGCTCTCCACTTTCAAAGATACTGAAAATACTTCAGGCGTGTCGTTTTCAGGGGACCTTGAGGGGGTTCCTGGGGGCCTTCCCAGCCAAATGAGGAGTAGTGTAGTTTAATTATGTCAGTTGATATAATACAAAAATATATGTTTCAGTACCATTAATCCATTTTGCATGTGCAATTATTTACACTATTTAATTTAATTTAAACCAAAACATTTCTTTCATATACCCTTCAGGATTATTTACAAAGCTCATTTAGAGTGGTTTAACTTTCAGACAAAACACTAAGCACTGTACAAGAAAAGTTGAATGGTGAGCTTGTTTAGCTCAGTTCTCAGATGTCTATTGGGTAGTATCTCCTCGCAAAAGTAGGGAAATAGACCTTTAAACAGAGGCAGCCTGTGTGACTAACAACACCAAGGACCTTGACACAGGTCACTTTGCACTTTGCACATCTATTTGCAAAAATGTTTGCAAATAGATGTTGTTAACCTAGGAGGGTTTTTTCTTTTCTTTTAATTCAAGCCATACTGTACATGATATGGGCAAAATGAAATGGGACATATTTTATTGGGAATAAATTAGGTTTTAAAAAGGCTGTCCGGAACAGCACAACAGCAATACAAACCAACCTAAAACTTTTATTTGCATTGATTGAAAAGCATGTGACGTGATATTCCAAGAACCACTGGGAGTCTGGGGTTTTGAGTGACTGTCATTGGTATGAGTGACAGGGGGCCTCCATCCACCTGTCCTTGCTGCTAAGCCCCTTCATTATGAGATGGTGGTCTGCGGCGTCAAAAATCGAAACTCCATGGCTAGGAAATAGAGCCCGGCTTATCTTTCAGACATCAGCCGCACTCTACTGCTCTACGTCGCTCCAGGCTGCTACAGTATCTCACTGGAGCCAAACACATATTGCATGTGCATGTGTATATCTGAGTGTGTGTGTGTGTGTGTGTGTGTGTGTGTGTGTGTGTGTGTGTGTGTGTGTGTGTGTGTGTGTGTGTGTGTGTGTGTGTGTGTGTGTGTGTGTGTGTGTGTGTGTGTGTGTGTGTGTGTGTGTGTGTGTGTGTGTGTGTCCTTCCACAGTAGACACACATAGTAAACTGCTGTCCTGTGTGCCTGTGATTTGGTCCTCTCGCCATCTCCTGACCTTCTCACCAGCTTCCAGCCAGAGGCAGATCTTATCTCTGAGCTGTGAGATGAAGTGACTTGTCTGACTCTAGTTAAGTCACGGATAGAGACATTGGATGATGAGGACATCATGCGTGTCGGTGTTTGTGTGTGAGGGTGAGAGAAGGAGCGAGGGACAGCGAATGTGCTGGAGAGAGAGACGGGGGGGAACGTGGACAGGACGATGGCGGGGTCAGTACCACACAGCAAAATCCTGAGCGTTCATTATTAAAAAAAGAAAAGGAAAAACCATTTGGACCCAATAGTACATGTCTACACTCTCAGAGCAAGCTGATGTAGAGACAGGGAAAAGCCAGAGAGAGCAAAACACAGAGAAGAAAATGTCAGGGAGAGGGAGAGAGTAGTTTAAAAACAGAGGAGAGAAAGTGGGAGTCTCATCATCCTCGCTGTTAGGACCATCAAGTCCTCAGAAAGAATCAGTGGTGAAGAGTGCTAGCTGTCTGCTAACATCGGCAAATTGGGGCCCCCACCCACAGCTAATGGAGTGTGAATTGAAGCAACAAGGAAGAAAACTCACACCGGCTTAAAGGGTACATACACTTTTTCATGGTTTCTCTTTTGAGTGAACATGTGCATGTGTGTGTGTGCGTGCGTGTGTGTGTGCGTGCGTGCGTGCGTGCGTGCGTGCGTGCGTCATACTCACGTCATGACCAGTGTCTCATCTCCTGGCTCACTCAGGAGCCCGTCAACAAACACAGAGGTGCTGGTGAAGTTATGGACGGTCCACGTTCGCCCTTCATCAACACTGAACCTGGAAGTGAAAGGAACTACATCACATAATTGTTGGCAACTTGAGCCGTCATGTTTTACATAAAACCCGAAAGTACTACAGTACTACCACTTTCTAACATCACTTTAAGCTTCACACAACTTATTTAGCGCAGGCCTCAGTGTGAACTCAAAATGAGAAGGTACAGCACACAACGGCAATCACTGCTTTTATCGGCGTTTACACAGCTACTGGAGTCCACAGTGTAAATGTGACTGTGTGATGTGGAGAGAGGATCAATGTAGAATTGAGCTGTGCAGAGCTATAGCGCTGCTGGCTAAGTCGATGATGTGATAACAAGGTACTAATCAGTAGAGAAACATGCACAGAAAATGTTGGCCTCATGGCGAGTGGTTCGAGGTGTCCACAACGCGGCGAATGGCCGTGCAATCTGCGACATGGCGAGTGGTTTGAGCTTTCTCACAAGGGGCAACACTGTGTCTATTTTGCTTTCTGCCTCTTACACAATCATTCATATTATGACGGGAATTTAGTCGGTGTAAAACACAATGACACTTCAGTCAATATGTGTGAAAGTATCAACCTTCTCCCTGAGGCAGTGATGGCCTATTTATCATCTCTGTGGAGACGTATAGACTTGTGTACACGTACACACGCACACACACATTCTTACTGTATAAAATCGATGAAACTGACAGACTCACTTGCATTTGTACCCCCTGAGTCTCAGTCAAACATTCAAATATTATTAGACATGAACTGCATTCGATAATCCAGATCAGCAGCACAAACACATCTTAGTAATTACACATCTTGTTGTACAACCACAATGTATTTACACTATTTCTCAAAAACAAATAAACACGCTGGAAGTAGAACTAATCTGGAATGTACAACACACAGCTGTGTCCATGCTATGTTTGATAACAGCGTCTTATATCCCACACTGATAACTTTTCAAAAGCAACTGATATGGATGCCTAGAGGCTGCTTGTTATTTGAGTTTGAATGAGCAGATAAAACACATGCAGGGATGGATGTAATTGTTTCAGTGGGCGTGCACACAAGCCCTACATGTCACTCTCTGGTCCTGTAGCTGGGATTGTCAAGTGGACGTGAAAAGGGCACCACTCCGTTGATGGCACTTGTTAACGTTGTACCACAGCGGGGGTACATGGCGAGCTGTACAGTAATTATCTCTGAGAGACACTCTCAAGTGCACTTGAGGACAGGGAGAGAGGATTATTATTTTTTTCTCCTCCAGGATGTAAATTTTCAAACTGCTGTCTGCATCTGAAATCATACAAGGGCCCTTCTGGGTGTCCCGGGGGCTCACTTGGTGACAGCGCATAGCACATAAGGCTAATAATGTCCTTCCTACAGCTGGCCTGGGATCGAATATCTTTGCTGCATGTCATCTTCTCAGCTCTCTCTCGACAAAACGTTTCTCTACTCCATTTGGGTAGAAAAACACCCAGAGTTCTTGATGGAGACCAAGTCCCGTCTCTCTTTGGCCTTCTCTCCCTCTCTCTCTTTGCTCCACCTCTCCTCTCACTGCCTCGGGGGAGCACGCAGAGAGATTCATTTAAAGAAGTTGTCTTTCAAGTACCACAGATTTAGTTGTTGCTTTTTTTCTGAGCTTTCAGAACAGCCTAGAGATGTTTTCCGCCGCTTTGGCGGTGCAGGGCAGTCATTGAGTTCAGCTCGGGTTATGAGGGAACAGAGCACTAAGGACGATGCTCAGGGGGAGATTGGCGCCAACTGAAAGGTCACTTGATTCAGGCTGAAGATAAGCTCCCTCTTTTTTTCCCCCGCCGGCTTGCTTATCTTTCATTTCCCATTATTTAATTCTTATCTAATAAGGCCGTCAAGATAAGATCTTGCTGAGTGTGAAATGTAGATTGCAAGGTCTTTGTGGCCTGTAAAGGTGAGTGATGTTAATGTTGCTTTGAGGATGACTGTGTCTCAGCTGCAGTGTACTGTATAGCTCTGATTGCCTTTCGAGTGGTGGTCTTACTTGAGTATTTTGAGAGGTATTGAGGTGTCCTTGATGGCGACAATGACCCCACCGTGGTCCAGGAATAATATGTGGTGCTCCTCCTCGAAAACCTGCCAACAGTAAAAATAGGTGAGTGATGGAAGTGGAACAGCCAATGTTGGGCAGGCTCCTACAGTAAATGTAAAATTGAGTTACGCTAAAAACGCTAAAGTTACGCTAAAACGAGCATCTAGCTACACTACAAGTTACTTAATAAAGTATCTATCTTTATTTATCTAACTTAATTGAACTGTGTAAAAACACTGCAGTGCAGTTTTACAAGTGAGTTTTAACACTGAATTTGTCATTAATCTGCAGAAGCAGTAAACATTAACACGGACCGCCAGTTAAAAATGTGAAAATGAAAGTGGACGACTCACTTGTCTCCAAGTCTTCCCACAGTCTGAAGTGATGTACATCTCCTCCTTATACTCCACCAGCTGGGAGCCAAGGTTACCTGAAAGACAGAGAGAGACAGAGACACAGAGAGAAAAATCGTAATCTAACATCTTAGGAACAGAGCAATATAGAACAAGAGATGTTGGTGAGGGCAGTGTTTGCATCAACGTAGAGACATTAACGAGCACACTCAGTCTGTATAATACAATTTGATGGGGTGCACGGCTCACGAAGACTCGCAATAAGAAAATAATGCGTTTTGGCATCAAGACCTCCTCAACGTGTATGATACACGCAGTGTTCGCATCCCCAGGTTTGTATAACATTTCTATTCTAATCACAGGTGAGCTTTTCATCATGATAGGACAAGAAAATACATGAATAAGACTAGCGTAGCAGTATACAGTACAGTGTTTTTGTCTTGTTCTTAGTAATGTTGTCATGTTGCTATAGAAACTCACCGGCACCCATAATGAGCCCCGGGGCAGAGTCTTTGGTGTGGACCGTCCCGGACACGTAGGGGTTGTCGGCCCAGCGCAGGTGGAGGTGCAGGTGGCAGTCAGGCTAAGATAACGAGACAGAGAGAGAGCGAGAGAGCGAGAGAGAGAGAGAGAGAGAGAGAGAGAGAGAGAGAGAGAGAGAGAGAGAGAGACCAGGGTGGGGGTGTACTCAGATCAAACGTCCATTTCATAGAGCAATGAACAACCTCAGATGAACTCTCAGATTAACTTGCCTCTGTCTACCAATGCCCAAACTGTTCCCAAGCAATCCCAGTGCAGATAGTACAGTACTTTTTCTTCTTGCAGTTCATCTCTGTCTGCCCTAACACCCAGCAACAGTGCAGATGGTGCCCCCATGCACCTGCACTGAATCAAACGGCCTGTGCCTTATGCACAAACAATAAATCACAGCGTGGGGTTGAAAATGGAGGGTAAAAAAAAGGAAGAAATATTTCAAACGACTTTGCGACGCTATTAGGCACTAGATTAAAGGCAGATTGCTGGCATTAATCTGCAACACATATGGCTTCATTTAGGCATCATTACTAACCTCTATCGTGAGGCAAATTTTTCATGCCTGCCTTCCCTTCAAGGTGGCGACGTGATACATTAGTTTGGCAGGGTTTGTCTACAGCCATAACTCATTGGATGGCACGTGTAGCATCTGACTCGGTCTTGCTTGGTGAGGTATGAGACAGCATAATGACATGTCCATGCCAGCGCTGGACATCAAGCTATCTCTCTGACCTGCCATGCACTGTAGGCAGCCATGACAGCTGTGGAGCGAGTGTTTGAGTAGCACGTAGCACGTTTATGATTCACAATTATGTTGTAAAAACACATTTCACTATAACCAGAACATGGTGCAAACCATCCATCAGGCTCAGAGAGACACAATGAAATCACAGAGGTCATTGCATACCGTGTGATATGGTACAGATAAGAACAATAAGCAACTAAAAGATGGAAAAAGTCATTTTCCAACAAACACGTTTACCTATTATCGTGATTAATAAATGTTATTACAATATTGGGCAAAGCAATCAGGATTATCATTGTAGCCATAATCACACAGTCCTAGTTGCAAGACTGTCCATTACGGTTCATAATAGACGAGGCTGACAGATAAAAGGGTTCATTATTTCGGCGTGACTCAAGGTAAGCGACAAGCGTGTATGTGTGCGTGTGCACGTACGTGCATCTCAGCCCATGGCAAATGACTTTCTTCATAATTACCCGTGTAGGAGAAGATGAGATATCCATGACTACTGTGTCTAAAGGTGCAGTCTCTCTCTCTCTCTCTCTCTCTCTCTCTCTCTCTCTGTCTGTGAGGTAATGTTATTATGATGTGTGAATATCATCCAATATGTGACTCATACCGCTTTGCCATCTGACCCTGGTCAAAGACACCACACGTCTTTGATCAGACAGAGAGAGAGAGGAGAGTTCCACTAACCCTACAGCATGTTCTCTTGGAATTCTAACTTTCCCCTCCAGAGTAACAATTAAAAAGGCACTGGCATCGCCTTGCACATGTGAGCATAATAATAATTTCGCTCTCAGGCAGTGTAAAGAAAAGTGAAAAATACATAAAGACTTGAGGAATGATCCCTACCGCTTTGCAGCTGACCGGCTTGCCGTTCATGTCGGTGGTCGGCGCCGCCAAGGGCTCCCAGTCACGGCCTTTGTTGTAGGTGATGAGGGTCGTCACTTTGCCGTCAACCTTCTGATTGGCCAGGAACACACCCTTGATGCCGCGCACCTGGGAAACGACATAAAAGATTGACAGGAGGTTTACGATGCAGATGACATGAGGATGAGATGAACGGTTAGAACCTGGAATCCCTAAACAGGTAGGATGTAAATTTGTTTTCTTGCTATATTTGTACAGCACCAAACACAAGTATTTTGTGATGAAATCACACACTTTTGATTGTCTAAACACTTTTTAGTCACATGCCCAGCCTTAATTTGCACTCAACTGGGTGCAAAGGAACCAAAACAAAGAGAAGAAAACAGCGACCATTGACGGTCGAACGTACCAACAAAGGCAAGGCACACTAGCTCCATGTTCTGTTCCAACTCCCTCCCCACAGTTGGAAAATCCCAAGAATACCAGCGACATATAAAGACAGACAAGACAGACAGACTGAAATCATATCAGTATCATGAGTTCTGTGGCTCCTGGCGGCGCTAACCATTAGTATGTAGGAATGATATTTCAGAGGTGAAACAAGGTAATTGTCTGAATGAAAATATGTGTCTCACATCATCAAGTTCTCTCTGGCCCCCTCTCCTATCTCTACCTGTGCATCTTCATTTAATTCCCTTTCTACCTTCGGAGATAATCTCTCTCTCCACCTATTTATTTATCATAAACATTTACATTACTCTGCCTCATTTCTTTATCCATCACCCATGTCATTCCTTCTCTCCCTCTCCCTCTCTCTCTCTCTCTCTCTGTGATGAGAGTGCACCCTGGAGTGAGAGATGAAGAAGGGGATTGGAGGAAATTAGTTCTCCAGCGCTGACCAATTGCCTCCATGCTCCGATGAAGCCTCCCTCTCGTCTCTCCGCATTTATGTCTACTCCTCCACCTATTCATCTGGAGAGTGGAGACCTTGCCAAAACACTCTGGGCTACAGAAACGTTGAACATCATGTGTTTGCATAGAAACCCCACTGAAAAGAATGCCAAAATGGCAAACATGTTGACTTCATGTAGGAACACACAATATAGCTCAGCGCACCTTACACAATGTGGAGGAATATCTTTCAGATAGACTGACAGCCGCCCCTGCTCTTAAGTCACGGTGGGAGAAAAGAAAATTCTTCAGGCTCGCAATTTACTCAGAGACAAATTAAGCCCTGTTTCCCGCGAAAATAAAATAATAAATGCCAACTATTCCACTGAGGCACTATTACGTCTAACTACAGTTACCTTGGCGGTGACAAGCCGTGACTGTGCGGCGCTGCAGCACGCCGCTGTGGAAGACAGCCACCTCATTAGTGTGAGTTGTATTTTACTTTTTAAATGTAGGGACTAGGCAGCGGATGGATTCAAGTGCCTGTGAGCGTGCACTGTGCACGTCAAACACCCTCAAGGTAACGATGTTTGTGATTCACATCCGGCGGGGGAAAATCTGTACACCCCACACCCAGATATACACTTCCCATTGTGTAGTCGTTATCTTAAATTGTAACCACTTATATAAAGAGCTTGGTTCTCCTTTAGTTGTCAAAATCCTGTACCAACACTGAGAGGTAAACAGGCTTGACATTTTAATGGAACACTTTTTCAACCTCATATTCATGTATCAATCATAAGGCATTGATTCATGTTGTATTATTTATTGATCCTATATTCTAATAGTTTGTACTGTAACTGACATACAACATACTAGGAGTACTATGGAGGCCAGCCTATCATGTCAGTCATAGACTAAGATATACTGTAAGATGATTAATAGAAGATTAATATAGCAATATATTATGATAAAATCCTATGGGGAAACTTTAAAGTTCAAGTTTCTATTAAATGCTACGTTATTCTATTCTTAGAGTGCTCATAATTAGAGAAACTTTAGTTCAGTACTGCCTCCAGGAACCTATAGGTGTCACGGTGGCCCTTCTCACCTCCAGGATGTCGATAAGGACACTCTCCTCGGGCTGCTTGGTGCTGCGTACGTTCTCCAGCACTATGGAGTAGTACACTCCCTGTGGGTCCGACTGGTACAGGTTGTATGTGTCCGTCTGGTACCACTCCTGGAGCGCCAGGAACACCTGGTTCTCATCTGTGCTTACTATCTGGACATCCTGGGAGACAGACAGTGACAGAGAAGAAGAGAAGAGAAGGAGAAGACGAGGGTTAATTTAGGATAAATTATAGCAATAGAATAAAAGGGATGAGACAACGTGGGTGGAGGAGAAGAGACTTCAAAAGGGCTTTCCGCGGCTTGGGAGTCTCGTTAGGCATTATGCGTCACAACCTGTGAGTTCTCAATGCAAATTACTTCATCACTCAATTAAAAACGCTGTGTGACGGTGGCATGGGGCCCGATTCAGCACTTTCTCTGCGAGTCTTACTGATTACATTAACATAACATTTGGAGATAAAGCCGTCAACTCATTGACACGTAGTACGCGTGACCAATTACCCTTGGATTTATGGTCAAGGCTGCAAAGTGCTTGAATGAAGTCTGTTTTCAATTACACAATCAGATGTTTAACTATAAGAGTCAATACAACTAGAAATCCTCTTTGTATCAAGAGCATTTTGAAAATAAAATGCTCTACTCAGTTTCAGTGAAAATAACCAATCCCAACTTGAATTCCAATGGAACAAGCTTAGCCAGGCTATGGTACTGAGAAGCTATGGTTGTGGTAAAGGGAAAGTTAGGCATGGGGATTTTAAGGCCAATCTCCATGGAGATGCCTCCCAGTGAAGCCGTTCTTCATCATCATACAAAAGCAGGCGGGATAAAGTTGCCAAAGGATGCTGAGTTACAGTACCTGGGTACATTGTGTTTAACCAGGCTTAGCTCTCAAAGCTGACAAAACGTCAAATGGAAAATGATGTTCGCTCAATTTAAACCTATTGAGTCGGGGGACATGAATTAAGATGGATTGGGTGGAGGTGGGAGTTGCAGTAAATTGAGTTGAATGTATGCGAGTGTGTGTTGTGCATGAAATGTGTGGGAAATGTACAATCTTCAGCCACCGTCTGTCTTTGCACTTTCATAGTCAGCCATCCACCCACCTGCGTGGTGCCTTGTGGCTAGAATGCAATCCTGTGTTGAATATGTCAGCAGAGTCACGTATATTCAGGACTAAACACTATTATGTAGTATTGTAGCATGCATGCAGACTGATCTATGATCACACAAAGACATCACACACTCAAGTACAGAAGCACACATACATTGTATACCTTCTGCACACACAATATCCCATATATATCATAATGTGCTTAAAAAAAGATCCTACATTCAACCTTGTCTTTGAATGTGAGGTGGCTGTTGCTGAAGCCAGCTGTGTGCAGCTTAAAACCCGAGATCACACACGGTGGGCAAACAACATATGTTTGAATGTTCCACTGCAGTGTGTACAATAAAAATAACAGGATTATAATGACGGGAGGCTGAATAAAGCCTTTATAGATGTATGCTCAGTGTGCAAACATGAAATCTATGCACAAAAGAGGATTGATTCTGAAAAGACGCACGCCATCGCCTTTTAAATAGGCTGTGCAGAGTGTTTGCTCACAACAGAGGCCGTTGCTGTTTGTCTAGGTCCTGTAATACCGGTAACGGATGCTGGCGTCCTCTAAGCCTTAGAGGGTTAGAGTCTAAGGTGAGTGCTTTGTTTGTGTTCCCTGTGGTCCACTACTGTAATGTACAGCTTTCAAAACAAGGCGTTTGTTTTTCACCAGAGCTGGAGGTGCAGAGATGGGGCATGTTGTGTAGGCAGAGACAAATCATTATGCTGTTGCGCTGCACACCCAGCTTGAATTTATCAAAATAAAAACCCCTCTTTCTTCGTCTTGAGTGAATCTTCCTTTGGGGTGGGCTGCAGCCTGAGTATAAAATATGCAAAGAAATCTTAACCAGCATACCCCCCCCCCCATCTCCACATTGCCTCTGTGCTGCACCGACACCTTCCATTCATCACTGTCAGGGGGTAGAGGGACCACCGTATACCCCGCTGAGATCTTGTCTCACAGGGTAAAATGGCAGAGGTCCTGGCCTTGTGGATGCCGCACGGTCGGCTGGACACGAAACCTACATTCCACCCTTTCTACCTTCCCCTGACCCAATCTCAGCTGGCGCAAACAGCAATAGATTGGCAGTGACCGAGCGAAACAGAGAGAGACGGAGATGGTGAGGCCGAGAGCTTCATTTACGAAACCGCACAGGGTCGGAGACAAAAGCATGTCTGATCAGTCAGCTGTACTATACACATGTTGGAAAGAATTCACACCATGAAATTAAGACATATATAGTGTAGATGTTTCTGTCCGTTCTTCCTCAAGATGTCATTTTCTAGTTAGTGACTAACTACACTACACTATCAAACATAAGTTTTCGATAAACAAACACAATAGTAATGCGTAATTCTACAACGTGATGCAACAAATGATATTTTGAGAAATATGACTATGGGCCCTTATCTTATGCCTAAACGTATTAGGCATTTTTTTACATTTTAAAATAGTGAAAATAGCCGATCTACATCGACTCATTGTGAGCTTATAGATCGGCCACTCACTGTTTTAAAACGTTTTTCAAGATAGTAAAAAACAAGCCTAATAAGTTTAGGTATGTAGGGCGTTAAGCTAGTGGAAGTTGCTAGCTGAGCAACTTCACCTTTAAATAAGGGTTCAAAACAGAGAGGTGACAACATGAGAAAGAGAGAGCAATTATTACCTGTGATATATTATTAAATGTATGTCCTGCATGCCTGTGTGTGTGTGTGTGTGTTATAATCCACAGCTTGGGTCAGCTTGGCTCACAGGGGTAGGGATGGTCTCTGCATTTTTCATTCTCCAGGCTTTCAATTATTCACAGTGGAAGAACAAAAACCTCCCTCTATTCCCTAGTTCTCACACACGCACATGCACGCGCACGCACGCACACGCACACGCACACGCACACGCACACGCACACGCACACACACACACACACACACACACACACACACACACACACACACACACACACACGCACGCACACACACGCACGCGCACACACCCTCTCGTTTCCCTTTCCCTCTGCTATTTGCGTTTCTCTCAACCTTTCACTCACTCTCTGTCTATCTTTCTTCCAACTTCAAGTGACATTTCTCCTTCTCAATCTCTCTCTCTCTCAATCTATCTTTTGTCCTAGAAGCAATGTGACTAGTGATGTAACTAGAGGTGCGCGCGAACACACACACACACACACACACACACACACACACACACACACACACACACACACACACACACACACACACACACACACCTCCACCACCTTCCTGCCACACCTAATGACATTGATCCTCTCTCCTTATAGAAAGGAGAGCAATTTCCTGTGAGTGTGCGTGCGTGCTTGGCTACATGCATGTGTGTGTGTGTGTGTGTGTGTGTGTGTGTGTGTGTGTGTGTGTGTGTGTGTGTGTGTGTGTGTGTGTGTGTGTGTGTGTGTGTGTGTGTGTGTGTGTGTGTGTGTGTGTGTGTGTGTGTGTGTGTGTGTGTGTGTGTGTGTGTGTGTGTGTAATTCCATCTCTTTCACCTTCCCTCATGATCACCAAGGACCTGAAGTGTTCAAGACCCCTCTAAAGTGACGGGCTAGGTGGTTCAGAGTAATTGTAGAACCCTAACCCTTCGCTAAACTCACTTTTCCCAGACACACAATACGTCCTCTTTGGATAAAGTGCCAATGACAGTGATTGTCTCTGAGGCTCTCTCTTCCTTCCTTCTGGTTGCTGCAGGTTGAAAAATACATGAGCCAGTCCCTCCCCCAGAGTCCGTCTTCAATCAATGCAATTCAATGGCGCTCCAGACAGTGTCACACTAAAATGGTCCCCTGAGCAGATTACTCTGACAGCAAAGATTCCTGCTCGCTGAGAGCCTGCTGGAGGCTCCCTTGCTCGTGTGACTTTACGCTGATTGCAGTTGTAGCCTTTAATATTTTATGCCGATACAGATTCTGGTCTGGGACACTGGACCGAGGCCAGAATCTGTATTAGAGAAGTTTCCACAGAATAAAGTCTGATTTCCAAGAGTCAAATGTGCAGAGCAATATGTCATCCACTGTGCTGAAATGTACTATGTATTGTAGAGCAATATGTCATCTGCTCAGCTGAAATTTGTCAGACGTCGCTGAGAAGTTGGTTCTTTTTCAATCCCATGGAGGCTTATGCAGTCAAGAGAACCTCCTCAATTTTTCGATTTCAGAATTACACTTCTTTTTCACTCATTGTCTGGATATTAACCCATTGAAACCGGGAAAGCATCTGCATATTTATATAATTATTTATTTCATACGTTTGAAAATTGCAGATATACAAGTGTGAGAACTACTGATTTAGAAGGCATTTGTAGAATCGGCCTCAGGTCTAATGGGTTAAACATTATTAATATGAACATAGACTTATAAATGTACATATAGTACATGAATAGGTTAATTGTGGGAATCTTTAACCATTTCTAACCATTTAGCGATACAAATGGGAGTGGATATGTGCGGGTTCCCGTGCACACACTTCTATGATGATTTCTGATTTGATATGGGCCCCTGTTGCTTCTTAATATTTCATACTGTCACTTTGACCTTTTAATTTCTCCCAGAGAATCAATTGTACTAAAAAAAAAATACTTCTATTCATAATTTGATTTAGTTGATGCATTAAAGGTCAAATTAACCTAATAATCTCAGATAAAACTGATCATTTAACCAACCAACAATCCAAGTAAAAAAAGCATCTTTGCATTGTCCAGTTAAAGTAATTGGATTTATTTTGTACTAATTTTGACAGCTAGTATATACAATGAGAATCATAAAGTGTTATGAGTTCTGAGTCAGCAGTCTCACTCAATGGACTACAGGCTGGAGATAAACTAGGACCAGGAGACCTGGTACTGCCAGACCCCTAGTGGTTGAAATCTGAATCGCCGGACTTCGCATGACGTGTGTGCAGAGGAAAAGAGGGACAAAAGAGGGACGAAAGAGGGACAAACAAAGCCTCATGTAGGCCGACCCTCTGGGTCTGGCAAAAAGTGAAAACTGTTCAGGTAAAATTGGTGTGGTATTGATTTCGGTTTCATCTTGGGGAAGAATTAGAGTTATTTCAGGTTGTGAAGGATTACCTTGGGTAGAGCATACTTGGGAAACTTCATCTGGACAAACTCGTTACGTCGATAGGACACGTAGTGCTTGGTGCGGTTCCCTGTGGTCACCTGGGAAATTGAGAAAACACACACAGACACACAATGTAACATGTTCCATCATGTTATTTCACTCAATACATCACAGAGGAGAGAAGCATTGATCACAGAGCTAGAGATAGACTAGAAGGCTTCAGAAAGACCAGAGAGAGGGGAAGAGATAGAGAGAGATGATTTAAGTGATATTATAACCAGAGAAAATAAGACCGTCAGCATCCACCAGTGAGCTGCTGCTGGTAATACTGAGGTTCACGGGTCACCATCTGCCAGCACTGATTCCAGAAAAGGAATATGCGCACGCACGCACGCACGCACGCACGCACGCACGCACGCACGCACGCACGCACGCACGCACGCACGCACGCACGCACGCACGCACGCACGCACACACACACTCACACTATGTAATGGCTGACTCATGCTGAGCAAGGGCCAGAAATAAAATACGCCCTATGTGACACTGAAGCAGAATATCCAAGCGGTCTCAGCCGATGTGATGTTTCAGAGGAGGCTGGATGAACGGTAGAAGCAGTGATGTTGTAGTGACTCTCTCGGGGAATAATTCACCATCATGTGGCCTAGAGTCGCTTCTTTTGGGCTTGTTTTCATAGACCTAGTTGCTTATTTCTCTCGCAAAATTTGGCAACACTGGGTGTGTGTGTGTGCAGTGAATGGACACGTCGTTCTGCGGGCCCAACGTGACAAGTTGTAATACTTTCATTCTTGCAATTCCTAAAAGGATGTTTCAAATAAAAGGCAGAAGCAGATTCACTGTTTCAGAGGAAAGGTAGAAACAGTGACGTTTTGTTTCAGATGAACATTTGAAGCAGTGGTGTGACATTTCAGAGGAGGCTGGATGAAAGGCTGACTCAAACTCAAACACCAGCTGAACGCGTCACATCCAGAGCGATGGGGTGCTTGATTGCTGCACGCCAACCGTTGTATGGAAAATGCTGTGTGGGGTGGTCAATGGTTTAAGCAGTCACACTAGTTGCATGGACTCAGAGCTAGGTGTGACTGCAACACCTGTCAACCCTCCCCATACACACTCTAGGGGAAGACGCTGTCCAGATACAGTTTCTTTAAAGCTCATACAAATAAAAATAACTTATTTTCTCACTTTGTTACACGAGCCATCTCAAATCTGCTGAAATGGTTAGACTTTTTTCCCCCCAAAAAACGTATAAATCAGATTATCAAACGCTTCATATTCGTGTCAGGAGATATCCAAGCATTCCATCATCTGTATTCAGATACCAAGACGCCTCAATGATTTTTATCTTATTTTATTTTTTTAAAACCATCTCACAGAACTTTTTTCATTGATGAAAATGAAGAAAACCAATAAAAAAATCTAACTACTTCTTTCCATTGCGCCCCCTTGAATCAAATACTATGGACTGTGTTTTGAAAAGGAGTGGTTTCAATCGAGTGAAGTCCAGTGCTACTGGACCCTTCTGAGTCTGCACAACCACCTTACCTCCAATAAACATCCTATGGTTCTCATTACTGTTGTCAAGCGGTCACTGTGTGTGTGTGTGTGTGCGTGCGCATGCGTGTGCGTGTGCGTGTGCGTGTGCGTGTGCGTGTGCGTGTGCGTGTGTGTGTGTACATGCGTGTGTTCGTTCGTGCGTCCGTGCGTGTGTGAGTGAGTGTGTGTTTGCGCATGAGCTACCTTGACTAATATGTAATCGTCTTGGACGGAGAGTGAGTTGTGGTCGATTTTCCCCAGGAACTGAGCCGTCACCATCTTGTCTGAGCAGTTCTGGATGAGGCAGGTCACATACAGGAAGCCTGCAGGGACAACCATCACCAGGGGACACAACAACAGTGACAAGAGAGTTACATCATCGTGAACAAATCAACAGGAATGGTTGAAGGTGAGCTATTATCAAAGTGTTGTGAGAGAGAAAGAGAGAAAAGAGGGCATATACATTATATATTCGACAAAACGCCACAGACAGTAAGTAGTACAGTAGTATTTTTCATATTAAAGGTGAAAATCTGAGCTACGAGATATTACTTGTTTGTTTTCAATAGTTTAGGAACTACGCCTTCTAAAACCAACAGAGAATTTGACTGAAAGACAAAACAAATCTATATTCGTAAGTATCCCAGAGGACATTGCATCTCAATTCAAGCGTCAGCGAAGGTGAGATGTTCCCTTCATTCTAAACATTGTTTCATTGTTTGTCTCAGTGAGCTGCCAGCAAGCCACTCCCCTGCTGCCTGGATCATCATCAAAGTAGAAGAGAATAGTAGATTTTCTTCCTTTTAAAACTAGGTCATTTTAATATGATTTCATGGTTAATATATTTTTCTTTGGACTTAGAAATGCAGGCAAATGAAGAGAATAATATTGCAACGCTGAAAAAGTATTTTACTGGATTTTTACAGCGAATAGCAAATATAATGAAAAACGTACCCGGAACTGGATTTGAGGGGATTTGGATTACCAATGTAGGTTCTATTGCATTATTGCATTAGCAACTAATGCATTATTTTAATATTTACACATCAATTTCTGTTCTGATGTTAATATTTGATGATTCAGAATCTCTGATTGAGTAATTTTTGACTGGAAATATTTTTTTCCCTGAACAATGCCTATGTGACAGACAGACAGACAGACAGACAGACAGACAGACAGACAGACAGACAGACAGACAGACAGACAGACAGACAGACAGACAGACAGACAGACAGAGTAGGTACTGTAGATCAATAGATTGATACAGTATTTGGGATAGAGAGAGAGAGAGAGAGAGAAGGGGGGATGGGCAGATGAGAAATAGAGAGATGGAGGAGAAATTAATGAAGGCAACAAGAAAGAGAAAAATGGAAATGTCAAATCACTTCTGGATGTTTTGGTCACATGAAAACATACAGATGATGCCAATGGCAGAACGATATTCTCAAAAAATTAAGAAGAACCAGAAAGACAGAGAGAGAATACATAAAGTCAGTCAAACAGAGCCAGAGCTATAACTTTGTAGAATCTATCACATTTTACAGCTCTCCTCTATCACTGCCATCGGGGGGATTGCCTGTTGCTTGGCTAACTCAGTATTGACTTTCACTGAGGTGAGCTACATCAGCAACATCAGCCCACAGAAATTCAGCAGCTTTTCCCCTCTCCAGAGGTCACGAGAAAATGGAGCCTCGGAGAAAAGGCTCACGTACACAAACTCTGCCCATGAATGGTAAAATGAGATTTGACTGTGCGCTGTACACACAGGCACACGTACACACACACACACACACACACACACACACACACACACACACAGGAGCTTGTGCACGCATCGCATACACACTGGGGGCATACACTTTAGCTGATGTGCACACAATGCAAGTACACAGAGAGATTCAAACAAAGCAAACACAGCAGAAGTCAATCTGCCAGTGAGACGCCACAACATTGCTTTTTCTTTTCTTTTTTATTCCGGTTCCTCGACTCCACTTTGTTTAAAGAGGTCTGTGGTGCTAACAAATGGACTTGCTAATTTATTGAAATGCCCTGACATTTAATCAAAGCAGCATACGGCACAGGACTCATTAAAATGCTATTAGATTGGCTAAGTGTTCAATTCCAGTTGGCGACACGCACACACACACACGCCCTCCACTTGAGGTGGTCTGAAAAGGACGATGGTGAATAGCAAATAGTTGTGAAAAAACCAAAGGGTGAATAACTCGCAGTCTTGAATCTTACAAAGTTATGGATAATGTTTTCATTTCATTCTTATATTTGCAGAAAGAGTGTGTGTGTGTATGTGTGTGTGTGTATGTGTGTGTGTGTGTGTGTGTGTGTGTGTGTGTGTGTGGCCATGCATATCCACAGTATGTTTTCCATCACGTCATTCTCCCTAATGGCACGTGCACCTACAGACCCCGCCAGCCTCCTCATCCATCAATTTACGCCCCCGTTGCTCATACAGTACACTCCCTGTCCCCCTACGCCGCCCCCTTCAGAAACCTAGCCGCACTAACCTGGGCACAGGCGCCCGGGGCGAGGTCCTGGACTGAGTGCAACCTATTCTACAGAGGTGTGAGCCTCTCTGTGGCCCTTTCTGGTGCGTGCCATCGTTTAACCTTGACAATGGCACATGTGACAGGGGGGGCACATAGCGAACAGATTGGCTTGGCACGCCTGGCCGCTCCAGCCCCCCCCTCGCCTATCTGTCTGAGTACGGAAGCAAGGAGATGAGGGGGGGGGGGGGGGGGATGGGGGGCTCTGAGGAGGAGGGGGGACCATGTGGTGCTTCCTAGTTCCAGGAAGAGCTCTATATCACCTGGGCAGCTGTCCCGGACAGTACCGGTGTCAATATCCGGTGTCAGTATCCGGTTTCGGTATCCTGGTCTGGCAGGGGGTCTGACGCACGCTCTGCTGCGACGACACGGTCTGTTCGCTTGTTTGTTAGCGTTGTGTCCAGTCTTTTGTCTTTTTTGTTTATTTTTGTATAATTATAATTATAATTATTTTTTGTCTGTCTGAGAGTCCCAACTGTCTGGCTAAATGCCCATCATGCTGGACGTGTACAGAACCACCTGGATTGTGCTTATAATCCTATGGATAATAAATGACAGTTCTGCAAAACGAATAACAAAGGAGTGAACGGGCTGTTTTTTTTTGCAATCACGTGATTTGCTGCTGCTCCACCTGCACAACAAAGCTGCTGTCTACCAGGCTGTCCGCATCACCACCCTCCTCTACGGTTGTGAAGCATGGACCGCATACAGCCATCACATCAAGTCCCTGGAGCGCTTCCATATCGGATGCCTTGAGCGCATCCTTGCGGCCTCAGCTGGCGTGATCATGTGCCTCAGAGTGAAATACTTGCCAAGACCAACTGCAGGAGTATTAAGGCCATGATCACCCAGCACCAACTGTGCTGGCTCGGTTGAGGAGGAACACACCCGTGACTGCCATTACCACTACCACCATTACAACCTACACATGCCCCAGCTGCAATAGAACATGTGCTTACAGGATTGGACTCTTTAGCCAAAATAACTCACCGTTAAGGACATAATATGACGTCATCATCGGATTCAATGGACAGACATAAGCAAAAAAGTGTGTGTGTGTGTGTGTGCGTGCGTGTGTGCGTGTGTGCGTGCGTGCGTGCGTGCGTGCGTGCGTGCGTGAGTGAGTGCGTGCGTGCGTGCGTGCGTGCGTGCGTACGTACGTGCGTGCGTGCGTGCGTATGTGTGTGTGTGTGTGAGAGAGTTGTAGCCTAACCTGTCCATCTGTCCATCTGATATGATCATTCCGTTTTACGGGTGGGGCCGAGACAGGGAGTACAGAAGTCCTGACATCGTAACCCTGATGAAGTGTTTTTCCCATTCAAAACCTTGACACCGGGCACCACACTCCCTCGGGTCCTCGTCAATGCGCTCGCTGAGTTTGAAATCAGTCGGTCCCATATGTGATGGTTTGAATGGGAAAAACACGTTTTTTTTTATGTCAGATTCCCCCTGAATCCCCACCCCAAGTTAGGTCAACCCATCATCACATCTATTCCTTACAATACATGTACACCGGGGAGGGACAGAAAAGCTGAGAGAGAGAGAGAGAGAGAGACAGACAGACAGACAGAGAGACAGACAGACAGACAGACAGACAGAAAGACAGACAAACAGACTGAGAGAGATGAAAAAAGAGTGACAGAGACAGGGAGGGGGTAAAATAAAGAGTAAAGGATAGATGCAGTGAGGGCGAGGAGTTGACAGGGTTTAAAGTCACTGAAGCAGAATAAGCACGTTGGAACTACAGACCACAGGGAGCAACCAAATCATCGGATTTGTTCAGAAACAAATCAGCTTTTTGTACCTAGAAGGCCCTGTTGACACAGCCAAGTTAAATGTACCACGTACACAGCAGTCTTGAATCATGACTCATTTTTACACTGTGCTGTCCATTGAAGCTTAAATAAAACTGAATAATGACTCATTTTTACACGTATGCTGTCTATTTAAGCTGAAATGAAACTGAATCATGACTCATTTTTGCACTGTACGGTGTCTAATAAACCTGAAGTAAAACTGAATCATGACTCCTTTTCACACTGTACTGTCTATTAAAGCTGAGATGAAACTGAATGATGACTGAATCCTTGAGTCTGGGGCAGTGGCTTAGGATGTAGAGTGGTCCCGGTTTGATCCTGGCATCACATCAAAGTGTCCTTGAGCAAGACTTTTAAATCTTTTAAATTAGACTTTAGTATCGATTGCAAGAACAATCGATGTTGTGTGCACGTGAACGCCCTAAAAGGGCCACCCAAGTCAAAAAAGAGGAAAATAGAAAATGAACGTTCATAAGTATGCACTTGGGAGCAGATTCTCACTACATATTTAGGAATGCATTATGTGAGCACGTGCCTGCATAGTGGACAGGAGAGCAGGAAGCAGGACAGAAACATCTAATATTCCACAACAAGAACAGAACAGAAGTTTGAAACCAATGTGACGCCTGAATTTCCCCACTTTCTTTTTTCTTGGCTAAAAAATACTACAAGAGCAAAAAAACATAATCCTTCAGAAAAGAAAAGAGAGATAAAACAACTAAAGCACAATGCAGTCACTGTACCTCCGCTTGTATCCTGTATTTCCATGTGCACGAGGTCAGGGTCCACATCCACATCAGACACAGACCTGTAATACATACACGATCACTGTTAAGACACATTTTCACCATCGGTTTTATCACCCGCTGTAGAAACATTTGGAAGGGATATGACTTGGCACACAGGCACACACATGCGCGCACGCACGCATACACAACAGCATGCATTAAATGACATGTATTATGTCATGTCCTGTGATGTCATGTGATGCTGTTCCGGCCCCGACTCGAAGCTCCTGCTGAGACTTGGAGTGCTGGACTGGGTGAAATACCTTGGCACCTGCATCTCTCTTTAAAATCATCTTACGTCACCTCACATAATGGCAGATCTTCCAATGCAAGATGACGTATAATTGCATTTGAGCTGAAGGGCCGTTACTTTACCGTTGCCGTAACACACACTAGATACATTTCAACGACCGTACCTTTTCACATGACAGGGGTTTGATTTGTCACACTTTGGCTGCCGAAGTTTATCGGGAACATGTACTTTGATAGGAAAAGTTTGGGGAGCCGTGGAGAGATACCACAGGTGAGCGGGAGAGTTGCCTCTTTTTGAAAGGCACGGCTTGTCATTGCAATTCACCTCGTTTATCAGTAGGGTACACACAATGCAGCTTTAAGCAAAGCATTAATGTCTCCGCCAGGCCGAAAAGGAATGGCAAGAGAGTATATGTTTTGGACCCCGTCCGTCCGTCCTTGTGTGTGTGTGTGTGTGTGTGTGTGTGTGTGTCTGTCCGTGTGTGTGTGTGTCCGTGTGTGTGTCCGTGTGTGTGTGTGTGTGTGTGTGTGTGTGTGTGTGTGTGTGTGTGTGTGTGTGGGTGTGTGTGTCTGTCCGTCTGTGAACAGCTAATCTCCGAAAACCGTTGGCTTGATCGCAGCGAAACTGTGAAAAAAAACTCATTTTTTGACAATAATCAATAATTTATCCTACAGGTTTTGTCCAAGCGTCACACAAATCGGTACACAGTATGTCTATAGTCATTCAACGAAACGGGTCTTTCAGATTTTTCATGTCCCATCTTGACTGGCTAAAAATGGCTTCCAAATTTGCAGGAGTGCTCCGTTTTGAACAAAATGCCTCAAATCATGAACACAGCATGCAATTTCAGTGAAATTGTGTACATACATTCCCACTATGCCGAGGAAGAAATGCCACTTGAATTTTTTTTAATCAGCCTCATGGTGGCGCTATAACAGGCCGATTCGTGTTTTTACCTATAACTGCACCAATCTGTGTACAAATTTGTATGTGCACTCCCTGGAGGCCAAGAAAAAACTTTGCCCTGCATTTTTCACATCTACCTTTTATAGCGCCACCAGGAGGCCGACTTATATAAAACTCATGTTTTTATATTACTCCTTCAGATTGTATCCAAATTTCACGCAAATTGGTAGACATGATCTCTATAGTCATGTGATCAAGACGGATCGGTTACATTTTTCATATTCCATCCTGATTGGCTAAGATTGACATCTAAAGTTTGCAGCAGTGGCCCGTTTTGAACAAAATGCCGCAAATCATGAACGCAGCATACGATTGCGATGAAACTTTGCACATACTTTCGCACTATGTTGAGGAAGAAATGCCACCCTTTTAACATTGGCCTGTTATAGCGCCACCACAGGTCTACTTTAGCAAACACACATTTTTGGAACAAAATGCCTCAAATCATGAATGCAGTGTCCGATTGCCAAAGGCCTAAGACGAAACGGCACCCTTTTCAGATTGGCCAATCTTAGCGCCACCAGGAGGCCACGATAACCTACCTGACCTGGCGGAGACCTATGCTCCGAGGAGCACTTTTTCTAGTTGTAATTGTTGCACGTGCTAATGCTGATATACTAAACTATAAAATGTAATGGAAGCGTAAATGGCGACCTAAATTAAATCTAGTCATGGCCAACGTAGCATCAAAGACTTCCAAGAATTTTAATACGGTTTGTCGGAGTACACTGCCATACATGGCGGTGCACGTGCCCTTCAGTGTGCAGTAAACTAAGCGGTTCATCGGATTAGCGGTGCACACTGTAGTCTGTGAAACCTCCCCAGTCCCAGTGAAGATGGAGTGGAGATTTAAAACCTCGTTAACCTCCTCTATAAAGTGCCTTTATGAGCAATTAGGAAGAGGCTGTGGCAGAAGACTGGAGCATGCAGGGAAGAGAGGGACAATGAGGAAGAGGAAAGAGAAAGGAAGGAGAAGAGGACGAAGAAACAGGGATCAGGTGGAAAAAGGGGAAGGAAAGAACGAAAACTTGAACCGGAAAAAAACCTTGCACCACACGTATATCACGTACTACAGGTGTGTGGAGCGTAACTATCCCATCTATAGGCTGGTACAAGAAATGCTACTGAAAATCTCCAAGCGGATGTAAAGAAAGTACCGCCCTAAAGTGCAAAAGGAAGTTATATTTACATTCGCAGGTCATGAAAACCGTATCATAATTGGTCAAAAGAAGACAGCTTCCAGCGGGAGTACATCCTAATATACAATCGAGAGTCCCCGCGCATGCGTGACGGTCGGTCGTGTACGGTCGGTTGGTCGTCCACCCAGTGGCGGAACAACTGAAAGCCGGGCCGGTAGGCACGGCACACTGATCAGGCCCCCCCCTGCGCACGCACGCACGTGCTGTTACTTTATTTCAGTTTTAGGGTTAGGGTGAGCTTCCAACAGTGTATTGGGGTGAATTGCCTCGAATATATTTGCAGTTACATGTAAGCTGGTGAATCTCTGGGAAAGTTGCGGAGAGGCGGACTATGCTCTCTCTGTCAATACAAAGTTAAGTTTCGGTTTCGTTTTCACCTCCGGGTGTTGCCACATACATGAAAAACAAGCGGACCATCATGGGCTCTGGTGTTGCCAAATCATGTGCGAAAAACCAGCACCGCTGTTCCAATGAACGTCTACACGCTCTACTGTCTCTGTCTCCGATGTGCGGGCCAGGCTACTAGACGGGAGCGCCGCGTAGCGGCCCGAACCTCTAGTACTGTACAATGGAAGTCCTAGACACTTTCGGCTGTAGTTCTTTTCCAGGCTTTTAGCCTTGTGAGATGAAAGGAGGTTATCCAATATATCAGTTGTAGGACACAATGTTCTTGTTGTGTTAATTAAAGCAATATTCTTGCCCAGAGAGTCCGTCACCCTCTGTCAAAGAAGCAAAGGATAGAAACAGTCCAAAGGTATAGAAAGAAATTGACGGAGGTGTAATGAAAAGCTAAGAATGACAGACGGGGAGGGATAAATACAGAGATGGAGAGAGAGAGAAATATGCAGAGGAAAAGGCAGGACGATTTGGGGGCTGAAAATGACTAATCTGTTTCTGTTCCTGTTACTCTGCCGTTCATTAATCCTTTGTCATTCTCTCCCATCGATCGTCTGTGTGTGCAGCACGACGGCGGTCTGATCTCACACACGCTGTCGTTTCTCACTTTGACATGCAGTTCCTGTGGTGGTGAGCGCGGGTTTAGTTTCAGAGGCACTACTGCACTGTACTTTACAGGGGAGGAGGGTGGGGAGGTTGGTACGTACGAGTGCTGAGGTCGGGCTTTGGCCAGACCACCCTGAACGGAAATTGGTTTTAGCTGATGTGATTTATGTTGTGAACTGGCTGTTTGGTTTTATGACTGATAGGGTCACAAGCTGGAATTTAGACTGTTCTTTCAATATGGAGGTACACACAGATACACGTGTGATACAGTACACACAAATGCATACACGTGCATACGAACACACACATTCGTTTGGTGATCTAGTCTGGGTAAGGACTGTAGCCGCCATCATTTAACTGGGGTCAAGCTCTGGGTTGCACATTCTGTTCCTGAGTCAGATATTAAGAGAGTAACTTTATCCTGATTTACGGACCACTTAATGTTTTTGTCTACAGTGAGGAGGACCCCCCACTTCTCTGTCTCTCCTCCATCCCATTTTCTCAGGGAGCAGCCCTTTCACTCACTCTCTATCTCTCACACACACTCAACATACACCTATATCTCTTTCACTCTTTTGATCTCTGTCTGTTTTGTCTTTCCGTTTGTTCCCTGTTTGTATATTCTCTGAAGAACAGCAGTACACTCTCAGTTAAACACTCTGGATCAGGAGAGAGAGAGAGAGAGAGAGAGAGAGAGAGAGAGAGAGAGAGAGAGAGAGAGAGAGAGAGAGAGAGAGAGAGAGAGATTCTACAGTTTTCTATCGAAGGAAACATAAACTAGAAAAGTGTGCTCCTTGGAAGCTGCATTCATGATTTGAGGCATTTTGTTCAAAACGGGCCACTCCTGCAAACTTTGGAAGCTTATCTTAACCAATCAGGATGGAATATCAGATCTGATCTGTCTTGATCATCACAGGACTATAGAGATGATATGTGTCAATTGGCGTGATGTTTGGACAAAATCGTAGATGTTTTGGAGTAATATAAAAAGTTTAGCAAAAATTGGCCTCCTGGTGGCGCTATAACAGAACAAAGTTTCACACCGATCAGTCCAACAATAAATCAAACTGATTTGTATTACTGTACAACAGCCTGATGTCTCCATCTGCTCAAAGATAAGCGTGAGTGCGAGTGAGTGAGTGTGTGTGTGTGTGTGTGTGTGTGTGTGTGTGTGTGTGTGTGTGTGTGTGTGTGTGTGTGTGTGTGTGTGTGTGTGTGTGTGTGTGTGTGTGTGTGTGTGCGCGCGCGCGCGTGTGTGTGTATGTGTACATGCGTGTGTGTTTCAGCTCTTCATAATCACTTCATTGAAGTATGAGGTTCATACACATAATTCTCTGATGCTTTTGTAGATAGATGACAGTAAGGCTGTGACTGACCAGAAGATTCTGTCCTTGGTGACTCGTTCCTGCAGTAGAGTCCACTTCCTCCCGAGGTCAGTGGAAACATAGAGCTACAGAGAGAGAGAAAGAGAGCGAGACAGTCAGTGAAGTTAGCTTTATTATGTGACACAGTGATACAGAATACCATACACATACAGCAATGGTTCTCAGAGTGGGTTCTGGGGAACTCCAAATGGTTCTTCGGCATTATTACAACTAGTTAACCCATTAAGACCTGAAGCCGATTCTACTAATATCTTCTAAATCCCAACAGTATTCTGAAAAAACGTATGTTTCTATATCAGTGGTGCTCAAACTTTTTCATCTCAAGGACCCCCAAAATTATATGTATTTGGCCGCCGACCCCATCTCAAAATATTTTGTTCCAGGGACCCCCCAAAAGCAAGGATTTGAGTAAAAAAATGTTTGCTTTAAAACACTATATATTAAAAGATTTGCACACATTTTCACAATTTTTCAAAAATAGCAGATCTACAAGCTTGTAGCGCGGCACTCGGCGCGCGCTATGAGCTTGTATATCTGCTATTTTTTAATAGCCAAAGTGTAAAATAATGCTTTTTAGCTCAAATCAAAAAGTGACACAGATGCGTTCCAGGTCTTAATATAAATACTTTACTGTCTATATACAATATAAAGCATATAGACAGTAAAGGAATTCTGGACCAAATGACGGTCCATATTGTTCCAAATCATGTCTACATTGTCTAGTAATACACATTTTCCCTGATCAATGGTGGTGTGGCCTAAATCAGGCCGCCTAATGCATATCAAATTGGGGCCATTGGAATTATGAATGTTGAGAATCACTGCCATACAGTATAACGTACCTACCAGTGCTAATGACAATACTAATCACCAGTGAGTCTTGCTTAAGTTAATGACTTCACATCTTTTGTCACACTGGAGATTGAATTCAGCAAATTTCCACAATATTCCTCCATAAAACTTTATACACCACCCTTTCAGAACGTCTCACGACCCATGTCTGGCTCTTCACGCATTGGTTCAAAGCTACCGGTGTGACACAAATTGAATTTAGCAATTAAGACACTTCATTTCACAGCAAGTGCATTGGAGCATCAGATATACTTGTAAGTCATTTCATGCTGAATATGAAAGTCCTCCCTTCTGGCTAAACTGCTGATGTCATTATTGCATGTCATGTTCTTTGCAGCATTTGGATCAAGAATGTCAGGTCTGTTTGAATATCACAGTCCATCAAATTAAGACCAAGCTCAATTCATTATTAAAGTATATACTGTGCGTGTGAGTGCGTGTGAGTGCGTGTGCGTGTGCGTGCGTGTGCGTGCGTGTGCGTGTGTGTGTGTGTGTTTGTTTCATATGATGGGTTTGAATGCCATTGATCGCCAGTATAAAAATGAAATTCGATTGATTACTATATGTCCTGTCTGCAGTCTGACTGCATAGAACACATTAAAACCTAATTGAATTTCTAGTTTAATTAAGTGTAAATTATTAAAGTGGAGGAGTTGGGAGTTGAAGTTTAGGCAAATTCGTAACAGAACATCATAGATAAGTGTAAAGTCAACATGCAATGAAAGCGGGGAATATTAAAATAAATGATGTACTCCCACTGCAACATGCTTATAATGTGAGAAACCTCCATTTATCTCCGGCCACACGGTGGACGACCCCTCCCCCCCAACAAAAACGCATGGAAAAAGCGCCGTTATTTTTCTTTTTTGTAGCTGTGGACATAAGTGACATAAGTGAATCTTGAATGTGCAGTGCGTGTGTTGGCACACATTGTGAAAGCATGTCTGTGTTTGAATGAAAGGAATAGTATTTCTCATTCCGTGGGTTGTGGCCCACCGTAGGTCATTTTGAGACTTCAATAGGTCCCTCAATAAGAAAAGCTCAGAGGAGGTAAAAAACTAACTGCCTCAACTGCAAACCATTTAAATGTCACTGGTTAGAATCCTAACTTGAGCTATAAGCAGTATTACATAGCATTGAACAAGGGGGCACAGCCTGGACAATCTCAACCACCGCTCTGGATTCTTTTTAACCCATTAAATCTGCATCAGAGTCAGATTTAGATTTCTTTGGCTATCCAAAAATAGCAGATATACAAGCTAGATCTGCTATTTTTGAAAAATCATGAAAATGAGTGCAAATCTTTGACTATAGATACATTTTTAACTTAAATCTTTGCTTCTGGGGGTCCCTGGAGCAACATATTTTGAGATGGGGGGGGGGATGGGGTCTGCGGACAACTGTACATATCGTTTTGGGGGTCCATGACATGAAAGAAGTTTGAGAACCACTGATATAGCAACATAAGTTTTTTTTCCAAAAATACTGTTAGGATTCAGAAGACATTTGTAGAATCCCCAGAAGCAAAGATTTGCACAAATGTTCACGATTTTTCTAAGAAATAGCAGATTTACAAGCTCGTATATCTGCTATTTTTGAATAGCCAAAAACATCTAAAATGTCACAGATGCGTTCCCGGTTTGAATGGGTTAATGGACTGCTCAGGACTAGACCTCCTCCTCCTCCTCAACGGACTAATTTCTCCTGTACCTCCAGCTAGGAGACATTATATTAGTGCTACGTTTGCCTCAGTCACCATGTTTTGTTGGGGCCCCAGTGGCCTGTTGTGACACTAGGAGCAATTATCTCCAGACAGTGGTGGCGAAACAGTGGAATAATGGAGAATGGCTGCCAAAGTGCATGCAGTTAACTTGTTGTCGAGATTGTGTTCTACAACATCATGCAAAGATAAAAGAGTTTTCCACCTGCACCTAAAAAAACGTAGTATTCAGGAATCAACGTACAAACACTGGTTAGACAATAAAATGACCAACGCCGACTCAAAGACTCATTTTGAATCTTCTGCAGTGAATGCTGTAGTGAGCAAAAATGGACTTATTAAAGGGATAGTTCACCCCCAAAATGACTGTTTTTCTATCGATTAGTCACCCCATGGAGACTTGAATGCATGGATATTTTTTAGTTTTTGTCACATTCCTAAGCCAATAATTTGATGACCGGCACCGGTTCAGGTAGGAACATTTGTGTCTCCTACCCGAACCGCTGCCTACCGGTCCGCTGGTCATCAAATTATTGGCTTAGGCCATGGGGTGACTAATTAATAGAAAAAAAGTATTTTTTTATGAATTCTTTTAAAAATATATTATATATTTTCAAAGATTTGCACAATTTTCTTTTTTTCCAAAAATAACAGATCTACAATCTCATAGCGCGGCACTCGTTGCCATGCTATCTGCTATTTTTTGAATAGCAAAAGAAATCTAAAATGATACAGATGCTTTCCCGAGCTTAATGGGTTAACACAGCCACAATCGTGCTGTATTGCTGTGTGCATGACATACTGTTTGAATATGGTGAATGATGCACGAGATGCGTAGAGTTTCCTCAGTACCCACCGTTCCCTCCTTGCAGTAGGCCAGCAGTTTGTCTTCCTCCTTGGGGTGGAAGATCAGCGTGTCCGGGGTGAAGGAGACGGGCTGACGCTGGAAGGATGCGCCCTCGTCTGTGCTGATAAACAACATCTGGTCCCTCTCGTTTATGGAGGAACTCACCAGCACCACCTAGATGGACAGAGAGAGAGAGAGAGAGAGAGAGAGAGAGAGAGAGAGAGAGAGAGAGAGAGAGAGAGAGAGAGAGAGAGAGATATGTCAAAGGTGTGCAGGTCAGGGGGTAATTAGGTCAATGTTTTTTTTTGTATTGACCTAATCAATTTAATGGGGGGGGGGGGTCTGCGCTGACACGGTCTAGGCAAGAAGCGCAAAAAGATACCGATACTGCTGCCATGCGTGTTCATCATGTTGCACGCATTTCAACGAATTCGATGAATGCGGGTACTGTACTACAGTATGTGAGCGAGAGACGAGTGCACCCCACTGCCACGCACCACCATGTGTATTCAAGGCCAAATTAAGGGTCATGGAGGACTGTCCATCAGCATTACGTGCTGTTAGTATCATGATGGCAACACATCGATTATGTGTTCAGAGTCTTTAAAGCAAACACGTTAAAAGAGGGACGCCAGGGGACACCAACCACAATTATGTCCCGGACACGCGGAGTTGGAATGACCACATCAGGGGTCGATCAGCAGGCATTAATGAATAATAATACTAATGTATCATCATTACCAGTCATCGAAGGAAGGGAGGCTGCCCATTGGCATCACGGGTGACGTGCTAGGCTGTTTGTTTGTCTGCACGATGTTGCTTTTGCCATGTTCGAATTACAAAGCAGTAAAGATACATTAACTTATTGTTATACTGTACTGTATATCCAGCTGACCAAAATCACTCCTCTCAGCAAATTAAAAACAGTTGCTGACGATGTGTTATGCACTCTCACATTAACTGTATAGTAAAGAATTAGATTCATGTGTGCAAGACAGACGAGAGAAACATTATAAATGAACACAGCAAATGTTATGGACACCGTTGATTAGACTATTATCTCAAGCCGCCTGGAATCATTGCCATGCACACAAATCACTAATGTGCACATACAGTATAGCAAGCGCTCACACACACAGAACTTTGCAAGAAAGCACAGACACATACTCCTCTGATTTAGTATGCCCCTCATGAAAGCAATTAAGCATTACTTGACGCGTCTCACATCACGCTGGCTGCACTTGGGACTGGTGAGTAGAGTTATCAATTAAGGGCTTTAAAATGAAAACCCGACCCAGGTGCGCTGAAGCCCAAGCCCGATCATACATACAATAAGAACCCAAGTCCAAACCTGAACATTTGCTTGTGTGTTTGTGTCAGGAATGGAAGGTGTTTGACCAATATGCAGGAACTCAAAACTCAAGAATTCAAACATCAAACGCAGGAGATGAGGATGATGAGCAACGACAGAATAACAACAGTTTAATACAAGCATGCACTGTAAACATACACAACATATCAACACACACTGAAACTCTGACTACAAACAGGGAACCTAACGCAACAAACTAAAGGTCCAGCACTGAACAGACACAGTCTAAATAGTCTCTGGAGCTCGTCACCCAACCAGCCGGCTCAGCAGCAAAGGTTGTCGGGAACGGGAGTCGAACCCGCGACACGTTGTCAGGCTGGCATTGCAGCTTAGGGTGCCTGGACGATCACGCTACGGCCCAGGCCAACTGTTAGGATTTTTAAGACATTATTTTGTAGAATCGGCCACAGGTCTTAATGGGTTAAAGGGATAGTTCACCCCCAAAATGACTTTTTTTCTGGGCAATCAGGTAGGGAAATCAGACTCTTCTAGGCCACGGGAAGAGCGGAGAGGGGAATTAGGAGCAGGGCAAAGTCACAAGTTAACAGGGAAAAACAGGGCATATCTGACAGGGAGGGGGAAAACACGTCAGGGACAGAGGCCATGACCGTGACAGTTTGTTTGCATGTATGGGCTCGGATGTGTGAATGCATACTTGCATGAAGTGTTTATATGCCAGTCTTTGCAAGCATGTTCACATTATGCTTGTGTTTGTGCACACATGTGCATGCAAGCTTGTGTGTGTGCATATATACTGTACATACAGTACAGTATGTGTGAACTGAACGCACAGTTCTTTGGGAGCTGCACAGTGAAGGAACCAGCAGCATCTGGTGGGGGAAGGTTACCCAGGGAACTCCCAGAAGAGGATGGAGGGAGGGATGGATGGATGGAGGAGTGGAGACTGTAGACTAGGGACCCAGCACCAAAAGAGGATGGATGGATGGAGGAGGACTGGAGAAACTATTTTATTCCCCCAGTACCAGAAAAGGATGGATGAAGTTGTGGAGAGCCATGATAACAAAGATGGTTGATTGTTTTCACCTTTTTAATTCTGGTTTAGTTAAGAAAGGGAGATGAATGTGAGAAGAGGGACCTTATGTACAACCACAGAATAATCTTCAGGTCCCAGTATTAGAAACAACACATAGTGATCAGTCAGCACTATTCCCTGTGTGTCTGTGTTGCTAGAAAGAGCATGCACTGTGAGTTCATTTTCATGCTCTTGTCATCCTCTCCTCACAGCAACAGCAACGCAGTACCTTGGCCCGCCTATGAGTGGCACTGTTGCCAAAGCAAGCGGCCATTCAGTAGATTCAAAAGCAAGACTGAACTTTTGGAGATGCAAAACCCGCAGAAAGAGGGGGTATTGCGTGTGTGTGTGTGTGGGGGGGGGGGGGGGGTTAGGCAGAGGCAAAATACTTTGAGATGTTCTTCACTTGTGACTGTTTCCTCTGAGAAATTTGTCAAACTGGGGCCATGCTAGACTTCATGCGTCTACTCTTGAGAATTTGGCCGTATGACACATTAAGGGGAGCTTACAAGGGGTAATGTAAGCTCTTCAAATCTAACAAGGCTTTAAAACAATCACATTTTAAAGCCTATCTTTGCAAGAAACTCAATTCACCCTGGTTTAGCTTTGTATCTTGTTTCAACTGAGCATAGTCTGATAGCATGAGGCGATAGCGTATACGTTGGTCTATGGATCAGAGGCAGATAAACATGGTTGTGTACTGTACAGTGCCATATCTCAGCATGGCATGCCACAATGTAGAGAAGATGATGCATTAAAGCCCCAGGCTTCCAGACAGCTAGTTGGGCCTGAGAATGCAGAGGTGGATGTAATGTGCTCCCAAATGATTGCACATTATGCACAAGAGTGATGACCCATCCCAGAATCAGCCTCGTTATCTAGCAAGACCACAGTGCAGAGATCAGCATACCTCTCTCCCCCCCCCCCCCCCTCTCTCTCTCTCTCTCTCTCTCTGTGTGTGTGTGTCTCTCTCTCTGTTTCTCTCTAACCTCTCCCCATCTCCATTCTAAATTTAGCTCAGTGTCTCTCCATGATGTTGTCTTATCTGTGGCTATTTGAGAGTCTGTCTCTTATCTTCTCTCTCCATCTGCCTCCCCCCTTCTCTCTCTCTCTCTCTCTCTGTCGCTCTCTCTCTCTGATGGATCTCTCAATTTCTGCTATCATCCAATCTCCAATCCTCTGCTGCTTCCCCCCTCCCTCTCCATCTCCCCCTCTCTCTCTCTCTCTCTCTCTCTCTCTCTCTCTCTCTCTCTCTCTCTCTCTCTCTCTCTCTCTCTCTCTCTCTCTCTCTCTCTCTCTCTCTCTCTCTCTCTCTCTCTCTCTCTCTCTCTGCCTCCCTCATTCTCTCTGGTTGTCAGTGGTAGTTCTTCCTATGCGCCTGTGTCAAGTGAAAGAGAAGGAAACTAAGAGAAAAACACAAAAAGGGAGAGAAAGTCACCAGGCTCAGAGCAATATTCCAGACATAATAACATTGAGACAACTTGTTGATTTGACACTATAATGAAATTGAATTGAGTCAAATTGTGTTTATCTCTACTCCCCTGCCTGAAGCAGGGGAGTGCGTGTGTGTGTGTGTGTGTGTGTGTGTGTGTGTGTGTGTGTGTGTGTGTGTGTGTGTGTGTGTGTGTGTGTGTGTGTGTGTGTGTGTGTGTGTGTGTGTGTGTGTGTGTGTATGTGTATGTGTGCGCGTGTGCGTGTGCGTGCGCGTGCGCGTGCGTGTGCGTGTGCGTGTGTGTGTGTGTGTGTGTGCGTGCTGTGTGTGTGCTGTGTGTGTGTGCGTGCTGTGTGCTGCGTGCGTGCGTGTCTGTGATGCCTTTTCAGATGTTACAGCTAATACACCAGATGTTGTTGTTAATGAGGACAGTCAAGAAGTGACCATTTTGGAAGTGGGTTGTACATTTGACCACAGTCTGGAAGAGGCATTCCTTACCAAGGTGCTAAAGTACCAATGTCTTAAGGATGCTACCATACAGCTTGGTTACAAATCAATGTAAACTGATTGTGTTCATATTTGGAAGCCTCGAAATGTCCATACATTTGTTGTGAGAGGTCTGCGGATTGCAGGAATGCCCAAGCCGAGAGCTAAGGCATTGGCTAATTGGCATTAGCCAATGCTGTGTGTGTGTGTGTGTGTGTGTGTGTGTGTGTGTGTGTGTGTGTGTGTGTGTGTGTGTGTGTGTGTGTGTGTGTGTGTGTGTGTGTGTGTGTGTGTGTGTGTGTGTGTGTGTGTGTGTGTGTCTTTGCTGAGTGATTTTCCATTTTATTTAACTGACAGGTGTCAGTGAAGAGGCCGTTCTCTCCATGACAAACACAGTGGGGTCTTCCCCTGTCAGTAAGAAAACAACTCCACTGTATCGTGGTGGGATTTCAAACAATACACCATTGTAACACACAACCAACTGTGTGATAAGAATAGACTGTAGCAGCGGGGAGAGCTCTCAAACATGTCCCATCTGCACCACCATATGGGCCCGCAGACAATCACTACGTCTCTGTCCAAGATTTTAGTTCACAGTATGATGGATCACATGAGGAAAGATGGGGAAAGATGATGGTGCTTTTAGTTCACAACATGTATATAATATCATATACAGACCCACACACGCACGCACGCACGCACGCACGCACGCACGCACGCACGCACGCACGCACGCACACACACACACACGCACACACACACACACACACACACACACACACACACACACACACACACACAGTGACTGGACACAGGGGTGGGTCAAGTAGATTTAGTGTACTGTAGGTCAACACTGTGTTTATGAACCACTCCATTCCATTGGTTGCCTCATTAAGGAAACACAAGCACAACACAACACAACACAACACAACACAACACAACACAACACAACACAACACAACACAACACAACACAACACAAACAGAAGGAAAAATAAGGAGGAAAAAAATGCTTTCATCTGACGGAAAGCTAACGAAACATACAGACACTCTAATAAATGTTAATACCACAGACAACAAATTATGCAAATACTCCCTGCTGAGAATGGCTGAATGCTCCATTTACATTGCATATCCATCATTCATTATACTTAGCAATTGTGTGCTACAGTGTATGTGTGCACAGGTCGGTGTGTGACCAGCATGTATGTGAGCATGTACAGTATGTAACTACTATACGTGTGCTTGTGTGAGCAGGAATATGTGTGCACTGTGCATGCATGTGTGTGTGTGTGTGTGTGTGTGTACTGTAAAAGCTGTGTGTATGCAAGCCTGTGCAGATCCCTCGCTCATGCCTCATAATACAGTAGCTGATTTTGTGGTGCTGACTTTATGAGTAAACAACTTCCCTCATCAAGAGTTGGCTGTTAAAACAAGCAGTGAGCAGGTGTATGCCGTTTCATTGGCGCGTACAGCAAATTAGTGGTTTGCGAGGCGATGAATTCGCTGCACATAGCTAAAATTAAGGGTCCTTTTTCTTGTCGTTTTCTTTTGGTAACCTGGTGATATTTCACCATGGAGGGTGATAGTCAGCGAATGTTTTCACTGCTATTCTGCTATTTATTGATCAACAGATGTTTTTTACTTCCCAATTAAGTCTTTGCAAATTCCCCCTAAGTATTATTATGCTAGTCACTGCCTTGTTGGTCTTGGGGAGGGTGTATACAACCATGTCTCCTCCGACACACAACAGAGTTTCACCAGAAGTGTGAAAAACGTGCAGAGGAAACGCTATCCCTCACAGTTCTGCTGCCTGCTGAACAGGTGAACGGACCAACCTGTAGGAGTCGCTATAGTGCAGCCACAGAGAACACCCTCCCCTGCCTGCTTCTCACCCTAATGTGTTTGTAAGGAATTTAACCCCGGTCTCAGATACTGGTGGGAAGTTACTTTACCCCTGTACCAACCTGGACGCTCCTTCTTGTTGTTTTCATTTGGATAACATGACGATATTTAACCATGAACGGTGATAGTCAGGGAGTGTTTTCACATGTATTCCCGTTATTTTGACCACTTGTCTGCTCTAATTGCCATTTCACACCACAGGGCCAATTACCCATGCAATGAGAGCTCTCAGCGTAGCAAAACACTAAATCAAGTGCAAATTACGTGGTCACTCGAGCCACCTCTCAATGCAATCAATGCTTTCAGTTATAACATAATATGTAGGCTACAATATGTATAGATATAATATCACACACGCACGCGCGCGCGACTGTACACAGGGGGGTAATAATAATGACCCAAATTGTTGAGGAGGCATTATACCATCCATGTGAAAAAGGAAAAAAAAAACATTAGCTCAATCATTTCACAACAGCGTCATGGGGGACTGCATGCCACTGACATGAAGATAATTGAATTGTACAGGATAGGCTATTGTGTATCTAATTAACTGACACACTTTGTTGTGGAACCTTTGACAGGAAACAGGTTATAAAAACCTCATGGAATTCAAATACATAAACCTGTATTTGTCAATGTATTGAGACGAGGGCCGTTGCGGTTGTGGGGGGGTTCTATCATGCCCTGAGGAGTAGCATGGGAGAAAGTGGAGCAAAGACAAATGATTTACGGACTGGTACAGTAGCTCACATGTACATTTAATACACTTTTTTGGTGCGATATTGTCTTAGATTAACAACAAGGAAATGGGTTGCAAGAGTGGCAAGAGTGTTTCTTAGATGTCAAAAGAACAAACCACAAATATTTAAATCGTAATAATATTTTTTTTGCTTTTTTTTTAAAGGAGTAGTTCACCCCCAAAAAATCTTATTTTCTATCAATTGCACACCCCATGAACTCTTGAATTCATGGATTTGGATTTGTTTTGTGTCTTATTCCTATCATTTTGATTACAGACGGAAAGATGCTAATGTATCCGGTAGGAGACACAAAGTTGACTCTTTGTGTCTCCTACTGGAAATACACCTGGTCATCAAATTATTGGCTTAGGAATTTATTCACACAGTATGTTCCAGTGTTCAATGACAAAAACACAATTAAATCGTCAATCGCCCCAATTAATCGTCAAGTAAAATTTCATAATCGTGACAGCCCTAGCCGGGCGGACAGCCAAGGCTGGAGACGCTATTGTGTTTTCAGGTCGTCCAACTGTCCTTATGTCCATCCCAACTACGATATCTGAAGAGCACCATTGTGAATTTCATGACATTTGGCACAAACGTCGACTTGTATTCAAGGATGAACTGATTAGAAGTATGTGGCCAAAGGTCAAAGGTCAAGATCACTGTGACCTCCTCCTCACAAAGCATGTTCATTTACATTCCTTCGAAGCCTTAAGTATCCCCCCCCTCTTCCACCTCATTATGATTCCGTCAGTGGACAGCCGTAGCCGGGGGCATTATGCTTTCAGGTTGTCCATCCAGACGGATAGACAGCTGCAGCAAACAGCAACTGGCTTAGCAGAGGCATACAGAGCTGTATATCGTTAGCCTCATAACATAATTGCCTAACTCACTTTTTGGTCAAATTGACATTTTTGGCTAGCTCTCTCCTAACACTGCTGCATCATTCATTGTGCCTTGCCTGACTTTCTGCCTAAGTCATCTAGGTGACTTAGGCAGAAAGTGATATTTTTTGTTTTGTCTCTCCTGAAAACCTTCAAAATATGACTTAGGCAATTATGCTATAAGGCTAACGGTATTTGGTCTGTATTTATGTTTGCCATCTCCGTTGGTTTATTTCTCTCTTGGTCTATTTTGTTCTTTCTTCCTTTCATCATCGCAACTGTTTTTTTTTTTTTTGGGGGGGTGGGACGACGGACTTAGATTTAATTGAGAGGAACAGAAAGATGAATGCAGTCAGGATTCATGCAGGAGTATCATATACTGTGTGTACCTCTAATATCCAAAAAAGTTGAACGGAGTAGGCTAGACGGCCAGATGGGAAATGTGAACTAAACCGCAGAGAAGATATTACAGCCATAAATACAGTACAATAAGAAAACATAAGAAAAGTGAACTAAACTGCCTGAAAAGATATTGCAGACATAAATACAGAGTAGACGTTTATGCACAGTGCCCAAAGGGGTCAAATATTTGCCAGGATGGAGGCCTCAGACTAAAGTTATGGTCCAAACATCAAATATGATGAACACCTTCTTTGAGGTCTTATTATGCACACCGTGAAAAACACCCTTCTTCTCTTCCCTCCCATAACTTCAATACAATCACATGTGCTGCTATTATTACACCCTCTATTAAGTCACATGCTGTGATTACGCTAACTGTTGATCCCAGCATCAGCGATCAGTTCCTGACATTAAAGGATTTAAACACACCCAGTGCTCCAAATGGCTGCTATGTTTCACGGCACACACCTGTCATCTGTTCCCCTTAAATTACAGCCAATGAGACAGGCCAGGTTCTACACACCCGGCCAATAACAACCCACGCACACTCCCAGTCCCCGGTAATCAAATGGGAAAGGTGTGGAGCCCCTTCTTGGTGGTAGATAATTACAGGGGAACTGAATGGAAGATGTCTCCTTGGGATTATATCACATGCACATATGAGCCACGCCACAATCTGTTTCCCCTGGTGACAGAAAAAGAAGAATGCACCTTAAAGAGAGCTGAAGTAAACAAGCGTTATAATTACTGTTGTATCCGGATGGGTGCTGACAGACAGGAGAGGATGTTTCATTTCCTACCTGGAACACCTCATTAACAGAAAATAAGATGATGGGTGGAGCACGACAGAGAGAGAGAAGAAAAGAATGAGGGGCAGGAGATGGAGTGGGGGAGAAAGAGAGAGAGAGAGAGAGAGAGAGAGAGAGAGAGAGAGAGAGAGAGAGAGAGAGAGAGATAGTAGGCGGTCCTCGCTCCAACACACACACACACACACACACACACACACACACACACACACACACACACACACACACACACACACACACACACACACACACACACACACACACACACACACACACACACACACACACACACACTGTTCAGTCCGGGCCAGGGCAGAAATTTCCCTGCAAGCCATGATGACCATGGCCATGGTTGTTGCCCCGCAGTTGCCCCTCAAATATGACTAGTGGCTACTGTGGCCTTGATTCCCAGCCAGCACTACCACTGCTAATTTCACTGTTTTCTCAACATCTGCACTCTTTTCCTGTCAATGCGGTTTTTAGACACCAGCTTATTTAGTCTATCTACATTCTTATTGGACACCAAGTGAAAAACTGCACAAATATAACCAGCCAGGTTCCATTTCAAGCCTGACATGAACCGCTAGAATGCATTTTTTTTACACAAAACTAGAACTGGCCAAACACGAGGCTTATTCAAATGCATCCTGTCATCCTGTCCAATTGTTCAT
>NC_139956.1:25608163-25610663 GCF_963454915.1 Gymnoscopelus microlampas | reverse complement strand
TATATATAATATCGTTGCTGTTGGCAGAAACCTCTCTCCATGTTTCACTTTTGTTTTCCTTTTTTTTTCTCAGAAATTTCCTATTAATCTTTTGTGCGCACAAAAGATAGATCGACCATTTTTTTATCTATCGATTTATGTTTTTAAAGTAATAATATGAAAGGAGTGTTTTTTGGACATACTGTACAGAACAAGCTTTCCACCCGACAGCGACGATACACTATATAGGTATAATACGAGTAAAATATGTGTAAAAATGTGTTCAAAGAAAGAAAAAGATGTATGGGCTGAGGCTGGGGGCGCTGACTGGAGGCATTTGAACTCTTTGAGCTGACACTCCATGGCTCATCCTCAGGGGGCTCGCTGGGGGAGCCAGATGTTAGTCTTATCCCACTCGCTAGCTCTCTCTCTCTGGCTGAGATTCCACACAGAACGCCAGGAGGTTAAGTGGGACATCTTTCACAATTTGAAGGAATTTTTAAGTCTGTCTGGTGAGAAAGTGTATTTATTTATACGTATTTACATGCTGTGGCTGTCGAGCAGAACCCTTGCATCTCCATATTTCGACATTGATGTGTTTTTGTCAAATAATGCCCTACTTCGTTATACTACAGTGTCACACAAAGGTAGAACATGCATCACGATGCGGCACATTGTGAGTTTTAGGTCAGGGGGTGAGCTTATAGATCTGCTATTTTTTGCTTCTTTTTTTGTGTGAAAGTGGTTAAGTCTGTGTGGTCTTTATAAATATTGAGATAAATAAATAAGAGCTTATAAATATATAAGAGCTTGTGGCTAAACAATAACTACATTTGGATCCATTGGAACACAGCTTATTTTTTTCCATTTCCTGAAAAGTAGCGGTTTTGGACATACAAGGTTTCCATCCGACAGCAACATTACGCGTGCGTTTCTCAGCTCGTGCATGCTTGTGCCGAGAGCTGTTTCAGTGTGGATAGCTTGGTTTACCCTGCAGGCACGTTATAAAGCAAACACAGACAATTAGGTGAGCGATGACGGCAGGCAGCAAGAGAGAGACACTTTTTAAACGTGTCTAATTGGGTGTCATTTCTCCTCTCCCTATCCTCTCCTCTTTAACCCTTCCATGTCTGGGTGTTATTACTCCTCTCCTCTCTTCTTCTCCATGTAATTCATCAGCCTCCGTACTGTCACTTCCTTCCCTGGGAAACGTTGGCTTATCGCCTCTTGTGGCGTCTGTAAAGGGACCGAAGCTGCACCATCAGTCACGCTAACGATAATTAAATGGGCTCGACATCAGGCAGTCATTATGGCAGATTGGCCCACCCGCCCTCATTCAAAATGGCCGATGACAGGCTGACACCAGCCGTCTGTTTGGAGCGAATGGCAGTGTGTGTGTGTGTGTGTGTGTGTGGGGGGGGGGGTCTAGGGGGGTCTGTCTTTCTGCTGCCCGAACCCCAGCCTCTCCTCGCTTTTCTTTTGTTCCGACTTCCTGTCTTTTTAATTTAACCCCTCCGAAGCATAGAGTTATAATATATCTACAGAACGAACGGCCCCGCCCCCACCTATTCATTTCAATAAAAGTTGCTCACCAGCACATGAAGCACCCGGAAGTACACTCCGGGATTGGAGCCAATAAAGCAGGCGCACTAGCGCTTCAGACAATAGAAGCATGTGCAGTAGAATTATAATGTGGAAGTCTTGCATATACCAGATTTGTATTGCTTCAATAATCCTCCTCGGTTCTGGGGGCTTGCTCCGAACACCCTTCTTTCCTTGTTGTCAGACGTTTTTCTCCTTGATTCTTTCTTTCTTTCTTTCTTTCACTTGACGCCAACACATTATCTTAAAACATTGTAAAAATCCAGTAATCCAGTATTATATTGATCCATCTTCCATCTCCGTCTCCATGGCTTTTGTCTCTCTTTTCCTCTTTTTTCATTCATTCTCCCTCCCCCCACCGTCGTCTACCTTTTCATTCTGTCACTCGCTTCCCCTTAAACTGCTCCACACCTCCCCTCTATTCCCATGTTCATTTAACTCCCTTTGTCACAAAGTGTGACAAAGGGACCTCAGGGGTTATTCTGTCGAGCTCTCTGTCCTTCACTCGCTCGCTCTCCACCTTCCACTCTCGCCCTCTCGGCCTGTCAGCCAACACCCCCCCCCCCCCCTCTCACTGTTTGATTTATTAGATCTGTTAGATGAATAGACAACCCATGTTTTAATCAAGTCTAGCTTGGCAGCGTCATCTCCCAGACCCCCTCCCCCCGTGCACCTCCATCCTCACCTGCCTGCCTGTCAATCATCTCCTATCCCCTGGAGCCCACTGGAGCTCACTGGCAGTGGTGCCAGATTGTGTGAGAGAAATAAGCAACCGGGTCTATGAAAACAAGCCCAAAAGAAGAGACTAGGTTACAGCTAATTGAAAATAGCCGATCTACAAGCTTGTAAATGTGCTATTTTCCAATAAAATAAAAAATAAAAATAATCTTGAAAAAAAAGGTCATTGTGGAATATTTTT
>NC_139956.1:25580663-25603163 GCF_963454915.1 Gymnoscopelus microlampas | reverse complement strand
TGCCAGGGACACTGGCTGCTACCCTGTCCAAACACCAGGGAACAACGAAACTCAGCGTGACAGCTGGAAGGACAGATGAACCAATCATCATGTGTGCATAGCAGCATCCGTACTGCTAGTTCAATGGAACGCTTACATTCAGAGTTAAATTAACAATACCTGCTTGGCTGTGTGTACGTGGGCGTGCTGGCCCTCGCCTTTCAAAGGATTACTTTAGGGTTGGAGTTAGGGATAGGGTAGGTAGGGTTGTAGCGGAGGGTTAAGGTTAGGCATTGTTGAATGTCTATTGTAATCAAAGTTCTCTCATGCAATGATAATGATGATAATGATGTGCATGTCTAGTAGCACTTCATACACTGATGATTAGCACCTTCTTCTCACGAAAACTACAAATGATGGAGCGCACTCTGGAAAAAAATGAATTTCACCCACTTTACACCTGCAAACCCGTGACATGACAATACAGATGATTCTGAGTGGAAGACAGACAAAAGGATGAACAGAAAGACAAAGAGGATGAACAGAGAGACAAAGAGGATGAACAGAGAGACAGACGAGATGAAGAGAATCAAAGGAAATGAAGAGAGAGACAAAAAGGGAAAGAGTTTAAGGAAGACTTGCCTGGTTCCAGGCCCCTGAATCATTACCAGCTACATATTTACAATTGTCCTTCCCACTTTTTTCTACGTTTTTTAAAGTGACTCGGGAGGTCTGATGTTGCCCGTGTGTGTCAACAGCTTGTTTCGGGTTAGAGCCAATCAGCATCTTTGCGGGCGGGACTGATGCTGTACTGCCTACAAGCCTGTCACGTGTTAGTCCCTAATGATTGGTTAGGGGAAATCGAATTCTCCACCTTGAAACAAGACTAGGTCAAAAACGTAAGTATACGGCTTGACCGTGTATTAAATGCTGGAGAGCTTTTAATTTGAAATGAAGGTTGTTTAATCCAGTGTTCAGGTTTTCATATTACAGCCATGGAGGTTTATAATGGGATCATACAGGATGAAGGATTGACAAGGTTTTATTGAAGATCATGATCATACAGCATCAGAGCTAGCCATCATGGGTTGCTATGCCAGACTGTCCCGTCTCTAGCCCTGCAGGGCAACAGCCCATCGGGGCAGAAGCTTCCTGAGGTGTCATTCTGGACACCTGTTATACCCAGAGATGCTATTCTAAATATACATATAATGTATAATGGATATGTGCTAAAGATAAAAGACACCACAAGAAAGCTTATGCTGACTGGTTCATTGAAGAACGTCCATGTATGAAATCAGCTAAAACGGATTATGCTGAGTTTGCTGGCAGAGTGTAGGAGTAAGCATGGGGGGTCAAACTTAGCACTTTGGTGTGAAACGTTGCTGACATGACATTCAATTAGATTGAATGGAAGGCAAACAAGTACACAGTGATACACATATTTGGCAGTCTATAAATCCTGCCACCATAGGTTTGGTCGTGTCAGCTTAATAGATCATTTAGGCTCACTGGAAGCAAGGATCAGAGATATGTACTCGACCCATGGCCGGATTGGCCGCAGAAGTAGCACCAGCCCAGGCATCAAATGAAGAAGCAGTCTAACCTTCGGCTCTGTGACTGGCTAGCTTGTTGTTAGGCCAATGATGTAAATTCATCATTCAGTGACTTAGAGACATTCACATTTATAGGGCTGGCCCCACGTTTGTGGACCAGAGTCAAGGCAATTTCAGTCTGAATAATGAAATGTTTAAAGAAATGGCCATTCCATTTGAATATCAGACAAAACCTAAAATGTGTCTACAGCAGTATTCTGAGGGGAGCAAGGAAAGCCTGCAGGCTCCTTGCAGCAAGGTTTACACTGCACTTCTCTGTTAGCACTGATGCTGACTGGACCTCTCAGTAACACATGAATGGTGGATTCTCAGCATGAGACTTAATGATTGATGCTTGAAGGATGTAACCGTAGATTTCAGAAAATGTGTCATTTCTGTCGTATGGCATGTCGTTCAACAAAGCATTAATGAGCATTAAGGCCTGAAGTGAGCATACTACTTTATGCATTAACACACACCTATCACAGTATCCTACCACAACGAAAGGGGTATTTTGAGCCTTATTTGATGCATGTGGCGCAAAATTAGACATAAATAAGAGAATAAAGAGAACATCTGAGGATGGATGGATGGATGGATGGATGGATGGATGGATGGAGGGGAGGAGGGGGTGTAGGGATTACTAACTAAGCGTTCAGTTGCCTGCTGGCTGTGTAATTGGCAGTAAAGTGAGAGCACTGCCCCCAGCATTGTGACTATTTTCCTCCTCTCTTGTCTTGTTCTTCTAACTTGTTTATGGTTTTCTCAGCTCCCATACAGCCAGAGGTCAATCACACAGACTGTTGCTGAAATGCAGAATAATGTCTTCACATTTCCCTTCAGACCTTAATTAAAGAGTGGCCACAAATCAATGTTTCTTCCATAAATATAATGAGCAGGTCAGCAGCAGGTGGCAGGGTTTCAGATGGTGTTTGTTCATTTATCAGGAGTGCTAAATTGGTTTTAAAATAGTTGTTGTTTAGTTTTTTGTTGCTGTTTTTATTAACTTAAACGTTGAGGAAGTCATTGTTTTGTCCAATGTGGTAATCCCCATCCATCTTACTTTAGTCTCTCTGGTATAATTTTGCGTATTTGCTTCATAAAACTACTAGATCTACAGGCAGATTCTTTTTTCCCTGTATATTCTACTGTTAGACTGATGATAGGTTATTGGTTTACTTATGATCCTAGATTACTATTTATATTTTGTTGTATTACCTTGTGTTGTCCTTGCTTACTGTAAATCGCTCTGGATTAAAAACGTCTGCTAAATGCCTAAATTGTAAATTGTAAACAGAGTGCAGAAAGATCGGCCTCAAGCTCAATGCCAAGAAAACAAGAAATGGTATTTAACACAGGGGACAAAACCATTGCCATTGTCAACCGGGACAGTGCTCAAGGTAGTCGAGGACTTCAAATATCTTGGCGCCTGGACTGTTTCGTCTGAACAGGATCTGAAGGTCCGGGGGGGCACTTTCCCTAGAATGCTTGCACAGGATGAGGAGAGCTGTTCGTGGGCGTGGCTACAGTGGAGTCAGTACTGCTGTACTGGGCCGAGACATGGACACTCACAGCACAGCAGTTAAAGGCCCTGGATGGCGTCTACTGTACATAAGAATGCTACGAATGGCATCTCATGTCACATGGGCAGCAGAGCATGTGAGCGGAGCGGAGCGACGCGATTTTGACGTGAGCGCGGAGCTGGTTATAAAAAGGTTGGAGCGCTACTCAGAGCGAGGACCGCCTCCCGCTCCAGGCCGCCCTCACGGGGGCCGCGCACCGAATGTTTGAGCATGCCCGGTCGCACGGACTCAGAGACACACAGACATCCGCAGTGCACAGCGCACCGAGATGTCATTAGAATTTCTACTTGCTTTTTCTTTTCTTTTTTTTTACTGTTGAGCGACCCGGTTTGAGCGGAGCGTGGAGCGAGATTTGCGCAAATCAACGTGAGCGAGGAGCGACGGGGAGCGGAGCGCGGGGGGAGTTGACGTGAGCGAATAGCGAGCGTGAAACCGCCCCCCTGGAGCGCCGAGCGGCATTTCCACCCGCTCCGCTCCGCTCACGTGCTCTGATGGGCAGACCACATCAGAAACGTGGACCTCTACGGAGGCCTCCTGGGGGTCACAGACAAGGTCAGAAAGAGAAGGATGAGGCTGGCAGGACAATGTGTCAGGCATCCAGAACTGGCAGCGAGCAAATTGACACTGTGGGAGCCAACCCAAGCTGTAGCTAGGAGGGTAAAGAGGCACACCACCTAGACACACTGCGGCACGACTGCGGAGCGAACACTGCAGAGCTCAAGACCCTGATGCTAGACAGGAGGGTGTGGAGGGCAGAGATTCAGGAGTTGGTATCGGCTAGTCCGCACTCTCGCACCGCTTCGTAAAAACCTGTCCCTTCGAGTGCCCTTCGAGTGGCATCAACTCCATTAGTGCTGTACTTTTGCATCACCATAGACGCCATTAGCTGTAAGGTCAGGTCAGCTCTTCCATGCAGAATGTAAAGTAATTGTTGAACAGATGTGCTGATGTACTCTGAGAGGCCAAAAACTGAAGAAGAGATAGAAGTCACAGCGCCATAAATAGAGAGGAAAAAGAGACGAGAGAGATTTCCGAGATATTCTGGGGGGAGAGAGACTGGGAGAAATGGATGTTGAGACAGAGGGAGTGTCAGATGATGAGCTTGGTGCTCTTTGGCGAGGGAGGCACTTAACTCAGTCCGCATATCCATAGATCTAATATCATCCCAGTTTGAACAGCTAACAAGCAGAAACAGTGGCTCAGCCCAGGAGCACAGCTCAATCTAGAGTGAGCAATGAATAAATAAAACAGAAATGCGAAGGAGGAATAGGCTCTCGTTCTCGGTAACGATTCATCCCTCGATTCATACAGTCAAAGCCCTTAATAATCACAAAGCAATCAGTTTTCAGATGTACAACTGACACAAAGGATATGGGAGTACGAGGAACTTGTTAGAAGAGAAGACAGTGAGCGTGTTAACTCCAAACTTAATACTATACTGTAGCACCAAGCTTTGCAATGCATACTGGGTCATAGGTTCGGTATTTGTAGTGCGCCCCCCCCCATCCAGTTATTGGCACTCCAAACATTATAAATAATATACTAGAAGAGAGGAACATGCTATGGTGAAGAAAATGTGTCTAAATGATACAAAAGTTCCTTCATCAGTCACCACACACACACACACACACACACACACACACACACACACACACACACACACACACACACACACACACACACACACACACACACACACACACACACGTGCAATGGTGTATTGAAGTTTAATAATAAATACATCTCATCTCCATTAAACACACATTGAGTCCCTTGATGTCTCATGGTGTGTGTTAGCATATCAGAAGCAAATCAAAGACACACTGTGTCATGTGACAAAGCCCTCCTTGGGGGGGGTCTGGAGTCTAAACAAACATTACAACAGTCTCCATGGGGGATTAGGCTAAGACGCAGCAGTGTACAGACGATATGCAGCTTTAATTGTCTCTTAAATTAAACACGCAGTGGTTTGTCTGCAAATCTCATAATCCTCCTTCACTTTTCAGCACCTGTTATCAATCACAGGTTAAAATCTGCCCTAAAATAAACGTGTTTTTCTTCTCTTTGCGTCTCTGCTCACTGTTTGAGCTAGTATGCAAGACAAAGTGTGTCCAATCAGAAGTTTGCAAACACACCATTTCTCATCAGTGTGGGTAATTTATTAGCTAATTAGTATCGATAAAAACCCAACGCTCAGTGATTAGTGCTTCTGTGCGCTGATGAAATTCATCATTCCCTTGACTCTGAGAAGAGGCATTTCACTACACAGTCTATATACATACCCAAAGACTAAGATGGAGGGCAAGTAATGAGAATGGAATGATTACTTTAATTTCTAGCTCGTATTCAGTCTATGATTCCATGGACGTGTGGATTTTAGAGCACGTTAACACATCCACCGTTATATCCAACTGTTAAGCGCCGAGACCGTAGTGCTACGATTTTTTTTTCGATTTTTTTTTTTTTTAATTTTCTAGGGGGACCATTTTCAGTGTAACACCACCGGAAGTCGACCGGAAGTGCGATCCCGTTTTTAGTTTCCCGTCGGCCTCCATTCTAAGGCGCACACTAAAACCCTTGTTTATCCTGTGTAGTTTTTTCTCCTCGCATTTCCCATGTTAACATAAACGGTCAGAACTCAAACATGGCGGCTCCGTTTGACACGTGGTCTGGACTAATAGACGCAGGGACAAGTGCACGTTGTTTACAAACAGTCCATCGCGCATTCTAAAGGATTTTAACGGGGCCTATGTCGACGTGAAAAAAACAAAAAACAACAATAAAACCTTGGCACTGGTGAGTACATTCTGAGATTAGCCCTTGGCGGTGGATGTGTTAAGAGTGGCCAGTTAAGAGTACGGGTCTCATAAACTGAAGGTCACTTGTCTTGCCTTGTGCATCTACACAATCCTCATTTCAATCTGAGAGTGTACAAATTATCATTTTTTACTCTCTCAGTTAAATTACGTTGACTGTATACACTGCATAATCAAAGCTGTGGTTATAGCTGTGGCTCATGCTGTCAACACATGTGATGAGACGGCATGTGCTTGTGGTCACGTTAAACGGTTCAGACGAAAGTGTCCGACATATGTTACAATTTACAGAATCTCCCCCGCCAGGCAATGACATATTAAGGTCACTTAATGCAAGCTATATTATTTGTAAATGTTTTCTTACCTGAGAAGATGAATCGTTATGTGTAGACGTTCAGAAACAAGTGTTGGCCGTTGAAAAAGAAGAGAAGAGAAGAGAAGAGAAGAGAAGAGAAGAGAAGAGAAGAGAAGAGAAGAGAAGAGAAGAGAAGAGAAGAGAAGAGAAGAGAAGAGAAGAGAAGAGAAGAGAAGAGAAGAGAAGATTATTAGTTGTAAGTCAAACTACTAATGAAATCACAGAGGTACAATCATAATCATCCATAATCATAAAGGTGAGCCTCTTAAAGGAAGGTCTCTGGAGAGGAAGTGCTTAACACAGCACCTGTCACCCCAACGCAAATGAGCACATTATAAAGAGGTGAGGCCACAGACACAGAGAGACCTCAAGTCAAGCTCAATGAGCTTTGTATCTCAACTCTTCTGCTACTGTCATTAGCCATTAATACTAGCATTGGTGAAAGTTCAATGAGTCAGAGGCCCTATTTCATTATGTATAGTTGCATTTATGGGCACGTCCTTCACATCCAGCTAAATGTGATTGTGATGATCTCAGCGTGTACATTGGCTAATGCACGAAATGATACGGGTGGAATTAAGTCCAGTTAAATAAAAAGAAAAAAAATGTGCTAGACTGTCATGATGGTTTCCCTCAGCAAGGTTGTGGATATGCTCACTCACACACATACAGTAGAGCGTGTGTGCATGTTGATATCACTCAGTGAGGGGAATCCACAGATTTGGAATGACAACATTCATTCTATAACCGCTATAATTCTATAGGCAGCAGTGGCCCGGGTTTGGGAGCTGGAAGGGTTACTTTAAACCTTATTGCCTGCCTAAAAACTAAACTAAAAACTGAAAAAGAATAACGTTATGTCCAGCAAATGTGTCAAGTGTTCATGAGTGTTTCTCACAGCATCCTCTCATCGCTGGCGTTTCACAAATCAGTCACAAAGCAGCCATAAAGACTACTGGATCGTCTTTCACCTAATGCGTATTTATCACCATAAGCATTGCACATCGTCATGACGACAGGACAGAGACCAAATGAGATGAGACGCACAGCAAGTGCATAAATCACCAAGACGTATGTGTCTCTCTCTCTCTCTCTTTCCCCCCCCACACACACACACACACATGTCTCGCCTTTTTATGGGGTGTTTTTAATGGTATCTGTGTACTGGGGAGGTCCTTTGTGTTGTGGAGTGACAAGGCACAGTGAGGAGATCAATTTAAAAGCTTTGTGCGGAGAAACATATTTGTTTACAGGGGGGGGCTACAGTATTTCATCAAAGAAGAAGGCATGGAGGTGGATTATAGTTACAATTACAGTTTATACTGTAATGTCTCTTCTAGAATGAGAAATTCTGCTGTGGATTGAGACAGTCAATATTGTCTGACCCAGCTTTAATGTTAATTGACATTATTCCATCAACTGCGTCAGTACAGGGGCGGCTATAGCTGAGTGGGTAGAGAGGCCGTCAGGTAATCGGAAGGTTGCTGGTTCTCCCCCAGCCTGCCAATCGGTGTCCCTAACTGCTCCCCCGGCGCTGTGTTAATACTGTCCACTGCTCATAGTAGTTAGGATGGGTCAATGCAGAGGACAAACTCAATTTATGTGCAAATGTATAGTTACACATACCTCAACAACAACAGCATTAAAATTCCAATCTCACCTACTCACCCACAGGCCAAACATCTAAATAGCTGCTTTGCATAGTGGAGATTAAACTCTTTGTATTGCTAAACATTTTCATTTTTCTACATTTTGGGGGGGAAACAAAGCTTCTTTAACAACCTGGAGTGAGTCATTTGAGGCCAAGCCTGCAGTACAATGCATTAAACGGTTTTGCCTGGGTCTGCCACAGGGTGACATTACTGTAACGCTATTGAACAAAAGAAAAATACTTCATTGTGATGTAGCTGGAGCTAAAGCTTATTCTGATCTTCAATGCATTTAAGTTACAGACTTGACACTAGGTGTCAAGGAGAGAGGGGAGAAAGTTGTCTCAGAAAAAATATTATCTTTGCCATGTATCTGATATAAGATCAAAGGATGGTATCAGGCCTCCTTCCCGTTTGCCAAACATACCGTACATATTCAAATACAATGGATGGCTTTCTAGAGTGTTTACCAATAGACAATCTGTTATTTTCCCATAACTATAGCTAACATCTTGGCTTGCCACATGCTCTGTATTTCAAGTACTACATTTATACAGTATAAAGAATGCAGTAATATCATGTGGCCCGGTGCAAAATGTCCAAAAATACCATCTGAAACACCATTTCGCTCTGACAGCTGACTCTAATTGGCAGAAACAGGTTGAATTGAATTCTAATGTGAACCATTAGTCCAGGAACTCCTGCTGTGACAGATGAAGGTATAGGACACTCCACCTGTCACCCTCCTCCATCTGTCTCTCCTCCTACACAGTGTTACACATAAGGGTCCAAACTGACTGGATTTTGCTGTGTGCTGTATGATCGCAAATCAACCCAAGACGTGGTTGTCGCTCTCTAGGTCGACCTACGCTAGGAGGCTCAACTGTCACAGTGCACCAGATGAAAGCGGCTTTAAATGAAAGACACTTTTACGGACTGAAGGATAAAGCACTGTGGTAAACTGCTGGCCTTCTTGCTACGTAAGAGAGCCCAATAACACCGCGTGAACACATGTGGTCGGGGCATGTATATGTACCCAACAACAAACAGGTCATTATCTCTGGCCTGCCAGGCACAAGGGCCTATAAATTGCTCTCATATGAGGTAAGTTTGAGTGTTTAAAGGCTTGTCAACAAGTAAACACGCAGTAACCTACTACGTGTGTGTGTGTGTGTGTGTGTGTGTGTGTGTGTGTGTGTGTGTGTGTGTGTGTGTGTGTGTGTGTGTGTGTGTGTGCGTGTGAGTGTGTGCGCGTGCGTGCGTATAGTACGTGCTTCCCTTCAGGAAACACATCACACAATGGGAGCACAAAGTGTTAACAGAGGGCGAGAAGGTGAAGACGGGGATACGTCAGATGTAGACCAGATTGATGGATGATGCACAACAGGGACATTGTTGTGCATCAAGCTCATCTCTCTGTCTCCAATTAAAGGCTGTTGAGTGGCAACTTAAGTGGTTAGTTCATCAGAGACGGCTGCCAGCTCCACTCTCAGTCCACAGTTCTATCTAATCTTACCCACGCAGGCACGCACTGTAAAAACTGAAACACTATTGATCTTCCTGCAGTGACTGACGTCCAGCTGGCTGCTCTCTAAAAATATCCATAAGGACAGGAGAAAAGAACTGCGGTTTCTGTTCCATCATCAGATTGTATTAGGAGGTACCTGCAGAACTAAGAAATGCTCTGAGCTGAGAGGCGCTAACGAGCAGGCAATGGAGTAGGTCGTGTGGTTGACAGGCTACACTAAAATCAGTTTAAACATATTTATTTCTAGACACAACTCACCCACAAAAGACCATCAATTATCACCACCTGTTAACTTTAGTGTACATTAGTTGAATCCTGGCTTTGCCACGATTTGGAATATAATCTGCGGAAGTTCAGTTGCGCCGGAGGAACTACCGCCGGAGGAACTACCCGAGTGACTGTCCTACCCATGAAGAAAGTCACTCCTCTCGGACAGTTGATGCAATGGCTGATACGACAGACCTGAAGGATGAACTCCTCCTCACTAAAAAAAGACATAGTCGATTTGATCAGGTCTGAAATAACAGCTGTGATGACTAAATCATTTGAGAGCGTCAGGTCCGAGTTACACTCGCTCAAGACAGAAGTGGCAAATAATACTGCAACAATTCGTTCGTGGAGGAGATTAAAACGACGGGGCGGACATGGAGCGGGGTTTATCAACGTGTTCAGACGACTTGACATTGATGCAGACCCAAATAAGCAAACTTGAGACAGAAGTGGCAAGTCTACAGTCTACTTCTGGCAAGTCTACTTGACATGGAGGGAAGAATGAGACGCAACAACATCAGAATATCGAACGTCCCAGAGAGTCCCAGGTTCAAATACACCAACAGCTGTTTCCAAACAATTGAATTCTAAAAAAAATATGAACAAAAGAAAAAAACAGATATGCTCTGAGCTGAATTTTTTTTTTGTTCAGCATTTCTTTTCTTTTTTTACAGCTATTCTGTACAGATAAGCTTTCTTAAAATGATATCTCTACCCCCTCAAATAACAACTTGGCATTCTTCCATGTAGAGAGGATGAGGGACTGTATCTACTGGCAACTCAGCATTTTCTCTCAGTATGAGAAGCTTAACACATTGTGACATGCTATCTAGGTAATAGTACTTTAATCAAAGTGTCAAGCCTAGGAGCCTTATTATAGACAGCATGGTGTATGGGGGAAATAAATAATCAGGGGTTTCCTGACTATGTTTGCAGATAAAACAATTCAAAATAAATATCTTGAACATAATCTTTGGCATTACAGAATCAGACAACAATGAAAATCTTAAATCGTAAATTAATCAGAGTGTTAATGCCTCCGCTAGGAAATATACAACTTGAATCTTGTCTCTGTGTGTTAAAAAGAACATTAACTTGTCATAAACTAAATTGTATGCTGTGCCTCCTGCCAATGATATGACAGGGAGACAAATTGGTATCTGAGAAAAGACCAACCTGTACAATCTAATTATGCTCCCTGCTGCATAATTACTCTCATATTTTAAAATAAAACAGGAAAAAGAGAGAAGACAGCTCACAAAGTAGAACCTGTAATACCTGTACTACCAATACTGTCTAGGGCATTCTCACTTCCAAAGTGTCATATTTTGCCACTTGGCTCCTTACTGTTGATGGGTGCCCTTTCGCTTCAACCATGTTGACACAGAAGGAACGATCATTCTCTGCGGTATGCAAGACGACAGCACTGAGTCAGCAGAAGCAGGCTTCGCACAGCTCGGCATGGGTGCTCGCTCAGCTATCAGCTCACTTGTACACACTTTAGGCAGCTCAAGGTTCCTTCTGATGGTGCGCCCACCTTGTAAAACACTTGTAAAAACGTATTTTCTATGTTTTTAATGATGTTTCCATTTCCAATGAGTCTACATGGTCTGCATTATGCCCGTGGCATCACTCTCGCCCCAAGGTGCAAATTGTCCCCCCCCAACTCGTAAAATACTTCCGCCAAGTCATCTGCCTGGGGGGATGAGATTGCGTCATAGCTAAGACGACTTTACTAAATTCCTAGGGCATGTTACTTTATTTAGCCACCTGCTGGCACCATCATTTTACTTTCTCCCCACCTTTTGAAGCATTATAAAGTTTGATCACAAAAGGAGGATTTGATTGATTCCTATATATAGGAATGAGAAGAAAGGAGGTATCTGTTCCCATTCCTCTGTATAGAGTCATTGAACTTCTGTTCAGCCACAGTTGGATTTAACCACTTAAATCCTGAAGTTGACTTTGTCCCCAAGGGTCTATCCTTGGTACCCTCCTTTTTTTTGCTCTACAACACCACATCTCTGAAAATAGCTGATCTATAAGCTCATGTAGTGAGCTTGTACATCTGCTATTTTCACAGACTGTTTGCCTATTATGACATGCCCAGAATAAGGACGCTAGGGTTCATGTGGTTAAACATGCCACGCCGGCCTTGTTGACGCATAAAGCACGCACATCATCCATGTCAAAAGATTAGCCCGCTGGGCAGAAAAACACAAAACATTCATTCTTCTTGCAGAATGTTTCACATTATGTGGGCAGGGGGAGGATATTTATAAAGGGGATTAGAGGCTGAAATGAAAGCTTTGTCACTTAGGGATATGATCATAGCAATTTCTCTGTCTGCTAATAAGACACCTTACAGAGTGTGTCATGGAGCGAGTGAGTCAGACTGTAGAGACGAGGTGGAAGGTGCTGTGATCGTGACAATTTCACCACTGCCCGTCGCCAATGGCAACACTTCCTCCAATTAAGTACGACCTCCGTGTATACTCAGTTATCTTAAGATAGCCTGCCTGCCAATCAATGGCAGTGGTGGGAGAAGAGCATACACAGATTAGGAGGACCTATCACTCCCAGTACCTTCAGGGTACAGGATGTAACAGGGACACTTTTTTAAGTGATTATCTGTCAAAACTAGGCTCAGGGATTACGATAAGCGAAGAACTGGATTGACGCAGTTCAAATTCAACGGGGCTGAAACTGCTTCAGCCTTACAGTACCGATGTCACGTGACAATGTGACGGGCCTGCATGAACAGACTGTCTAAATGCAGGAAGTGCAGCAATGCATGGTGATGAATACGATATATATGTGAATTCAGGCTGATGCTCAGACCAGGCATAATCTCACAGTCAGTTACGATATAAAACATCTACAATATCTTTCAAAATCACTACTATGAATTTATTACTTAGGTACAATTATGGCATTTAGATAATTGAATTCTCACATATTTTCATATCATCTATTCATATAAGCGTACCTCGGACGGAATCGCGCCCATGACATTAAAAAGTTTGAAATCCCCTACGTTAGAGCATCTACCAGGGAGAGGGTCAGAAGTCGTTTTTTTGGGAGACCGCTAGTGTGTCTGGTTTGATGCCCAGGGTGCCTGATGGTACCTTGGGAACACGCCCGTCTCAAGACGACCATCAATTATTCAGAGCTGGCTGCCGCACTACACTGAGCTGAGCCTGTGAATGTCCTTCATCTCCACAGAGCTCTCTGTGTGTGTGTGTGTGTGTGTGTGTGTGTGTGTGTGTGTGTGTGTGTGTGTGCGTGCGTGCGTGCGTGCGTGCGTGCGTGCGTGCGTGCGTGCGTGCGTGCGTGCGTGCGTGCGTGCGTGCGTGCGTGCGTGTGCGCGCATGCAAGCACATAGCTTGTTTGTGTGCCTTAAGTATGTGATTGTGTATGCGGGTGATGTGTGTGTGCTTTTCGCTACATGCTTGCCGTCATCCCATCTCATTTGGGAGCAAGGGGCTTTTGGCTGCTGGGACGTTTAGGGTGAGTAAGTGGGTCGCACATTTTGTCAAATGGCAGAGAGAGAGAGAGAGAGAGAGAGAGAGAGAGAGAGAGAGGGAGACGGGAGAGGAGTGACCTATTTCTAACCCTTACATCTGGTGAAGGCCTGTGATTGGAATTGGGTGTGGAATTGGGAGTGTATGTGCAATGGAGGGTCACACGCACCCACACCCGCGCACGCACACACCCATGCGGACACACACACACACACACACACACACACACACACACACACACACACACACACACACACACACACACACACACACACACACACACACACACACACACACACACACACACACACAGACACAGACAGAGTCAAATGTTTGTGACAGGCAGATGCCCATAATCAATTCGGGGGTAATTGGGAAGCGGTGACCTTTTCTATCACATGGCAGCTACAAAACACTCAATATTAAGAGCTGGACCTCAGGCTCTTGTATTTAGCAGCGAGCACACATTAATTTGAATCTGAATTCAGAGAGAGAGAGAGAGAGAGAGAGAGAGAGAGAGAGAGAGAGAGAGAGAGAGAGAGAGAGAGAGAGAGAGAGAGAGAGAGAGACAGGGACAGAGAGAATTGTAAGGACACAGAATGAAATACAAAATAACTGTAAATAGGGATGGCACAAATAGGGATTTTGTTTTTTCCAAGTTTAAATGTTGAGTATTCCACTCAATATAACCAGTTAGCAGTTTTAGGATCACACAAACTAAACTAAACCGGTAGGTTATATTTGACTGACTTTTTCTCTGCCTCTTGATTTGAGGTTTAAAAACATTCAAATAAGTATATCTTCTTCAACTATTCAATGTATGATGTATTTCAAAACACATTCTGTCAAGGAAACTCACCACCCCAGCCACAATCTGTTCATGCCTAAGAGACTGTGATAGTCTGCCTCAGTCTTATTTCCTTTTGTGAGCATGCACTTTATATACGCATCTTATGTTGTTGTCGTGTATGACTTTTTTCCTTGTTTCTTTATTCTTATGACCAGTGGTGGAAAGTAACTAAGTACATTTACTCTCAAGTATTGTACTTAAGTACACTCTTCAGCAATTTTCAGTACTTTTACTTCTACTCCACTACATCTCAGAGGCAAATATTGTACTTTTACTACAATTATTTGAAAACTTTAGTTACTAGTTACTTTGTAGATTTTGATTAGTATTACAAAACACACATTAACCACTTCAACCCTATATACATTACGGCCATTTGAAAATAGCCGATCTACAAGCTCACAATGCATCGCGATGAGACGCATTGAGAGCTTGTAGATCTGCTATTTTCAAAAGATTTGTAAACTTGTGAAATGGGACATTTTTGCATAATGAGTACTTCAACTTTTGGTACTTTAAGTACATTTTGATACCAATACCGTTGTACTTTTACTCAAGTAAAACATTTTAGTACTTTTTCCACCACTGCTTATGACCATATTTGTAACTGCAAATCATTGGAGCTTGTACAGAAAATCATTTCACCAGCCACTCCACCACCCACACCTGTAAACTTGTGATGTGACAATATACTTGTCAAGTTGAACCTGCTATCTGTGCATAGAGTGGCACATCATTTAATGGCTTCACAAGACATATCTTGGAACCATTCAGCTGTGTTGATCGGCTCGCCTCTGTGCGAAAGAGACCGTAAATCAATTTGGAGCTAGGATCTCTCTCAGCGGTGTGTCAGTAACCGTGTGCCTTGTGGTCGTCTGCAGGGCTGTCACGGTTATGAAATTTTACTTGATGAGAAATTGTTAAACAAATAATAGAGATTTAACGATTTAATTGTGTGGCTTTTAGAGCTTTGTAAACCAAAATTGCAAGGGGTTGATATGACAAAAAACAAACAAACAAAGAAATGTCTGACAATGAACGACACCAATAATAAAAATAAATAGGCCAACTATATGACATATTTAGTATTTAACACTCAAAATGTGTTGTACAAAATAGTGGCAATAGCCGATCTACAAGCTCACAACGATAATCGCGTTGTGAGCTTGTAGATCTGCCATTTCCACTATTTCTGAAAATGTTTCAAAATGTATGAACATTTCTCAACATAGATTATGACGATCAAAATAATTTAGATTATCTCAAATAATTGTGATTAGGCGATTATGTAGTAATTGTGACAGGCCTAGTCGTCTGTGAAGAAGACACACTCTCTCTCTCTCTCTCTCACCTTTTCTTTTAGTTCTGACACATGTTCATCAGGCTACTTTGACCGAGTTCAGCAGCAGGTGTGAGGTTGGATAAATGCATTTAGTAAACATTTCAATTAGAACGGAAGCTGAAACTGAGCGAAGATTGATAAAATCCACCGAAACACGCGCACACACACACACACACACACACACACACACACACACACACACACACACACACACACACACACACACACACACACACACACACACACACACACACACACACACACACACACACACACACCAAGACCCATTTAATTCCCAACGTCCTCCAGTTAGCATGGAGATGCAGACTGACAGCTGGAGCCAGGGGTTGAAGCACCAATTAGCTGAAGTTAATGAGGCATCATTAGTCTCTCAACTGAGTCTCTTTACCCTCTCTCCCTCTCATGAAGAGAGAGAAAGATTAAGACAAAAGAAATGTGCAAAAGAGAGACAGTCGAAGTGTGTGTGTGTGTGTGTGTGTGTGTGTGTGTGTGTGTGTGTGTGTGTGTGTGTGTGTGTGTGTGTGTGTGTGTGTGTGTGTGTGTGTGTGTGTGTGTGTGTAGGAGAGAGATTAAGTCAAAAGAAATGGGCGCAAGAGAGTGTATGAGTGAGTGAGTGAGTGAGTGAGTGAGTGAGTGAGTGAGTGAGTGAGTGAGTGAGTGAGTGAGTGAGTGAGTGAGTGAGTGAGTGTGTGTGTGTGTGTGTGTGTGTGTGTGTGTGTGTGTGTGTGTGTGTGTGTGTGTGTGTGTGTGTGTGTGTGTGTCTGTGTGTGTGTGTGTGTGTGTGTGTGTGTGTGTGTGTGTGTGTGTGTGTGTGTGTGTGTCTGTGTGTGTGTGTGTGTGTGTGTGTGTGTGTGTGTGTGTGACAGAGAGAGAGAGAGAGAGATCAGAAGGCTATAGCTCACTGAATCGCCTTGGATGAGACAGTGAGTATTGGATTGCAAAAGGGGAGTGACCTTAGGGCCGCTTGATCTAAAAGTCAAGTACTTGTCCTATATAAGCTCATTATGAACGGGGCGAGCTCAGCTCCAGGTGGAAGGGTCATCAGTGTGGTCCTGGATGGTGGCTCTTCTGGGACACACAGGGTGAGCCGGGTGAGTGTGGGTCAATACGATGAGAAACGAAGGAGTCAGGTTATACACCAAGGCTTGTCCTTCTGAGATGTAGAGCATCGCATGCACACACGCACAGACATTTACAACACTCATATGCTATGGCACATTCAATTTGAATAACAAACCAGTACTACTGCCACGGATCTCTGCTTGGATCTATATTGCCAAAGGTTACACAATAATCCCTCCTGTCAATTCAACTACTACAGGAATCTGATCACAATTGTCATGGAATTATTAAATAAGACAAATCTTTTTCCTGGAATGTATTAACATTCTGCAACGTTAATAAATTCCTCTTTACAAAGAACTCCAGATTGATCAATGTCACTGACATCGGGGGCAGAAAATGATTTTACACTGTCCTCGGAGCCTGAAAGAATGATTTATACCAGCACATAACATCTGTGTTTCTTTGTACCTCATTTAAAAAAAGGGGCATCTGTGAGTGTTTGTTTTCTGTTCTGAGCAGTTAGACTCTGATTACACGCTGCTGTGTTTTCCAACCTCATCATCGTTGCCGATTGCACTGTAAAAGCTGTAATTAGATGACCGCGGACATGAATTGTGCACGCTGCTTACCATGGTTTACAGGCCACGAAATGAGCCATGGAAAAACCATCAATGCTTCTAGCTTTATAAAAAAATAAAAAGTGATTGATTTGATTTGATTAGGCTATGATCAATATTGTGTCTTGTGTTGATGACACTGATCACACTGTGATAAGTGAATGTGATCTTTCATTTAAAGTAAGATGTATTAGAAGGTTAGACACTGTGTGTGTAGCGGCTCTTCACCAGACTGTTTTTTTGAGTAAAAGCACAATATTTGCCTCTGAGGCGTAGAAGTACATTTGAAATACTCCAGTAAAGTCAAAATACCTCAGAATTGTACAGCACTTGAGTAAATGTACTTAGTTGCTTTCCACCACTGCCCACAGGGGACCAAACTTTGGACAGAAACTGAACATTCATTATTCAGCGAGGTCTCATGGTATTATCCTGCACCTTCCTCTTCTTCAAACACAACTCAGCAACATTCTATGACCTTGAAATAAGCCCCATGTTTCAGAAACAACAGTTACGTATTGTAACTCTGTATGATTAGTGGCATGTAAGGCAGTTAGAAAGGAATGTAGCATGCTTCAGAGCAAATCACTGGCTAAATTATTGATGTGAATTGTGTGTCAGATTACAGCTTTAGCAAGAGAGATACGAGGTGGCGAGCATTCATCTCCATTCAAAAAGTTGTCACCAGTTTATCCTTGATCTCACAACGTGTCCCAGAGCACATTGCCCAATCCGCATTCATACCCCCACACACACACACACACACACACACACACGCGCGCGCGCACACACGCGCGCACGTCCTGGTTCACCCGTATGTTGAAAAATGCATACTTCTATTGCATTATTAATTATCTTATTCATTCACGGTATCAATAAATCATGGCAGACTGACAGACCAATACCGAATCAAATGAACATCAACAACCCAGCAAGAGACGGCGGTATAGAGTATGCTAGCTTTCTTTACTGTCTGTCTGAAAGGGAAGGGAGGAACTCAGACAGTAATAATTAGACTTTAAAAATGCTTTTTTTGGGGGCCTAGGGTATAGGCCTATATAAAGTTCCAAACATCACAATAGACAGGAAACAAAAACTGTGATTGGTCACATAAAAACTGTTTTATGCCGCTATCGTTCATATGGAGCAGACTGCCAATTAGAAAAGCCCTCTTCCTTGATAAAAGAGTAAAAAGACAGAATGTGGGCATGGTTTCACAGACAGAGAGAGAGAGAGAGAGAGAGAGAGAGAGAGAGAGAGAGAGAGAGAGAGAGATGACAAGGTAACAGGCAACAGAATAAAAGAGCTAACACAGGTTCAAACAGAATATAAGAGAAATCTAAAAGACATATGATTATACATACACTGTACAGTATGTACTTATCCCTATGCATGGGTGCTGATCACAACCCACACACCTGTGGGCAGATATAGTATGCACGCACGCACGCACGCACGCACACGCACGCACACGCACACGCGCACGCACGCACACACACACACACACACACACACACACACACACACACACACACACACACACACACACACACACACACACACACACACACACATACACACGCGTACGCACACGCAAATTAACAATCCTGTTGTTTATCATGTGATTTAATTAAAGCATTCTAGGTGCAGGGATCATGCAGAGACTGTACACAGCATTCTAAACAGCCACTAAATAAATGAGCTTTGCCTCGACCGCTGACATTTAACTGAGAATAATGAGCCTGCCTGTCTTTGTCTCTCCTCTGCCAATCTCTCCATCGCCCCTTTTTCTTCTCTCTCCCCCTCCCCCTCCCCCTCTCTCTCTCTCTCTCACTCCCTCTCCCTCTCCCTCTCCCTCTCTCTCTCTCTACTATCGCTCATTCAACCAGGGTTTGCTGTCTCAATGGGAGATGACAAGTTTGCACTGTCAAAATGTTCCCTCACAATCCCTCTGCCATCCTCCGTCCCCATGTTTTATTTTCCTTTTATTCTGCAAGGGAGTCATTCTTCACTTGGGTCTTGTGAGGGGAAAGGTTTGGCATTCTGTGCCTGCTTTCCAGATCACAGGTGACGCATGGCCCCGGGAGCCGAACTCTACTGAGACCTACAAGTTGACTAACCAAACACATGAATCACTGTTTTTTATTTATACACTTGCTGAAAGGCAGGGGCTGCAAGGACGGGTCCCTTTGTATTTGGGGCCAGTAAAATCTACTTCAAATCCAGATACATACAATTTTGTGAGGTTTGCTCATAAAACTATGCAGCCAGTCACTCTAGCAAACAAATTAACAACGCTGTCAAAGCTTTTTAGCTACAACAGGCAGTATACAAAGAATTTATGGGCAAGTAACGAACAGTAAGAAATGAGCGATCAAACTCCAGGCAGTTCAATTTTAAGATCAACATTCATTTCCAACTTTAAATACCTTCATTTAATCAAATGACGTCCTCAACAGTAGTGTTACAGTCTTTATTATTTGATTGGCCAGCGGTCCAAATTGCCCTGAATAAACTAAGAGGAAAACAACCTCACCAAGCCAAGTGTCAGGCTGAGCTGATTTCAGGACTAGAGCCATAGGGTCATTCCCAGCACAATGCACTTCATATTACAGTAACATGAACAGGTCAATGCAATGCATCATGGGAACTCATTAGTTACAACAAATACACATGCTACATACACGGATTTGTACAGGTTTGCCAGTGGTTGTGACCGTTTTCACGTTCCTTCATGAAATTCCTTTTCATCCTATTTCATCCTCCGTCTGTCTGTCTGTCTGTCTGAACACGTTTTTTCTCCTCAGTGGGTTGAGCAATTGATCTGAACTTGCACACGGGCATATGATCATTACCATGTGCAAACACTCAGGAACGATATTTCCCACTTTTCAAGCTGTTTATTAGCGTTTTTGGAAGCTCTGTGTAACTCTACGGAGCCTGCAGTTTTCGCTGTTACTGCGCATGCGCGCCCACATGCACATGCATGGGCATGCGTGGCCACAGGGACTGTTGTCACGGATACTGTGCCCCAGGCTATGGGATGTACTATGTTAGCTATTGGTGCTAACAGCGTTAGCGTGTTGTTTACTCACTGATATAATGGAGTAGAGCTTAACGGAGCAGAGCGTCTGCTCCCCTTAACGCGTGTACCTGCAGTGTGTGTGTGTGTGTGTGTGTGTGTGTGTGTGTGTGTGTGTGTGTGTGTGTGTGTGTGTGTGTGTGTGTTCGCAGGGGGTCCGCGACGGGTCCGCGTACCCCTTAACGCGTGGACCTGCACCCTGTGTGTGTGTGTGTGAGTGTTGTAACTGTCGCAGCTAGGCAGACATCGAACACACGCCATGCTCATACAGTGCATAACTAAAAGTCTGCAAATACATTGACTGCTTTGATCTCCAGGTATTGACTGGTTAGTTATGCTTCCAAAATCAACCACGTGGTGGCGCCGACATGACTAACAACTTGCTGGGCACACACACACACACACACACACACACACACACACACACACACACACACACACACACACACACACACACACACACACACACACACACACACACACACACACACACACACACATACACACACACACACACACACACACACACACACACAAACAAACAGAAACACTGCGTTTATATGGACAATGTTTGTATATATTATTTATCTCATTGAAATAATTCCTGGTTTACCGAGCCCAAAGCATTTAATGAGAATATAACTTTTTGCTGGTGTGTTATGCAAGGATTTTTATTTTTAAGAATATCATGTTTGTGTTTATCAATCAATAGCTTCCCCATGATCTGCAATGCTCTTTTAGAAAGAGAGAGAGAGATCAGTTGTTGTTTTTTTCATACTGTGGTATATGAGATGACTCCCGGGCTACCTGATAGCCAAATAGTTGAGGCTGATCAGCGAGTCCCCGGTTCGATTCCTGGTCGGCTGGACCATTTGCTCAATGTCAATCCCCTACTATCTCTGCATTTAATGTCACTCTCTCCACCATCACTGTCAATAAAGGCTTCTGCAGACTCCTGTAGAGTAGATCAACAACCCTTATCCTCCTCTTTCTACTCTGTTTGAAAAACTAAACCCCAATCATATCCCTGCTGTCTTTCATGATTGAAGAATCAGTACATGTGATTGTCCACAATCGTGTAAAATCAAGCAGTTTGTTTGCAAGGATAAGGAAGTGAGAGAGAGAGAGAGAGAGAGAGAGAGAGAGAGAGAGAGAGAGAGGGGTGGTAGTGCAATGAGTGCAGGGAGAAGCGGTGTTGCAGCGCTACACACATCATCAGGGCCCGGCCGATGTCTCAGCGTGTCCCATTGATTTCAGCTCAACAACAAATTGGACCATTTTTCATATTATCCTGCAGTGGCCTGCACGTTTATTTATCTCTCGCTCTCTTTCTCTCTCTATCTTTGACAAACACACACACACACACACACACACACACACACACACACACACACACACACACACACACACACACACACACACACACACACACACACACACACACACACACACACACACACAGTCTGGCATCCAAAATAGTCCTTTTCTCAATAGGCTGTAGTCCCGGGTTTCCAGAAGGTGGCATACCCGTTTCCTTTTCCTGTTCATTTTCCCATAGCTTAGTTTGATTGGCTCAGCAGCAATCAATCCAACGAGGCAATCTACAGTAATAAGCCAATCAAATGAAGCTATGGGAAAGTGAACCGGAACAGGAGAAAACCGGGACTACAGTTATGCACAGAGCCTAGGAGCCCAATGAATGCACGTACGCATGCACACACGCGCGCACGCACACACACACACACACACACACACACACACACACACACACACACACACACACACACACACACACACACACACACACACACACACACACACACACACACTTTTCTGCCAGGCATGTGACTGACTCCAATGACAGAGGATCTGTTCAGAGCCGTCTCTCTTTCTCTCACACATGCCTGCACGCGCGCCGTCTGGTAGAAGTCAGACAAGATTACAATGAAGTTCCTGTCAAACTTCTCAGTCGTATCTCTGTGTGTGTGTGTGTGTGTTGTGTTGTGTTGTGTTGTGTTGTGTTGTGTTGTGTTGTGTTGTGTTGTGTTGTGTTGTGTTGTGTTGTGTTGTGTTGTGTTGTGCTGTGGTGTGGTGTGTTGTGTGAGTACGTGTGCGTGCGTGTGTTCTTGCGCACGTGTGTGTGTGTGTGTGTGTGTGTGTGTGTGTGTGTGTGTGTGTGTGTGTGTGTGTGTGTGTGTGTGTGTGTGTGTGTGTGTGTGTGTGT
>NC_139956.1:25545663-25575663 GCF_963454915.1 Gymnoscopelus microlampas | reverse complement strand
GCTACAGCAAATGTATCAATTTATATTCAGCCTCGCTCGCAGTTCAAAGACGAGTTCCAAAGAAAAAGATCAATTTTCCAGTTTCAGATCTCAGCTTTCATCATTCTCTCCTCTTTCTCTCCATCATCCGGGGTTTCTCTAACCCACAACCCCGCACCAACCCCCCAACCCCCACACCCACTGTTCTCAGCACATGGGGAATGGGAGAGACGGACAGAGGAGAGTGGGGATGCATTGGTGAATGGTGAGCTACTGAATGAAGGAATTGGCTTGTGCGTGCGTTTGTGCGTGCGTGCGTGCGTGTGTGCGTGAGTGCGTGTGTGAAAGAGACAGACAGAGAGAGATAAGGAGAGACATAGAGAGACAGCAGGACAAAACACGATAAAGACATAGAGAGACTTCCTATGGAACAAGAATGACAATCAAAATTGAATCACACTGATTGCTGTAATGTATTGGAATTAATATTATTATAAATATTACATTTGCATAATGAGGATTTCTGATATTATCCAGTGAATGGACCTAAGGTTGGGGACCCCTGTCTTAATGGATCCAGGCAGCATCTGGCTGCACACAACGTGCATACACAACATGCCAAACATGAACACGCAGCTTTGCTAAAATATACATCGTCAAATCCACTGTTAGTTTGTAGACATTTTCCTGGATGTTGCTGTGTAAAAACATCACCCACACAGAATATAGTTGCACTGCAGTTCCGGATCTTATTGGTTGGGATTGTGACCAACACTGCGGCTCAGTGCACTTTTCGTCTCTGTTTATTGTTGGGTTATTTATCACTCCATCGCCCTCCCTTCATCGCTCACTTTCTCCGCCCCGCCCTCCCTGACTCCCTCCCTCACTCACTCACTCCTTCCCTCACTCACTCACTCACTCACTCACTCACTCACTCACTCCCTCCTTTACTACTTTCGTTTTTCTTCTTCCACCATCAGATTGCTGTTTCAGCGACTCCACTGGTTTAGAAAACGCACTCTAAGACATTAACATATGCACGCACGCATGCATGCACACGCACGCACACACACGCGCATGCATGCATGCACGCACGCACGCACACACATGTACCCTCCTCCGCCATAATCCATCTATCTTCCATCTATCCATCTTATTCTTCCTTCTAATCTGCCCATACTCTCGCTTTCATTCCGCCTGTCACTTCTCTTTCACACACACGCAAGCACACGCGAGCGTGCACACACGCACACACCCACTCATTTAGGATCAATCAATCTGTGCCGTCTTACTCAGGGTCTCGCATCCGCAGTTGGTGAGGAAGGCGGAATGGTGGGGGGTGAGTGAGGTTAGAGCATTAAGAGAGAGAGAGAGAGAGACAGACAGAGAGACAGAGAGACAGAGAGACAGAGAAAGACAAAGAGGCAGAGAGAAAGAGGCAGAGAGAGAAGATGGGAGGAAGAGAGGGCAGTATAAATAGCCTCCATTGTGGTGTTAATATTTATGGGGACGATAGAACATGGTGGACGTCACTATATATCTACACCCAGAGAGAGAGCAGGAGACAAAGAGATGGCTAGACGGTTGGCCCGACAATAAAGGAAGGATTCACAAGGTTGGGAAATAAACAGAATGAGAGATGATAAGAGAGGAGAGAGAGAGAGAGAGAGAGAGAGAGAGAGAGAGAGAGAGAGAGAGAGAGAGAGAGAGAGAGAGAGAGAGAGAGGAGAGAGACGGTTATGACTGGGACTTTAAACATACACAAAAAGATCTCTGAATCCGCCACCTACTGACACATCAAACTTGTCTTCACCAGTGTTGCCAGATTTTGCGAAAGGAATAATCAACTAGGTCTATGAAAACAAGCCCAAAAGAAGCGACTATCATAGGCCACATGAGCATCGGATATTTGAAAATAGCAGATCCACAAGCTCACAACGCGTCGGGATGCGACGCGTTGTGAGCTTGTGGATCTGCTATTTTCAAAACAAATCTTGAAAAAAGTGAAGCATTTTGAATATGTTTTTAAAAACATTTTAACAAAACAAATCTGATACAGGAATCACACAATACTTTTAGATGGGGAGTCCGTGGACAAATACATATTAACGTGGAGGTCCTTGACATGAAAATGTTTGAGGACCACTGCTTTAAAGAACATTAGGAAACAAGCCAAAATAAGCAACTACACTTTAGAAACAACAAACTAGCCAAAAGATACGCAACCCGGCCCGCAACTACCAATATTTACAAGCGACCTTACAGAAAAACAAGCCCAAGATAACTTATAAATATAGCTGCAAGCAGCAATGAGCGGTTTCGAGAAAACTGGCAGAGTGGCAGACTGGCAGACTGGCAGACTGTGACAGAGTGGCAGACTGGCAGACTGTGACAAACTGGCAGACTGGCAGACTGTGACAGAGTGGCATACTGGCAGACTGGCAGACTGTGACAGAGTGGCAGACTGGCAGACTGGCAGACTGTGACAGAGTGGCAGACTGGCAGACTGGCAGACTGTGACAGACTGTGGCAGACTGGCAGACTGGCAGACAAACAGACTGTGGCAGACTGGCAGACTGGCAGACAGACAGACAGTGACAGAGTGGCAGACTGGCAGACTGGCAGACTGTGATAGACTGGCAGACTGGCAGACTGTGACAGAGTGGCAGACTGGCAGACTGGCAGACTGGCAGACTGTGACAGAGTGGCAGACTGGCAGACTGGCAGACTGGCAGACTGGCAGACTGTGACAGAGTGGCAGACTGGCAGACAGACAGACTGTGACAGAGTGGCAGACTGGCAGACTGGCAGACAGACAGACAGACAGACAGTGACAAAGTGGCAGACTGGCAGACTGTGACAGAGTGGCAGACTGGCAGACTGGCAGACAGACAGACTGTGGCAGACTGGCAGACAGACAGACAGACAGACAGTGACAGAGTGGCACACTGGCAGACTGTGACAGAGTGGCAGACTGGCAGACTGTGACAGAGTGGCAGACTGGCAGACTGGCAGACTGTGACAGACTGGCAGACTGTGACAGAGTGGCAGACAGACAGACAGACAGACAGACTGTGACAGAGTGGCAGAGTGGCAGACTGGCAGACAGACAGACAGTGACAGAGTGGCAGACTGGCAGACTGGCAGACTGTGACAGAGTGGCAGACTGGCAGACAGACAGACTGTGGCAGACTGGCAGACTGGCAGACAGACAGACAGTGACAGAGTGGCAGACTGGCAGACAGACAGACTGTGACAGAGTGTGCCAGAGTGTGACAGAGTGTGCCAGACTGTGCCAGAGTGAGAGAGAGGCAGACAGACAGACAGACAGGCTACCAGGAGTATGTTTGTAACAAAGTAAGAATTCCAAATAATGATCACCTCAATGCATTGTTGGGGACAGGGATCAAACCAGCGACCTATGGATTCACAGGCTGCCTCTCTTCTTATTGAACTAGAAATATAGCCTCCCTGATGGTGTCTGTTGATATCTATAGGTTTTTCAGTCCGTTATGAACCAAGCCTCTGTTCTGCTAACTACTCTAGATTACTGGTTGACAAATATTTAGCAATAAAGTTTTGTTTTGTGTTCTTGGAATGGAAAGTAGTGAAAATAGTTGATCTACAAGCTGACAATGTGTTGTTGTGAGGCTCACACTCTACTGGTGGAGCTATTGAATCCACAGGATCAGACAGTGAGAAAGGAGAATCTAACAAAACAAAACAAAAGGGCGAATGAAGTACGTCATGCATTAAAAATAACTACTTTCAAGTATACATTTCTCGTTATTTTTAACAATTGCACATGCATTTATTGATACAGTCATGTTGTGTGCAGTGCAATTATAAGTCTACATGAGGTGAGATTCGAACCGGCAACCCTGTGGTTTCAAGGCAAATGATTAAGCGATCAAGCTATTGAACCAACACACCTGAACCTGTGAAAAAGGGCCTCAAACATTTATTTGACACAGTTTCACGCAAATTGCTCAGAAATCCTTGGTTTAAATGTTTTTCAAACTGCTCAATACATTTCGGAATGGAAACTAGTGAAAATAGTCGATCTACAAGCTCACAATGCGTTGCTATCTAAAAAGGTGTGAGATTGTAGATCGGCTATTTTCACAAGAAAGTATGTCATACATTAAAAAAAACTACTCTCAAAAAAGCATTTCATGTTATTGTTTGAAAATTGCACATGTCTGAATTAACAGGGTCATGTTTTGTACAATGTAATTTAAATGTAAACTGTGACGAGTGGGGTTTGAACCATGGACCTCTGGCACATGAGACTAACAGTGTATTGATCAAGCTATTCAACCCACAGCCTTAGTCAGTGAAAAAGGAGAATCCAACAAAACAAAACAAAAGAGGGAATGAAGTACGTCATATATTGAAAATAACTACTCTCAATAAGCATTTCATTTATCAATTGCATGTTTATTCATTGATACAATCATGTTGTGTGCAATGCAATTGAGTTGAAGTCTGCATGACATGGGATTTGAACCGGCGACCCTGTGGTATCAAGGCAGATGATTAAGCCATTGGGCCAACAGACCCGAACTAGTGAAAAGGGAGTTCACACACATGACACACTTTCACGCAAATTGCTCAGAAATCCTGGATTTAAATGTTTTTCAAACTGCTCAAAATTGCAGACAATCTAAGGGCAGAGCTTACTGGTCAAAGTGATACATGTGTTCCTCATGAGTCAAGGCACATGTGTAAGCAGGTTTAACGGCTGTCGGCCAAACGAGGCATGACTTTTGCCTGTTTAAAGTTTGCATTTTCAAAAAATTGCTATAGCGCCCCCCTTTGACCTATTGGAGTAAGATTGGTTTCAGTGATACTTGGAAGGACCCTCTACAATATTGCAAAGTGTCAAACAAATGTGAGTCTGCATGTATGTGTTAGGGGCAGATGAATAATTGTCATAAAACTGCAATTTTCATTGGCTTATAAAAGCTTAACGTTTTCACTTATGGAAAATCCGCTTGCTCACGTCTGTCGGCATTGGTCCAAAGTTCATGTGTATACAGTTTCGTACAGATTGCTCAATCTGTACGAAGGAAGAGTCTTTTTTACTGCTTTTCATAGAATTCAAAATGGTGGGAGATCTAAAGGTCAGAGGTCAAAAGTCAGAGTGTGAAAGTTGTTAGGCATGAGGAGACGCATGTGTGCATTGTTTCATGGCTGTGGGTCAAACAGGGCATGAGTTGTACCTGTTCAAAGTTGGCATATTTCAATTGAGTGCTACAGCGCCACCCTTTGGCCAATGTTTGTGAGTTTCGGGTTTTCGCCGTTTGGCATAGCCCTCTACCATATTGCCGAATTTCATAAAAAGTGACCACGCGGTTAGGCCAGAACTGGCAAAACCGGCGGAAGAATAATGAACTCTTACAGATGTAATAAGGCTTCGAGCCTATTGGCCTCGAAACCTTAATAAGCGGACATGGCAACCCTGATCTTCACACCTCGGTCTGAAAATAGCAGATTGACAAGCTAACAACGTGTCTCGACGCGTTGTGAGCTTGTCGATCTGCTACTGTCTGCAAAAGCTTTCCCCACAATACGGATGCTGGGGTTTAAGTGGATAAGGGCAAGTGTCTGTTTTACTGTGCATTATTATTGTGCATTCTTACAGCATGACAGGTCCTGTCTTAATGGCTTTAGCACTGCACACCGACAGCTTGTTAAAGGAGTAGTTCACCCAAAAAATGCTTTCGAAAAAAAGCTACATTTGGACTGCTATTTCTTTTTTTTAATCCAAATGGGCTATAAAGGGATTAGAGACAGATATAATCTATTATTAGGCTATTGCGACGTCAAAGTCAATAAGCGATTCTGTCGCTGCAGTTTCCACGAGTGATAATGAAGGCTGACTCGTATAGCACTGGACGCCAAATGAATTAATACACTATCACTAGCCTAATTGAGGCAAATGATGTAATACAGTTAGTGCTTAAAATACATATCAGCTTTATTCTCTATAGTGTGATCCTCAGATCACACTACTCTTACAGTATTTATTTTGTGCTTATTTTCTTACAGTAAAATACAGTTGATTATTATCATGCCTTTGTTTATTTTTTCTCCCTTTATGTTTCCTAGTTCTCTTCTCTTCTAGCAATGCCTCTGTAACACTACAGTATAGCATACAAACACAGAGTAGGCTACTGAAGATCGAATGATGGAGCTTGCACAAAAACACATTTCAGCCACTTTTTCCGCACCTATAAACCTGTGATGTGCATTGAGGAGATCAAGCAGCCATAGCACGGATCAAGTGCTTGGCCCCGTCCCTCTTTGGGGGTCTCGCCAGCAGATAGCAGTGTGAGTCTATGGCTCTACAGTATGTCACCCCCTATCGATCTCAAAGGCAGATCCAGGGCAGGTCAATCCATTTAGGGCCAGCCACGGGTGGGTGGACCCCAAATGGCAGCGGGGGCTGTAGCCTGTAATCACTGTGGGGCGCGCGCAATCCAGGAGGGGACACTCTTAACCCATTTAGACCGGGAAAGAATATGTGTATTTTTTAGATTTATTTGGTCTATTTTTGAAAAAATCATGAACATTTGGTGCAAATCTGTGAATATGTATTTTTTTTAAGGAAACATTTTTAACTCATTTTTAAGTTACAACTTCTGGGGGTCCCCAGAAAAAAATATTTTGAAATGGGGGTCCACGGCCAAATACGTATCATTTTGGGTGGTCCTTGACTTTTTTTTCAAAAAACTGTTTCAAAAGATGTTTGTAGAATCCCCAGAAGCAAAGATTTGAGTTAAAAATGTTCGCTTTAAAAAATATGTATATACAAAGATTTGCACAACATTTCCAAGATTTTTCCAAAAAATAGTAGATCTACAAGCTCATAGCCGCGCTATGAGCTTCTATATCTGCTATTTTTGAATAGCCACAGAAAATCTAAAATGACAGAGATGCGTTCCCGGCTTTAATGGGTTAAGAGTCCGGCCACAGCTGCAGGAAGTGGTGATCAATAGGACTGATCGATGGCGGGTCATGGATAATCATGTGTCATGCTATGCTCTAATCTGAATGGATTGCAGCAATACAATCTATATGGTGTCTGCTGGAGAAATACATTGAAGACAAATGTGAATTATAGATGTACGAGGCGTGTAGCATGTGACAAGAGATAATGTAGCTAATGAGAGTTGGAGAATCAGGAAGTACAAAACAACACAGACATGATAAATGTGGATTACTGCAAAACTGATACAGACTGATATATACGGTGAACTGCAATTTGACTGAGTTATTGCACCAGATTCAATTAATTCAATTCAATTCAAAGGGGTGTTATACTGTATAGGCATGAAACATTGCCAAAGCAAACTTGAAACAAACCAAACTAAAATCAAGACTAAGAAATGTATATACAATACAATTAAGATGGAATAAAGAGATGTGTAAACAGAGCTGTGTCACATTGCATTAAAACACTAGCTTACAAAACCAGGAGAATTTTGCATTTGCTGTCAGAAGCAGTTATATATAAAAGCAGGGGTAACTTGGTATAAAGCTTTTGGAACAAATAGAAATATGTCAAGATTTAGCTGTCACTTGGGAATATTAGGAATGAAAACAAAGGAGCACCAACGGAAGAGGAGGGCTGAAGGAGAGTAAACAGTCTCTACAATTAAAGGATTTTTTATACCAATGGGTTCCCAGATTGCTTGGTATAAAACCATTGAGGCAAATAGCGTACATTTTTAAGTGTGTATAAAAAACTTGTAGAGAGGCTATTTTAACTGAATTTTAGCCTGTTTTAGCTGAATTTTATGACATGCCTCAGAATTGGGACGCTATAGTTTAAGCGGGTTAACGTCCATCAAGCAGCTCCCTGATCAATTTAAGGGGGGGAGAGTGAAGGTGATGCCAATTCTCTACGGTGGAGATGCGCCAAATGTTCGCCTATTATGACATGCCCAAAATAGGGACGCTATGGGTTCATGTGGTTTATACATCCGTCAAGCAGCTCCCTGATCAATTTAAGGGGAGGAGAGTGAAGGTGACGCCGATTCTCTACGGTGGAGATGTGAGAGACAGCTGCAGGAAGGGAGCAGTGTTGCCAGATTTTCTGAGAGAAATAAGCAGAACAAGCCCAAAAATGTGATGCGATGCGTTGTGCGAAGCTTGTACTGTAGATCTGCTATTTTCAAGAAAATCTGAAAAAAAAACTGGAATATTTTGGAGCATTTTACACAAATCTTATATGGGGTCTCTGGCACAAAATATTTTCAGATAAGGGGCCGCGAACAAATACTTATTAATTTGGGGGTCCTAGCCATGACAATGTTTTTAGAACGACTGGTTTAAAAAACATTAGGAAACAAGCCCAAATAAGCCACTACACTGTAGACACAAGCCTAAAAAAAGCAGCTACCAATATATATCGCTTAGGCAGACATGGCAACACTGGAAGGGAGGGAGGAGAGTAGAGGTTCTGTGGCGTGCGCGCGGGTGTGTGTGTGTGTGTGTGTGCGCAGCGCAGTGCAGCACTTATACTAAGACACACGCACCCCTGTCAAGTTGAGATTAGAGGTCACTTGTTATGTATTTATATTTTTGAAGCTGAGAGACTTGGGGGAGGATGGGAAATGTGCGTATCAAACATTTGATTAACTTTTCCTTATAGGTCCACGTCCTAACGATATGATGTCACACAGCTGAAAGAGAGAGAGAGAGAGAGAGAGAGAGAGAGAGAGAGAGAGAGAGAGAGAGAGAGAGAGAGAGAGTGCATGGATCAAACAGCACGCTAAAGCCCTGAGGGGGTGGGGGTGGGGTGTGTGTGTGTGGGGGGGGGTATGAGATGAAATGAAACTCGCTGAATTATTGAACCTTAATCTGACAGGAAGCGACCAGGCTGGACACATCACGGCCATCACATCTCAACTGTCAGCTGCTCTTAAAATTGCGACTGTAGATATTAGGGGACGATGGGAAGGAGGACTTCATCCGCTCTGAGGATGGAAGTGGACGTTTTGAAAGTGTTCTCAACGTCTTACACAGACGTGGCAGTGAGAGCACGTGCCCCCTCACTGCACTGTGAGTTCATTGGTGTTAATGAGCTCACGTAGCCTTCTGACCGTGGGTTAAACACTCCGTCTCTCTCTCAGTACACCAGAGGCCCTCTGGTGGTGTACAGAGAGACGTGACAGGTGGAAGACAACAATCGGACAACAGACTGTAGTCCCTGATTTTAAGGAGGTGGCATGTCTGTTGGTTTGAACCCGAAACACATACAGTATAACACTTTCACGTTCAATTTCCAGTTCAAATCTGCTGAACAAAGCTATGGGAACATAAAGTCGAACAGCCTAGGACTACAGTTATGCACAGAGCTCTCTCTCTCTCTCTCTCTCTCTCTCTCTCTCTCCTCTTTTTTTTGCCTCTTTCGCCATCATATCACCTATAATTACATTCTGCGCAATGAGTACTTTTACTTTTGGTAGTTTACGTACATTGTGACGCCAACACTTTTGAAATTTTGAAAACATTTTGAAATACAGGACTTTTGCTTGTAACAGAGTATATCTACATACATTGTAGTATTGATACTTTTACTTAAGTAACACATGGGAGTACACTTCTTCCATCACTGCACGTGCCCTCCCTCCCCTCAGCACTCTCACTTCTCGTCACGGGGAAGCAGCAATGCGTCGGGAGTATTTTAAGTGCATCCAAACAAGCTCTTTGTACCCGCAACAAAAGAACAAGATTGCAAGGTCTGTGCTCTGTGATCAATGAGGTTAAGTGAATCCTTTACTGAGACAACCAACCGCTGGACAAAATAAATAAAATAAATCACCCACACAGCAAACCTGCAGCCTCAAAGCCGATTTGTTTCTGCTGAAGTGCAATGGAGGGCCCTTTCAGCCCTCTCCTAGAAAGACTCTCCAGCACGTCTCTAATGGAGCACTCCGTGATGCACTGTAGAGAGGCTGATGTCTTTGTCTGAGTTCTCCTCTCACTCTAATTGCTTCTGGACCTATTGATTGCGCGTGGCCCCTCGCACCTTTTCAATGTGATCTCTTCACACCCCATGTGTAATCCCCTTTGCCAGGCTTACGGACCCACTCGTCTGCCATTTCTGATGTGATTAGCAGTATTGATCAGCGCGCGTGCGCGTGTGTGTGTGTGTGTGTGTGTGTGTGTGTGTGTGTGTGTGTGTGTGTGTGTGTGTGTGTGTGTGTGTGTGTGTGTGTGTGTGTGTGTGTGTGTGTGTGTGTGCGCGCGCTCGTACGTATGCACACATTGTGTATGCATGCCCCTTTGTAATTTAGCTACAGACTAGGGGAAGTAAGCAGTAAGAACTCTACCCTATGCATACTAATATTTTGTTATTGGGATCAAAGCAGTGCTTTGCATGCTATGCATCAGGGATGAGGCCGGGTACACATTAACTTTGTACACGGAAATAAATCACTATCCCTTCTGGAATTAACCTGAAGCCTGGAACCCAAAATATTAAATAACTCACATAAATAATGTAGTAGATTATATAAATACTGTACATCATCGGTCCTCGTGCAATAGTGTGCTGCTCTAGCAGTACACGCTAGCTTTGCTCATTCAGGATGCACATTAGTTAGTTCTCTAAGCGCTGCCAAAAGTGGTGTTAATGCCGACATGCACCACTAGCGATGGGGCTGTCAGCAAAGATGTTGAAGTTAATGACAGTTCATTGAACAAAATTATGCACAACATTAAATATGTTTCTCGAAATCTGACTTTTTCACCGTGGTGGGCCAAAACTTCACCCCAAAAAGTCCTATGCAGCACTATGCATCTCCTCTCAAAACCAAGAGCATGATGATTTTTAGACAACCATGATTGTACTTGCACCAACCAGTGCACTCCACAGAGAACCAAGAAAATGTGCCGGCTGATTTCAGAAATTATTGTTAAAGATGCACAACCTGTTAAACTCAGCCAATGCTCCAGACTTTAGGTGGTGTCTGATGTTAAGCCATCCGACTCTGTCATGAGCAGCGTGGTGATGTTAAAGTACATTTTATCTTGTACTATACTGCATTATTCTTGTGATATGCAATGCACTGTTATATGTAATGATCGTACTGTACATCATGCTAACCGGCAAAATTCCAAGTATGCACGTTTTCAAGAATAAAAAGCCCAAACTCCTACTACCCCATACTACCAAATATATGCATGCACAAAACCCCCTGCATGGTTATGAGCACACACACTGTCACACTCACACTCACACACACACACACACACTCCAGGAAACCGTGTTGAGCTCACACCGTCACAGCACTCCTCTTGCTATAGGCCTGGAGGTGTGTTTAAGCACTGTCTTGTTCCAGAGTTCCCATTACCAGACACCCCACTGTCAGAGAACACACGCTCTCACAACCAGGACCTCCCCAGGCACCACCAACCCTCTCCTCCCCACATATCTTTCTCCTTCTCTCAATTTCTCTGTTCCTCTCTCTGGTCCCTGAGGGAAATTAGGAGGACTCTATTCCCAAGCAATTAAATGCTGCTGCTCTCTCGCCTCTGATTGTGCGTGTGTGTGTGTGTGTGTGTGTGTGTGTGTGTGTGTGTGTGTGTGTGTGTGTGTGTGTGTGTGTGTGTGTGTGTGCGTGTGCGCGCGCGCGAGTGCGAGTGCTAGCGTGTGTGGGCGAGCTTGACTCAAGCGAGTCCCAGAAGGACATGGGGAAGGGAGCTTGGTGAGAAGAGTGACTACATCTAATCTTCCTCTATCTTCTCATCGATTCAGAGAAACCTGGGCCCTGTCAGTAACGTCGGCCAATCAGGCACGCTGCCACAGTCACTGGTCCAATCATAATGTCACCTCCAGTCTCCTATACAAAAAGTCGGTGCTTTCACTTCAGCATGAGCCTTTCCACTTATTACTGTGACAATGACTGTGATTCTGCAGCTGTTCGTGAAAGATCACTGTCCAGTTTTGTGGGCAGCCATATTGCACTTCTATATCTGAACGTCCTTCTAACTTTTGACTCACCCTCACCTGATACTGATATACTAAAGCTTCCAACTCTCTGAGGTAATGCAGATGGAGCCTCCAGAGGAATGGAGAAGTGTCCTATACCTTTTTCTTGTTGGTAGGGCAGATGAAGAAGCTGGTCACAATGATGGTGGTTCCTGGCATCAGGTTGAGTTTAGTGTAGGTGGTTCCATAGTCACTGGACCTGCAAGGAGAAGAAGAAATAGACAAAGGTGCCATTTAGTCAGTGAACTTTTGAAAACTACTACTGTATGTGTACATAAACATTTTTTTAAAGATATTTTGGGGGCTTTTCTGCCTTTATTTTGAGAGGAAAGTAGGCTGACAGGAAAAGGGGAGGTGACACACAAGAAAGGTTGTTGGGAACGGGAGTCGATCCCACGACACGCTGTAAGACTGGATTACCAGACATTCGCCTGGACCGCTAGGCCAGCGCACATCCCTAGATAAACATTTTTGTAGCTCCATGAACCCCCTGCTGTGGGGATAGAAACCGCGTAAATTTGACATAACCAGATTACATCTGGAATCAAATACATTTTGTCCAGACACAAGGAGTAACATCTATCCCTCATGTCTCAAAATGCTCCCACAGACATTCAGGCAATCAGCTCTCTCTCCTTCACTGTATTACAACCTCCATGCCATGATGACAGGTAACGACCCCAGTCTGCATGGCAATGAAATGCTGGCAAATCCCCAAATCTGGCACCTGAGAGCAGTTGAGGTGACTGGTGTGTGTGTGTGTGTGTGTGTGTGTGTGTGTGTGTGTGTGCGTGCGTGCGTGCGTGCGTGCGTGCGTGCGTGCGTGCGTGCGTGCGTGCGTGCGTGCGTGCGTGCGTGCGTGCGTGCGTGCGTGCGTGCGTGCGTGCGTGCGCTCAATATCTCAACTCAGCTCAATAGCATCAAGCAGACAGCTCCAATGCACTGAATGCTCTTCGGGGGCTGTGTCTGCCCACATCTCTACGCCAGACCCATCAGGTCAGGAGATCAAAGTGATATTGTGTTCCAGGGACCCCCAAAAGCAAAGATTTGAGTTACAAATGTTCGCTTTAAAAATATGTATATTCAAAGATTTGAAAAAAAATAGCTGATCTACAAGCTCATAGCACGGCACTCGGTGCCGCGCTATGAGCTATGTGAGGGTAAGGGGGTCAGTAGGTCTAATTGCCACAGACAGAGGTGAGATTTAAGATAACGTTAAAAGTATGTGTGCATGTGTGCGGGTGTGGCAGATGTATTATAACACTAGGTTTTTATATACAGTATTTTATAGTTTCTTCTTCTTCTTCTTTAGTGTTTGGTTAAAAAAAAACAGGGACAAAAAGGGGAGGACTGGCACAGAAAATAAACAGGCCGAAAGATGCAGAGTCTCAAGAAGACAGAGACAGACACCTTGGGAAAAATTGTGCTTTCTGCCACTACGCTTGAGGAAGCACAGAGATGCGTCTGCACTTTAGGACGACGTAGGGCACTGATTCCCATCTAATGTCCTCATACGTCAAGGCCTCTTGCCGCACCTGACACCTCTAGGAAGACAAATGAAGAGCATCGGGTGGAATCAGCGAGCATACTGAGAGCCCATGGAAAGGGTGATGCAAGGAAATTGAGCGTGCATCAGCAGCGTGCAGGAAAACATTATTTCTTAATCTCCTATGCGTGCCTCATACAAAACCATACACATCAAGGAAAAGGAGTCATGAAAGAGCACCGAGCCCTTTGCTCGTGCAGAGCAAAGAAAGACTGTCTGATGAACCCGCTACAGATCCTCACACACGGCTAATGGATTTAGTTTTGCATGTCACACGTGTTGCCTTGTGATGATGACTTATGCGTGAACGGCTTTCAAGCCAAGAGTTCACATAGGCCCTGGGGGAAGCCTTACATTGACTGAGACACGGCAGTGTTTGGCATGACGGATGTATGATTCAGAATGAAGCCTGTTTTCTCTGCATTGTTGTCGGGCTACAGGATGTTGCCAGATGTGGCTCTTTACAACGATCAGATGTCAGCTGGTCGGTTTGATGATCGGCCGCAAGTTCACTGGTACAGTAGTTGATTTGTGGTGGGAGAAGGCCATTGTGCCTTACAGAACCAAAGACAGATGATTGTCTGACACAATCTGGGATGCTTTATAGAGACGTTCAACTGACAGTTATCAGCAATCCAAATAATTGTTCCCAATAGGGTACAAATGGCAATTTTAAGCGAAGGTTATAGCAATCTAATCATTGCCATCTTTCTTTTTGAAATAGTGGCAAATTAGCTTCGGAGGGCAGCTTCTGATTTATCAGCAGCAGAATGCAATTGCACCAACCATGGTGACAGAAATACTGCTGAAGGGGTTGCCATTAATGTTAAAAGGGTTTCCATTAATGCTGATTTACTGCCATTTAATGTGTGTTGTGTGGCAACATAAATACAATGCAACAGATCACACACATTCTACAAGTGAGGTGGTATTTCACACATCCATTTGGTAAATAAAGTGAAATTGTCTATGCTTCATGATAAAACAGTGAACCGTATATGTAAGGACAGAGATATTTCAAGATTGGCATTGAACACTGAGGGTTTACAATATCCATTCCCTCCACAAATGTGCAGGTTATCAAAGCTGCAAGGACTACGTAACTACTTTCGACTGTGGCCAATTTTCACAAGACAGAAAGGACCTCTTTGGGTGCAACGGTTACGGACAATAAAGCACCAGGAGTCTCAGGTGTATTGTGTAAAAAGGTTTCATGGCCTCATGCCACAAACTGATTGTGGTACGAATGTGTTGGTATGAATGTATAAGACAGTGACTATCAGATATGTGCACATTACACATAATACATACACACTTACAGTGTTATTGATTGTACAAGATCTGTTTTCACCGGCCTGTAGTGTATTATAAAGCTTTGTTGTGACTTGAATCAAAAAATGTAATTACAAAAAATCCCAATGTTTAGGCTGCAGTTTGTAATTCCAATGTAAATTGAAACCTATACGTATCCGACAATATACAGATGTGCCATTTCAAAACTTCACATGTCCTGCCATCGCCAAGACAGTACATTTTCAGGGGATTCCCAGGGCAATAAGAGGGACAAAGAAGGGCATTTAAAATGCTGAATTATTTTGATGATCACTGCTTTTATGATGCTAATTATTTTGAGCAACTGGTCAAGGACCTCTTCAAATCACCTTTCGCCTCATAATGAGTCTGACACCTTCTTCAACACACATTCTTTTGTTCTCATGTATATGGATGTCTGTTGAAGGGAAAAACGGGGGTGTGTAGTGACAACTTCTTTTCAGGGGCAAAACAGTGCAATTTTAAGGGCAGAACAGGGAGGAAAAAATGCCTTTTCAGGGCACTTTCAGGGAAAGAACAGTAACGTGTGAAGTTTTGAAGTGGCACATCTGTAACTCAATGATGAGCTGCATTTAACAGAATACAGACACAATTTATTTATTTTGGATGACAAGATTGGACTAAACTCAAACCATCAATTCAACTCTGAAGGCATGAGTTTCTTTGGTGAGATGTGCCATAGTAAAAAAGTCAATCAAAACAAGCAACAAAGTTTATCCTACAGCTGTTCACTTTGGCTCCACTGTTCTTTGAACATAGCTTTGTAATGACCCTGGCCGAGTTCACTGTAGGGTTACAGCCAAGGCAGACAGATTGTTTAACACTGAATCTGTGAGGCTGTGAACACTTCCGTAGTGTGAATGTTAAACAGAGTACTGTATGGTGTGAGAACCCTGGTCAATAAGGAGAGCCGGTGCGAAATTGGCTGTGGCTCGAGGAAGATACTGTAGTGCCAGAGGTGTTAACTGGATCGGTCACATGGAGTTGGGCAACCCAGTGGCAGTGGTGGAAAAAGCACTTTTTTACTTAAGTTAAAGTATCAATACTGCAATGTAGAAATACTGTTACAAGTACAAGTCCTGTATTCAAAATGCACTTATGTAAAAGTACAAAGGTATCGGCATCAAAATATACTTAAAGTACCAAAAGCATGTGTCCCATTTCACAAGTTCAAAATGTATAAAAAATATTTTGAACATAGCCCAAGCTACAAGCTCACAATGTGAGTGTGTAGATCTGCTATTCTAATATATACACGGTAAAGTGGTTATTGTGTTTTGTAATAATAATCAGAATCAACAAAGTAACTTTAGTAACTAAAGTTTGCATATAAATGTAGTGGAGTTAAAGTACAATATATACATAATGCAATACTTGAGGTCATGTACTTTTCACCACTGCTTACAGGGTGAGAAAAAAAAGTGTTTGTTGAGATTCTTTTTTTTCCATTCTCACTCGTTTTTAACAACTAGGAAGGTGCATCGACCACAGCGTTGGTCAGACACCATACACACACCTGACCCTAACCCACATTGATTCTACTGTAGTAGAAAAAAACAACATGATTATGTAATAACAATTTATTTGCACCCAGTGGAATCATTTGGTGAAATAAAAGAAGAAATTCCATGTGTGAACTTGAATCTTAATCAGCGTGGGCATTGATTGTGTCTCTCCCTCAATCCCTGATGACAGAGAGTACGTTAGATTTGGTGTCGTGCCACGGTGCTCGGGGCGACACTTCATCAAAGTCCTGTTTATGTTCCCCAAAGAGACAACAGACCTGTACAGGTCATAAAACTCATTAATGTAACAATTGTGATGAACCCTTTGAAGGTACTCTACTGTACTGTGCTGTACTGTATTCCTGTTCTCTATTGTACTGTACTGTACTGTACTGTACTGTACTGTACTGTACTGTAATATACTTTAAAGGCATTGTACTGTAGTCTACTGCACTACCGGCCAATGGGTATTTCGGTAACACTTCCTATGAAGCCCCATGTCTATAATGCAGTATAAACATACAGTACTTAATATGCATTAATCTCTGCACTCATAATGCTTTATAATAATACTTATAGTTATAACTCATTATATGCCATTTCATATAAATGCATTTTAATCTGCTTATAACACTATAATTATACATTAATAATAAGTTATAAGTACTAATAATGGAATCACAACACTTAATATATAGTATATTTCTATACCATTTTGTGCAGAATGCATTGTTTCCCATCATGCAGTAGTCTGTTTACACAGCCGTTATCGAGGATGGACAAACTTATTTTTAATTAATTTTCATGAAGCAAAGGCTACCAATACCTGTCTCCCTGGTGGTGAGACAGGTATTGGTAGCCTAGCCACCGCAGCTCAAACAGCCAGATGCAAAATTACATATGGAGTATGTGCCTCCCACACAGCAAGCAGTCGGCGCAGGCAGCTAGCCAGGATAAAGTGATTCATGGTAGGTAAGGGCTGTTGAGAGAGAGGCGGAATGGCGGATGCATGGTTCCCTTGAAGAGTGGTGCAAAGGCCCAGTTGAAGCACAGTTGCTGAGGGCCTGTAAGGGCCACCTCCATCACAGAGGCTGCTTATTGAGATTCCCCAAAGGGCCCTTTTATGTTATGTACATTACTGTCCTTGTGCCAGGATAGTGATGCAGAGTTAGCCAAAAAAACGAAATGATGCTATGAGATGCAAGACACCATACTGTGCTCGAGCTTGAAGACTATAACCTAAGTCTTTGTCAGACATACAATTATGTTAATGTGCACAGTCAAAGGGAGTGAAAATCTGAGTCTTAGAGTGAAATTAATCCTCAGAATTTTGCTGTGTCGTGGTGTGCAATTTGATTGGTAAGGCAAGGCAATTGTATTTGTATAGCACATTTCAACATCAAGGCAATTCAATGTGCTTTACACAAAACATCAAGCAAAGGAAACACAATAATACAATTATAAAATGACATTAGGATGCATAAATCAAAAGACGTAAACATTCAGATTATAGCTTTCATGGAGTGGATCGTGGTTGTACTACAACTGACCTCCTCACTGTGGTCTATTCTGAATGAATCACTGTCAGCTCTGACAGACACATTTTTGGACGTTTCTGACGCAGCCTTGCAGAAAGCTCAGAGTCGCGGAATGATAAAGGGAAATTATGGAGGCCTCTGGGGCCCTTTATATGTGCCTCTGGGGCCCTTTATATGGCTTTAGTCTACTTATATCTGTCAGTATAGTCTGTGTTCATGAACAATTTCAATTTCCATCTGTTATCTGTCATCCACATATACAGGTATACATGTTGCAACTCATTTTATCGTATATATGCACACAAACTACTGGAACTTCCAATAAGTGATTTAGATTTTTAAATGGAGATTTAATCTATTAACCCATTAAGACCCGGAAAGCCTATACGTTCTTATACACTTCAATCCGGGAAAGCATCTGTGTCCTTTTTTTGTCAAGGACCCCCAAATTGATATATATCTGGCCGCGGACCCCCATCTGAAAAGGTTCAATTCCAGGGACCCCCAGAAGAGAAGATTGATGTAAAAAAAAAAGAGAATGCATATATTTTTCAAGGTTTTCTTACCAGTGTACAAGCTTGCAATGTGAGCTTGTATATCTGCTATTTTTGAATGGCCAACGTATCCTTTTTTAAATACTGCAACGACATTGTTTGCAGCTGCACTGAAAACGCCACCAGGCACAATAAGGCTCTGTCATGTCTGACATGCGTGGTACCTCTGTGACATGTCCAGTGTAAAAGGGGCCTTAGATTAGAATAAGCTAATACCAGCTGCACACATCTTTTCCACAGCTTAGATGTGAGGTTATTCTAACGAGGTTGATGAAACATTTTGTTCATACATCATACATCTCATTAAAAAAGGAAACAGGTGATATGCACTGTTGCCGGGAGGAATAGCAAAACTTTTCGAACCACAAAGCTTTAGTTCTCCCAGAGAGCTTCATTAGCAAAATGAATAAGTCTCTAAAATGAGTGCAGACTTATCGTATTGCATTCAACCAGTGGCGTCTGGCAAATAGAGGGAGCTGCCCACCACCTCGATTTTTACTGAATGAAAAACACTTTGAAATATTTACTGTATATGGTAAACTTTTAAATGAGCAGGCCAGCAAGGTAAATATTATATATATAAGAAAAAAGGATTGCGCATCAACAATGGGTTTTCTCAGTGGAGTGCTAAACCCAAAATCCAGTATACATATAAAACAAAGGAATTAAAAAAAAAAAAAAAAAAGGTAGCAAAGTACTCACACATGCCGTAGATATAGGCCTACCATATTAACTGCTGCAGCTCATTCTGCGAATCTATCACAACCGTTTAGCATGGGTGCTAATGCTATGGAGAACCAAAAGTACTGCACGGATTTAACTCAAAGACTGTGATATCCTCACTTAGCACCTCTCTCTCTCTCTCTCTCTCTCTCTCTGTGAACTTAGGATTCTCCTATCACTTACAGGCTTCTCATCTCTTCTTCCTCTAATGTGGTTAAGCTCGACCTAGCCACTGCTGCTCGCTGGATCCAGTTCAATGGAAGAGCCAGAGGCACCCTCAAGCTCTTCTCTGCTCCCTCTTCTCTGGTAGTCTACTGTAGCCCCTTCCCAGCAGCTCTCTCCCTGCACCCATGGTCCAATGAAAACAGCAGGGTTCTAATTGAGGACATTTATCTAAATGACATGCTCACTAGGCGCCTTAGGGGGACAGGTAGGTACACTCTCACTTCCAAATCGCTGTTGTGAGGCAATGGTTTTCAATGGTGTTCTGCCTGCATATACACATTGTGAGAATACTGGCTATATACACCCTGTAGAGAACATTGAGAACCGAACGTCGGCGAGGCACTGCCGAAGTTCTTTTTCTCCACAACGACCTCATTTTGTTCTTATTGACCCACTGAAGCTGAAAAAAAGTTCTAGTTCCTTTGGAGTATGCTGCAGGCTTTAGAGTCTCTCTTTCTCTAGTCCAGTTTGGTCAGTAAAAAGACCTGAGAAGATCAACCTCCAACCTGACCTCCAGTCAGCAGGTAATTATGATAACCACATCGTCAGTGTCTTCTACACACTTCAAAGTCTAAAAGGCAAATCCCCTTCCCATTTTCTAACTTTCTGCTGCGAGCCCGTTCAACCTACAGTATATTGCCTTGGGGCAAATCAAAAAAATCTAAACCCTGACTTCAGCACCGGTGATCAAAAAGCACGAAAGGTTGAAAGAGGTGCCTTTGATGTAAGGTTGCGCTGTATGTATAACTTATGACTGACAACTCTGATCAGCAGGGTGATGTGGAGGCCTGGTCAGTGAACCGGTAACACCAAGGGAAATCACTTTCATTAAAGAGAATCAGCACGGCACCGAGTGCAGCGCTATGATCTTGTAGATCTGCTATTTTCTTTAAATCGTTAAAATGTGTGCAAATCTTTGAATATATATATTTTTAAAGCAAACATTTGTAACTCAAATCTTTGCTTCTGGGTCCCAGGAACAAATTGTTTTCCGATGGCGGTCTGCGGCCAAAATACATATCATTTTGGGAGGTCCTTCACATTTTTTCAAAAAACTGTTAGAATTTAGAAGACATTTGTAGAATCCGCAGAAGCAATAAGATTTGAGTTACAAATGTTCACTTTAAAAAGTATGTATATTCGAAGATTTGCACACATTATCAAGAATTTTTCAAAAATAGCCAAATAAATCTAAAAATGACCATAATTAGAGACCCGCCACTAACACGGCAAAAAAGACCTGAAATCCATGGTACTTTTGGATGTTTGAATAATCTTCACTGTATATGTTTTTTAAAAGTATTTTTTTTAGGGTATTCCTCATTTTATTAGAAAGAAAGACAGCCAGACAGACAAACAATGATCTATTCCTACATACATCCCCCATGTTTAATCCCATGATCACCACCACCGCCCTCCATTCCTTTTAATCTCAGCACGGTGACCTTCATGTGTGAACAGAGAAAGCCTGATGGGATTGATCGAGCCCTGCCCAGCCCGAGGGGTCAGAGGTGAGTCCCCCCAGGGAGGCTCCGGTGCTGACGTCAGGTGTCCCGGAGGGCGAACCAATTTGTCACACTAAGTGACTCTGATGAAGCATCTGTATGCCCACGTGTGATCTCAGGTCTGCATACTGTATTAGTTCTAGTGGTGTGATCACGGATCTACCAACTGCTGTGTTAGATCTAGTAGTGTGATCAGGTCTACCTACTGCTCTATCTGTGTCAATTTAGATTTTAGTTATATATATAGCACATTGGTTCTCAAAGTGCTATATATTTATTTTATGCTTATTTTATATCTTGGCTATTCAAAAATAGCAAGCTCATAGCGTGTCACTTTGCGCCACGCTATGAGCTTGTAGATCTGCTATTTTTGAAAAAGAATATTGAATATATAAAGCGATAATGTTTAATTCAAATATGTGCTTCTGGGGAACTACATATTTTGAGATGGGGGTCCGTGGCCAAATACATATAATTTTGGGGGTCCTTGACATGAAAACGTTTGAGCACCACTGATATATAGCAACATACGTTTTCAGAAAACTGTTAGGATTTAGAAGAGTTTTTTGAAGAATTTTTAGAATCGGCTTCAGGTCTTAATGGGTTCATGCTTGTGGCGAGAGGTACATGTGATGAGTGGGAGGTTGGGTGAATATGGTGCTGGTTTTATTACATTGCTCTCTCACTGTTCACATATGGGATCAGCGCCCCCTGGCGATGATATACAGAAGCTTCACATTAACTCCCTCGGGCCAATCCTCATTGGCCCGGTGGGCCGTCAGTCGCTTTCCGGAAAACCCTCCCCCGAGGGTATAAAGGACCCGGAAAGCGGAAGTTACGTTCTCTTTCGCTTCTTCTGCCTCGATGAACACAGAGCTACTACAATCACATCTACGAAAACAGAACGAGCCTGCGGGGAATTCGACGATCTCGACAGCGACGAGTCGGTTTCTCAGTCCACCGAGAGTCCCCGGAGCTCGTTACTCTCCCTTTCCCTTCCACGGAGTGGAAAACTCTTTCCTCGATCTACACAGCGGACGCTGCAGCTAGCTTAGCCTAGCTTAACTAGCTTTCAGGCCTACCGGCTTTTTAGCTTAGCCTAGCCGGCCGGCTTGGCTTCATTCATTCTTCATCAGCATGTCTCGGCGTGCTCTTCCCACCGCGACGGATCGCCACGACCGGGGTCCCGCCATGGATTTCCCCCCCGTCGCCGATGCAGCACCCGCACCTGTGCCCAGCTGCTGGACGAGTGGGACACCCACGACCATTGCATTATTTGCCTGGGTTTCGCCCACGCGGACGCCGCGGCCTACGAGCAGCCTCCGAGGTGCTCTGACTGTGCCAGCCTCCACCCATCGGAGCTTCAGAATCGCCTGTTCAAGGCCGAGAGGTTCTATCTTCCTCCCCGTACCACGTACGAGGAGCCTGAGGAGTACGACGCGGCCTCCCGCTACTTCTCCTCCCGCAGACAGCCCGCCGCTTACACGGCCAGAGAGGAGGCTTTCTCTCGCCGGGCTCGCCCGTCTGCAGCAGCCGGCTCCGCCCGGGCCTTGGACCCACCGGATCGCTCTCTCCACGGAGGGGACGGACGCAGACCTGGAGTAAAATCAATCGGTCCCCGCTCCCGTTCTCCCGCGAGGGGAGACAACGCAGCGGAACACAGCGGCGGCCCTCACCGAGCAAGCTCCCACTACTTTTCCCCGGCGAGGAGCGGGTGCTCAGGCAGAGATGACGGTGAGGACGAGACCCTCGCCACCTACCAGGTGGAACAGTACGACGACGGTGATGATTACCAGGTCGTTGACCAGGTCGAGGGGGACGGAGAGGTCGTCATCCTGGAGACGGAGGACCGCGGCCCTCCTCTCCCAGCCATCGGCCCACCGCTACCTGCGACGCCACTCGCCGATGCTGTACCTACGGTAATGGTGGAGACGGCTACAGCCCAGGTTGAAGCTGCACCTCCCCCGCCTGACATGAGCGAGGCTCCTTTGCTGGAGATCTACAAACTGGCCACCGTGAGATGTGGCCTCAGATGGCCCGCGGACGAGGCCGAGGTGGCCCCCGCCAGCGCTTCCGAGTGGCAGGGACTGGGCTCCGTGGAGGAGAAGGTCCCAAAGAAATGTAAACTTCCCCTGGCGAAGGGCTTCGCCGCCGGCCTCACGGCGTCTTGGAGCTCTCCTCTGGCTCCGGACTCCGATCCAAAAAAGCTGCGTTTTGAGATCGACTGCGCGGGCGCAGGCGAACTCGGCCTCTCGGCCTTCCCGCCCATGGACCGTAGTTTGGCCACCTTTATGCTGCACAGCCAGCCGCGCAGCCAGAAGGCGCCCTTCTCTACAACAAAGGAGACACCGTGCCTCACCACCGAGAAGGACGTTGCTGGATCCGCTGCCACGAGGGCGGTCTACAAGGCAACAACATCAAGCGCCAGGGCCCTCAATGCTGCTGCTCTGTTACAGGGGTCCCTGATGGTGCTTATGACGGAGGCGGGAGATGTCGCTACATCACAACAAATGGCTGAGATGCGACGCCTCCAGCGGGAGATTATGCTCCTCAATAAGAATACTACCGAATGGAACGGTAGAGTCCTGGGAATGTGCGTCACTCACGAGAGAGGACGTTGGCTGGATCACGTCTCTTTCAAAGGCCCGGACGACAAAAAGCACCTCCAGAACCTTAAGATAACCGCCGGCAACCTCTTCCATGGCGCCATGGTTTATCTCCAAGAAAGCACCGCGACACGCAAAGCCCAGGACGAGGCGGCCATGTCCCATGTCCTGTTTACAGGCTCCTTCTGGACCACCTCTCTCTCGGCCCCAGACCCGTCCCTCGCGGCAGCCAACTAGGGGTAGGATGCCACAGGTCCGTCAGACCGGTTCGCGCCCGAACCAGTCCCATTCTGCTCCACCAGCCGCTGGCAGAGGCGAACAGCGCGAACGTCGGGACGATGACCGTGGCCGCGCGCGCCCCGCCAACAACCGGCCTCAGAGAGGCAGTCACAGGGGTCGCCGCGCCGAGCAGGGTAAATGACACTGTCCAACCCTGCCAAGTGAGCAGGGACAAGTTCTCCCCCGGTTCCCTCTCCCCCCAGACGGGGGATTTTCGACTGGATTTTGTGGCCACGGGCCTCCATCCACGCTCACCGAGGAAGAGGAGGAGATGTTCGACGGAGCGAGTGGAGACGGCGTTCGATCGCTCCCGAAGCCCCGCAAAGAAGCACACACACCCTTATGTACATTTTATGAAACACGATTTTGTGAATGTGCATGTTCCTGTGTCACCTGCTGCTGTATTTGTTCAAAATGTTGTTATGAAAACAGATTCTGTATTAAACAACCAAAAAATACAACAAAGCACAACCAAAGTACTAATGAGCCACCGTTCATCAGGGACCCCTCACGAGGGGTCCCTGGTGAGCGGGGGACACAACAAAGGCAAGATGGCGGGCCAAAACCGTCATCTCCTACACGGGTCACGCCAAAATTTTTCTTGGTCCACAAAACGCCCCAAGTTAAGACTAGGCCCCAATGTTGTTGTTTTGTCACAAGAGTCGGCCATTTTGAGGAAACACGTGTTGGCGCACACATTGGCTGTGAGCGAACACGTGACGCCTTCCAAGATGGCGGCGCGCATGAGCCCTCATGTAGCACCAAGCATGCTAACCAGGCTAACAAGCACAGCCAAGACGAAGGCTCTCACACTGGCCGCGCATGCGTACTCAGGAGTAACAACAAAGAGGGTTGCCGAGCCAACGAGCACGACAAAGATGGCGGCGCTCGTACACCCGACACAAATAATAACCCCTCCGAATCCGTTGTCGCTCCGCATCGAGCGATGGAAAGAATGCGACGCCAACCCTTGGGTGCTCCGTACAATAGCACGGGGCTACAGGCTGCAATTTTCCAGGAAACCACCCATGTCCAACAAAGTATTGTTGTCACACGCGAGTGGCCAAGCGGCGGTAACGTTACGAGAGGAGATTGCATCACTCCTGCTAAAGAACGCCGTGCGGGAAGTACTACCGGGAGAAAGCCGTCTAGGTTTCTACTCAAGATACTTCCTCGTCAAGAAGAAAGGAGGGGGGCTACGTCCCATCATGGATCTGAGAGCTCTCAACAGGTATTTGAAAACCTTTCAGTTCAAAATGTTGACGGCAGCAGCGTTACTACGCACGGTCCGCCAGGGCGACTGGTGGAGCTCAATAGATCTCAAGGACGCCTATTTTCATATCCCTATCTACCCTCCGCACAGAAAATTCCTGCGTTTCGAGTTCGAGGGTCATGTGTACGAGTACCTGGTCCTTCCTTTCGGAATGTCTCTAAGTCCCAGGGTGTTTGTGAAATGCACTCAGGCAGCGATAGCTCCCCTGAGGCGGAGGGGTGTCCGCGTCGCGACCTACATAGACGACTGGTTGCTGAGCGCGTCCTCGCGCCAGGAAGCGTGCCACCATACCAACCTGGTGGTGTCGCACCTGACCTCCCTGGGGTTCACGCTGAACCTAGCAAAGTGCGTGCTCACTCCGTCCCATCAGGCTACCTTCATAGGTATCGATCTAGACGCGGTTTCTCTCAGGGCTCGCCTGTCTCAGGAGAGGATAGCCTCCTTCCTGAGGTGTCTGGCCATGTTTCAACTGGGACACAAGGTCCAGTACAGGGTCTGCATGAGGGCGGCAGGGCTTATGGCCTCGGCCATCTCTCTAGTGCGCCTCGGCAGGCTACACATGAGACCTTTTCAGAGGTGGATGGGCTCACTCCGGATCCCAGCCACTCAGGGCTCTCGCCGCACGACGGTGTCCGCGGAATGCATGCGATCCCTCCAACAATGGAAAGTACCTTCCTTTCTATCGGAGGGCGTCCCGGTGGGGAGGGTCATCTCGAGAAAGATGATCACCACCGATGCCAGCTTAACCGGCTGGGGCGCAACTTGCGAAGGCCGGACGGCCAGGGGTTTGTGGGACCGCAATACGAGGACCGCCCACATCAACTTCTTGGAGTTGATGGCGGTTTTTCTGGCAGTGAAACATTTCAGGCCCCACATCGGGGGTTGTCACGTTCTGATCAGGACGGACAATACCACGACCATGGCCTACATCAACAAGCAGGGAGGCTTGAGGTCTCCTACTTTGGACGGTCTGGCACGGAGGCTGATACTGTGGTGCGACACGCACCTGAAATCAATCAGCGCCTCTCATGTACCTGGACTTCTGAACAGGGGTGCCGATCTTCTGTCCAGGGGCAAGGTTCGCTACTCGGACTGGTCACTGCACCCCGCGGTGGCGGACCAAATCTGGATCAGATTTGGACGGCCTCAGGTAGACCTTTTTGCATCAGGGGAGAACGCGAAGTGCTCACTGTTCTTCTCAATGAGCGGTCAGGCCCCGCTGGGCCTGGACGCCCTGGCGCACGAATGGCCAGGGGGGCTGCTTTATGCGTTCCCTCCACTGGAGCTGATCCATCCCACTCTGGAACGGGTCAGGCTCCGAGGCCTGACGGTGTTGCTGGTGGCTCCGGCAGGGGGCACTTGGAGGTCGGAGATAGCTCCCCTGCTATACGAGCGGCCTTGGCCCCTCCCGCTGCGAGAGGACCTGCTGCAGCAGGCCGGGGGCGAGATTCATCATCACAGGCCTGCAGACCTAGACCTTTGGGTCTGGCCTGTGAGAGGGACAATCTGACTGCGACAGGGCTGCCACCTAGGGTGGTGGCCACTATTCAGGCCGCTAGGGCACTCTCCACTAGAACCGTCTATGGGGCAAAGTGGAGTGTGTTCGAGGAGTGGTGTCTGGGAAGGTCCCCGGTCGTGGTCCCGTTCCAGGCCTCGGTCGCTGACGTCTTGACTTTCCTACAGGATAGATTGGATCTCGGGAATGCCTTCTCGACGATCAAAGTGTACTTGGCGGCCATCTCGGCCAACCATGTTGGTTTTGGTAAGAAAACCGTGGGACAACAGCCCCTGGTGTGCCAGTTCATGAAGGGCGCGTTGCGTGAACATCCTGTCTCACGATCCTTGTTTCCCACGTGGGACTTGGTCCTGGTGCTCGACTCACTCTCTCGTCCTCCTTTTGAGCCATTGGAGACGGTGGAACTAAAGTTCCTCACGTTCAAGACGGTGCTCCTGGTTGCGCTGACAACAGCGAAACGGGTGAGCGATATGCATGCTCTTTCGGTGGCTCCGGAGTGCATGAGGTTCGCTGGTGATGGCAGCAGGGTTGTCCTCAAACCTAACCCGATTTTCGTTCCAAAAAACCACCTGGCGGTGGTTATGCCAACTGAGTTGGTGGCTTTTCATCCGCCTCCTTTTGCCTCAGATGAGGATAGGAGGCTACACTGTCTCTGTCCAGTAAGAGCCCTGCGGCTGTATGTCCAGAGGACTGCGGCCCTGACCCGCCCCAGCCAGCTCTTCGTCTCCCTGGGCCCTGGGCCTGGGGGACTGGCGGTGACTAAGTCCACAATTTCCCGTTGGATTGTGGAGGCCATCCGCCTGGCGTACGCTAGTAGGGGGGCCCCAGTGCCTGAGGGTCTGAGGGCGCACTCTACTAGAAGTGTATCGACGTCCTGGGCCCTCCTCAAAGGAGTGTCTATTCAGGACATCTGCACGGCAGCGAGTTGGTCGTCTCCTTCGACTTTCGCTGTTTTCTACAGCCTGAACGTGGCGTCGTCTTCTATGGCGCACACGGTTCTGGGCGTGGCTTCCACCTGAAGGTGGTTAGGTGCTTAGAACGGTCTTACAATCTGTTCATGCCCCTTACTTTAGTGTTGATGGCCGAAGGTTGGGCCTTAGATTAATAAGGCGGACTTCGGTCTGTCAGGGCCCCCCACTAACTAGACAGGCTGTGCCTGGTTTTTAGTTTATAAGGCAGACTACGGTCTGTCAGGGCCCCACTAAATGTATTGGTCTCTGCCTCAGACCCGGGGGGTCTGTTGGCACCTGGATGCCGTGGGCCCCGCCCCTGGGGGGGCGGGGCCCTGGTTCAGGTTGTGGGTATCGTGATTTGCGGTTACATTCAGGGGGTTTATGTCTCCCATATGTGAACAGTGAGAGAGCAATGTAATAAAACTATAGGTTACTTACGTAACCCCGGTTTTATAAATTGCGAACGAGCTGTTCACAAAAACACCCTTCTTTTTGCTCGGCAGAAGGAAGCTGGTGTGAAAGAGAACGTAACTTCCGCTTTCCGGGTCCTTTATACCCTCGGGGGAGGGTTTTCCGGAAAGCGACTGACGGCCCACCGGGCCAATGAGGATTGGCCCGAGGGAGTTAATGTGAAGCTTCTGTATATCATCGCCAGGGGGCGCTGATCCCATATGTGAACAGCTCGTTCGCAATTTATAAAACCGGGGTTACGTAAGTAACCTATAGTTCAGCGTGGATGTTGTGAAGAGGATAAAGGTGACAGATACAGAGCGAGAAAGAGAGCTAATATACTGCGTATATTTTTGGGAGAAAGAGTGAATAATGTAGAAAGTGTCCCGAAGTATCATATCATGTCAGTTGGTAGGCTGAAACCTACAGTATAACATACACATACTGTAAAAGCATGTACTCACACACACACACAGACAGACAGACAGACAGACAGACAGACAGACAGACAGACAGACAGACAGACAGACAGACAGACAGACAGACACGTGCACGTGCACACACACGTGCACACGCACACACACACACACACACACACACACACACACACACACACACACACACACACACACACACACACACCTTCTTAACTCCTCAAACACGTGCAGAGATAGTGATCGGTGCGACAAGCTGACGCCTACAAAAGCCTTCATGCATTGCTCAACCTTGAAGGACATCCGTCTGGTCTAGTAACAGGCCAAACACAACACAGACGGCTCGTAAACGTAGAACGGACACATGCTGTAATAAATCTGTTTACAGCTCAATAAGCCGATGCTTATTGATGGTCCATTTTCACTGCAGCAGGTGGTATGTGAGAGGAGGCTGAGTGGCTGTTATTTTAACAGGACAACAGGCAGATCATATATTCTCCTGAGGTATTTTTCAGTTTTTCTTAATTTATTTAAAGAGTCACAAGGCAAGCTGTTCAGTTTGCCTTCGAATTGAAGACAAGTGGTTCTCAGTTGTGATCCTGGGGACCATGGAAGGTCTGTGTTCGTTCTAATCAGGGACTGCCTGACACCTGGGACAAGAAGAACTCACTGGACAGTGTCCCCGTGGAGGAGCAGACAGAATTGAGACCTGCTGCGTTAAATCAGTGGTTCTCAACCTGTGGGTCGGTATCCCCAGGTTGGTCCCAACATGATTTTGGGGGGGTCCCCAGATGAGCAGCAGCGTGTGTGTGTGACATGAAAAAAGAATCAACGGCCAAATTGTCAAATAATATAAGAAAGATTTAAGAAAGAGGCAAAAATAATAAATATAGCTGATCTACAAGCTCGCAACGCGAGGAGTTTTATTTTCACAATATTTATCTGTGGAACCGAGTCAAACTAAATGTAATGCCTCAATTCCCACGATTCTAAGTGCTTGTCAGGGTGGGGGGTCCCCAGTTCAAATATGATTGTTTTGGGGGGTCGTGGCCTGGAAAGTTTGCTAACCACTGGGTTAGATCACCTCTGGGTTCTGACATCATAGGCTCATAAAGCAGCATGGTAGAGCTGTCCATGGTGCTGAGAAACACATGGAGTCATCACTGGCTCCATTCTCCCCAACAGTCAACCAGTTATTTTTTGGGGGGACTTTTTCTGAGCCTTTATTTCATAGCTATACAGTGCAGAGCAGGGTTTGTCAAAGTGGGTGCCGTGGCACTCTAGGGCAGTGGTTCTCAAACATTTTCACGTCAAGGACCCCCAATTTGATAAATATTTGGCCACGGACCCCCATCTGAAAATATGTTGTGCCAGGGACCCCCAGAAGCAAAGATTTGTGTAAGAAATGTTCACTAACGTTCAAGATTCTTGAAAAATAGCAGATCTACAAGCTCATAGCGCTGCACTCGGTGCCACTCTATGCTGTTTTTTTTATGAATTTTCTGATTTCTGTTATTGTGAGGAAGGCTTTCGTTGAAAATGCACACGCACACGCACTTGCACTCGCACTCACAC
>NC_139956.1:25538163-25543163 GCF_963454915.1 Gymnoscopelus microlampas | reverse complement strand
AGGAAGGAAGTAACTTGAAATTTACATTGGAAGCCACTGGTCCCGCCCTCTAAAGTATTTCTACGGTGGTTTTTGTTTCATTTTTTTCTACACGAAAAAGGCATGCTCCAGGAAAAAAAATCCTTTAAATTGCAGTGCTTGACATTAGAGTGTCCTTTTCACAATCTTCCACTGGAGGTGGGGAGCTTCTCTGTACTCAATAAAAATAGGAGTCAATCCTACAAACCTACAGTATCATGGTACAAAATGCAAATTGTCCACCTGCTGAGAACTGGAACCACTTTGAACAGTGCCCAAATATCACATGCCCAAGGCATGTGATATTTGCATATTTTAAAATTCAAAGATCCAGAATTTATCAATGAGGGAGAGTAGCTGTGCTTCCAGCTCACCCTCTTGTGTAAAACCATGTTAAACAAAGTATTAATCAGAGCAGTATTTTTACATACTTTAAAATATGTCTGGAAGGGAACTTTAAACACTTTAAAGAGAGTGAATTCTTAATTCAACAGAACCCAATAAAACCAGGAAAGCGTGTCATTTTAGATTTTAGCATTGGCTATTCAAAAATAGCAGATATACAAGCTGCGAGCTTATACATCTACTATATTTTTTAACATTTTTGAAATACATTTAAAGAATTGCTGGTTTAGAAGGCATTTGTAGAATCGGCCTCAGGTCTTAAAGGGCAAAGAATCCAAGGCATATCTTTGCTTTTCGAGAAGAAGCTAGTTAGCAAGCTTGCTGCTAACCCAAGGCACTTGGATCATGTGTTCCTGGGTTTCACAGCGGGGGGCCTTTGAATGAGAGGAGGTTGATATTATAACGCCCTGTGCCATGGTGCAAAAAAAGTCCACAAGGATGAAAGTCTGAAAATTAGGTTCACTTAAACTCCATGAAGCGCCTCAAAAAGCACTTTAAAGTACCACAGATGTGTAGGGCACATCCAACAAGCACATACATGGATAGACACACATGAGCATTCATGCAGTTTTCACCATATCTCTGCTGTCGGGCAGAAACCAATTATGTACAAAATATAAACTTTTCAGGAAATGGAGAAAAAAAACAAGTTTTTAAAACAACACAATACTGCCTCATCAATGTTGGTATGGTGACTTTATACATTGTCAGATACTTGAATGTGTCCTTGTATTATCATCACTTTACCAAATCCAGCTCAAGTGGAATTAGGAGGTTTTTGACCATTAATATGGAGATGTAGCTGTTTTGTCCCTCATTGATTAGAATGACGAAGTCGACGGAAAAAAAGAACTAAATTGGAGTTAGGTGGTTTGAACGACAGTTTGAGGATCCAATGGAGTTAGGAGGTTTAGTCAGAATCGCTTTTTAAACCTTTTAATTCGTTCAATATTTGTAAAACCCACGCTGTCTGCAAAGGCCTTTACTGTACTGAGTGAAACACTGCAACTAGGGGGGGGGGGGGGTGAAAGATACAACTCGGCATAAGATTCAATCCCTCTTGGTTAAAAACAAAAGACTATAAGAAATATAATTACATGAATCCTGGCATTGTATGAATGCGACTGTTATAAAAACAGCACTATACCCATGGATATTAAGAAACTGAGCTAAAACGAGATAGTGATTCAGTTTAAAGCAAATACAATTGTCACAAAACAACTCAACATCCACAAATCTAAATCTAAATGTAGTATTTTTTAAACAAAAAATGTTTAAATTAACTAATAATGCTACAAAATAGTTTTATTCTCAATGAACTGTTATGCTTCATTCCTGTTAATGAAATAAATAAATAAATGGTTGTAAATCTCAGCTTATGTGTGCTTATACGCACGCGTATAAAGCAATGCAAGCAGTTTACCATTCCTCTAAATCATATTACCTATGATTTTATAAGCTGAGATGTCTGTCAGGAACGTTTCATCAAATGTCACTTCTCAAAGTCATCAATCATCAGCTTTTCAGTTATCTAAGGTATAAGCTCTAAACACTACATCTTTTGGATCGTGCGCGTGCGTGCGTGTGCGTGTGCGTGTGTGCGTGTGCGTGTGCGTGTGTGTGATTTTGACTATGTGGGATGACTGCATCAATAGTAACACTCTCGAAGACCTCATCTGTAGGTATAAGGACAACGTGAAAGCTTTGGTGTGTGATTGCCGCTTTTAACACCTGTCCGTCGACACGCTGCCGTCGACTCGCCTTACTCGCGCAGTCTGTAAAAAAAGGCGCAGAGGCCCCTCTTTAAGGTCAACTGAGCCGATGTTGGCATGGATTAGAGGGGCACACTTCCTTGTCTGTCCTCCAGCTCACCTCTATGTGAGAGAGCTCCCTGCAGACCAGCTGTCATGGAGAGATCCTTCAAATCGCAACCTCACTTAAACCCACTGGCGCTCTGTTGCCCCGGCAAGCCCTGAACACACAGTGTTATTATTATTGCCAGCATTTGGGAATTGGGAACGTGGCCTAAGGGTGGCGCTAGAGGAAAGGCCATGCGGTCACAGAATTCATCCTCTGGTCAGGATGTCAGTAGTTTTTGATTTATTGTTTATCTGGAACCAAAGTTTTAGATGTACGGACAGACATTGCTATAATCGCACGAATGCACACGCACGCACGCACGCACGCACGCACGCACGCACGCACGCACGCACACTCACAGAAACCACAAAGTCTCTCCATCTCCTCCTCCGTAACATTCAGAAGCCATAACCCTGGAAGGCAGGTGGCCCAGGAGGGCGCTGTCTGGCTGGGGCCACGCGGAGGCAGTGTGGAGGGTGAGAGGGCTGGGGGACGACATGTGTAGAGTGTCTGGTCGGATTAGGCTCGGGGTACATTGGGTGGAGCGGGTTAGGGGCTGTTTAGGTTCACTGGGAGGTGAGCGGAGCAGCTGTGGGGGGCTGGCGGAGCAGGGGGCACGCAGGAGGTCATCACAGCGCAGGTCTGGCCCGGTGCCATGCAGCTTGGTGATGACAGATCAGGGAAGGTGGTGGGTGTCCTTCGGAGTGTGCATTTGTGTGCATTTATGCATTCTAGTGTGAATGCGTGTGTGAACAGTACCTGACATTGTCTTCTAAAACAGCATATTTAATACCGCCAACACAGTCGAGTCGAGTTGTATGAACTCAAGCGTCCCTAATCTGGGGCGAACATTCAGCAAAAATAACAGATCTACAAGCTCACAATGGGACGCCTATTGTGAGCTTGTAGATCGGCTATTGTCAGTAAAGAGAGATATGCTGTATAGAAAAAACCTGGAAAAAAGGAGCGGGCTTGAATATCTTACACATAGAGACGGACGGAGAGGAAGAGATACTCTCCATTAATCCTGTCAATATTACATATTGTCACGTGTCACTTGACCAATGTTAGCTTGGCTGATGGATAGGTGTGGGGAAACTGGGAAACTAGGGAAACTGCATTTCAGTCTTTATGAGATGTGTTACTAGACACCTTTACAAACACATTAGTGAGGATTTTTGGTAAGGAATTTATTCCAAGATTGGAACTTTTTCTGCTAATATACCATGACTAAATGTTAGCTTGGCTGATGGCACTGATGTCACTTCGAAACATGTAAACAATGTTTCGAAGCTTGACCAATGTTAGCTTGGCTAGGGGGGGGGGGGAACACACAGCGGGGCGGGAACGAAAACATACTCTCCACCATGCCTTCGGCCTGGCGGAGACAATTACATCATGAAGTTCCCGTGCGCAGATATCAATGAACCAGTTGTACATGAAAGACTTGGTATCATTGTTTTTGAGAAATTCAATTGCAAATTAAGTCACTTGGCTGAGTGAGCCAAAATCATACATGCTGGAATGTTATGCTTTTAGTACAACGGGCATGCATTCCCAACTTGTGCCCTCGGGTACTGCACTGGGTACTACAACAACAGGCACACACTTTTAGGACTTTCTCTTGACTGTCTATCGCTGTCATGCTCCCTCTCCTTTGCTGCAGGCATTCCACTTGTTAAAAGAGCAGAATGCTATAGATTCACTAGTGTGTGCGAGCTTGAAGGTACAGATGCCATATTGAAAGAAGCACATCTTCCAGATTGCTGTTAAATGGATTAGCTGAGATGCATGCCTGTGTGTGGGAGAGAGAGTGAGAGACGAGGTGAAAAGAAGAGAAGAGAAGAGAAGAGAAGAGAAGAGAAGAGAAGAGAAGAGAAGAGAAGAGAAGAGAAGAGAAGAGAAGAGAAGAGAAGAGAATGCTAGCACAGCATCATTCTCTCATTGGCTTACTTGGCTCAGACCTCCGGTGGGGATATATCAGGGGTGATGGGAATAGTATCTCTGCCAACAAGCCACCGGCGGCCCAGCCACCCACTATCCATTTCCCAATTAAAATATGGTGGTCTTGGAGGGGCGGGTGAGAGGGGTGGTTCAACTGTCAGGGGCCTGGCTGCAAAGCGACGCCCAAACTCACATCCGTCTTTCAAACAACCGAGAGAGGGGTGTGGGGGGGAGGACGAAGACTGAAAGTGCGGAGCTAAGAGGATTAATCCAAATCCTCACTGATTTCTCTGTTCGATGGGTTAAAGTCAAGCCAAATCAGAGCCAAATGTCCCAGCCCGCTGCCAAATGAGCATTATGCAACCTCCGCCTGATTGTCAAAGGGCTTTGAGGGCCTTTGTCGGGCTCAAAAGGCTTCTCGTCTCTAAAGATGAAAACCCAATGATATGGGAATAAGAACCTAAAACGGATCGACAGAGAGGATTTTCATTTCTTTCATTATTTTGCTCCCTTCCTCTTCAAAACCTGTATCTGTGGCTTCTCCATTAATTTTTTTTCTTTTTCATAAAAGTCACTGTAAAATCAATTCTCCATGACAGAGTAGCTTCATTCACAGCGCGGGTTTACACTCCCCGGGGCACCTGGAGGCTGAGAGCAAGTGCCGGCCACAAGGCGAGTGTGGCCGGCCCCATTAGCCACTGTCCTCTGTGTGTGTGTGTGTGTTTGTGTGTGTGTGTGTGTGTGTGTGTGTGTGCGTGTGCGTGCGTGCGTGC
>NC_139956.1:25490663-25533163 GCF_963454915.1 Gymnoscopelus microlampas | reverse complement strand
CTCAGTCAAAACCTTCCGACGGATACCACTGGAACGTTAAAGTCCCTGAATGCAGGCAGGAAACGCCCCGGATTCTTGCTCGTGTCCCCACAATAACATCACAAAACCACCGCGCAGCCATTCATGGGCACCACAACACTTGAGACACTACAACACCTCCTTATTTTTAACAGTGACTTTAGAAACTGCCAGTGAACGAATTCCATTGCAAATCCCATGTGTGTGTGTGTGAGAGACATACTGTGGTTTTGTCAGGGAGATGTGGCCCATAACTCCCAGGGTGCTTCTGGAGTATTAAGAATGTAAGGTGGTGAAATTGGGATGAAGATCGGAGGGTAGAGATAATGGGGGGAGAGAGAGAGAGAGAGAGAGAGAGAGAGAGAGAGAGAGAGAGAGAGAGAGAGCAAATCTTTGTGAAGTGTTTTATAAAATATCCTGGTCTTTGGAGACATTCACGGTTTATAGTCATTCATGGTTTAGTCTGTCTGTAGTTCTGGATCTTTCCGTTCTTGTTCCAGGAGGAATGTTTGAGGAAATGAGAAACGTCTTCCAGATGGCCACTTGGGCCTGTTCAGTCCAGTGTGAACGTGATCCACACACACACACACACACACACATCTACGCATACACACATTCACGCACTCGTGTATGCACGCACACACACGCAACAAAAAAACCTGAGGAGTAAACATGTGCTCACAATCTTACAGTACATTAAAAAGCACTGAGGGGCTATATGCAAACACATATGCACACGCACACGCACACGCACGCACACACACACACACACACACACACACACACACACACACACACACACACACACACACACACACACACACACACACACACACACACTACTGTATACTGCACAACATGTGTTCTCTACAACATAACCACATGCTTGCACAGTTGTCTAATTTTCCAGTTCATTTGAGGTCGGATCAGTAAGCTAATAGTTCTTATCCATCCTGTTGGGTCTGTGTGTCATTTACACCAAATCTTCCAAACCTAACAATGACATCAACGCTAGGACTCCTACGGTATGATAGCACTGTGTCATTTACCAGAACCTAACAATGACATCAATGCTATAGCCTAGGGCTCCTACAATATGGTATAACACATGGGCCCTTTACCAGAACTTAACAATGACATCGGTATGAGAACACAGAAACTCCCCATATGGTGCAGGTTATGACCATTGTCATTGGCCCGCAAACCGTAATCTGTTTTTATGATCATGTTCTGCAAGCCATGCTAGCACAGCAATTTCTCTGCGTAGCAGCAGAGCACAGTGAATAGTGCCATGGCTGGCATGTCTGAATTACTGTAACTATGAAGACATGGAATCCCGAGGGTGGGTCTAATTGGCATAAGATGGTTGCAGCTGGTTTGGTGATAGCTCCATAATGCACCGGTAGCCTTAAACGTTAGGCCACCATGAGGCAGGAGAGGGTTTAAAGAGAGTTAAGAGACTAACGGCAAAACTGTCATTTGTGTCTCTCGTGCCCACTCCCCATGCTCCATCTTTATAATTTCTGTGTTCTGTTCTGGTCTGTGCCTCAGCCTCTCTGCCGGTATCTCTCTTTCTCTCTCTCTTTCCTCTTTCCCTCTTCAGTGTCCTCCCCTACTATAGAAACTAATAGCATCCCTATTTTGGGGAGACAATTCTGTTCCGTTGTCACGCATTGTAAGCTTGTAGATCTACTATTTTCGGCAAAGAGATTTATTTGGTATAGATTAGAAGTTCATTCTAACGGAGCTAGAATAGAGCGGACTCCTGTCATGAAATAAACAGGGTTTAAGTGGTTAACACTTATGTTACAGACACTGATCACAGTTATCTGTTAACGGACTGCGATCATCACAGCCGCCCAACTGTGCTGCGATTGCACACGTGGTGTGGCCACCAGCCTGGAGACACTGCAGTCTCCAGTGTTGCCAGGTCGGCTTATTATAAGCCACTTTGGGCTTGTTTTTCTCAAAAGTTGCTTGTAAATATTGGTAGTGTTGGGGTTGCGTTTTTTTTGGGCTTGTTTCTTAAGTGTAGTTGCTTATTTGGGCAACTTTCCTAAATGTCGTTTAAATCAGTGGTTCTCAAACGTTTTCATGTCAAGGACGCGTTATTATGAATCCCACGCCGCGTCCTGGCAAACCCGCTGTAAACCCGCTGTGATTGGTCAGTAGTCGTTGTGATTGACAGTTCTCGTTTTTGCTACTATGCCTATACCTAACCTTAACCCTAACCCTAACCTCAGTAAAACTATGCCTAAACCTAACCCTAACCCTAACCCTAACCTCAGTAAGACTATACCTAAACCTAACCCTAACCCTAACCCTAACCCTAACCTCAGTAAAATTATGCCTGCCAGGGAGCCAATCAGACAGGTAAGGCGGGTCTAAATCCTGGAGCGTTGGTGGAATCCATAATCAGGCGTCAAGGACCCCTCAAATTAACATTTGCTTGGCCACAGATCTGAAAATATTTTCTGCCAAGGACTCCCATACAAGATTTGAGTATTTAAAATGTTTCAAAAACATATATTTTTCACGATTTGTCTTTGAAAATAGCCGGTCTACAAGTTCACAGCGTGTCGCATTGCGATACGTTGTGAGCTTGTAGATCGGTTATTTTCAAATAGCTGTACAGTATATAGGTTCAAAGTGTTCATGTGGCCTAATAGTCGCTTCTTTTGGGCTTGTTTTCATAGACCTGGTTGCTTATTTATCTCGCAAAATCTGGCAACACTGGCAGTGTCCCGTCCCTGCAGATGAGAGTGGGCGCGAGTGCTAATCCATCTCCCTTCTCCTTTCACTGTCTCCCTCCTACACCCCCTGTAGAAATACCAGCACGGAGCCGTCACATAAACACTTAAGAATCAGAGCAGTTGTTCAGATATAATAGTCAGGCCCACTGTTCATCCATGACGGAGGTAGCGAAGGCCCACTGAACACGGATCATTATTTGAATTCCAATTAAATTCATAAGATTTCTTTGCATCCATTTTTTAGGCATGTCATTATGGTCAATATCTTTGAAATGCAAGTATTTTCTAATAATTCTTTCACTTTTATTACTATATGATGCATCGCACAGTGATGTGTTGGGAACTTGTAGATAAGCAATTTTTAAGAAATTGCCATTTCGCAATAGGGAGGCTTTAGCCAGAGGCGCTGGCTATTTGGGCGTCCTTGGCATGGAAAGGTTTGGAAACCAGTGTAGTGCGTGTCGACCAATTCTGCTTTATATGGGAAATTAGCAAATTGTTGTGTGAGAGTGGTGGTTGTGACTCGAGAGCCAATCACATCGTCCAAACACACGGCTGCTTGTGGCAGCATGTCTGTGTGAACGTCGTAGTTGAGAATATATGCATGAACGAAAAGAGATCCTGTTCTGCAGGAAATGATTGACTGAAAACAGACATTTTCAGTGAATCACTCAGCAGTTAAATCAACACAGTGTTCTTGTGAAACCATTTTGTACTCATTAGGTGAAATATTGGCAAAACTGAACATAGCATGAAGATTGCTATGTCCATTTCGCCAAAGGGGACAAGACTACTGTAAACTCAAGACATTCACTGCCCAAGTCACTCCCACACAGCACAAGCCGGGCGGCAGAGCATGGATTTGTAATCGTGAGCCACAATCAAGCAGAACGTATTCTTTTGCGAGAGCCATGCTGATATGGAACAAGTAGGACGAGATTAGCCCTGATATGGGTAAAACCCAGTGGTGGAAAGTAACTAAGTACATGTACTTAAGTACTGTATTTAAGTACAATTTTGATGTATTTGTACTTTACTTGAGTATTTCCAATTTCCAATACTTTTACTTCTACTCCACTACATCTCAGAGGCAAATATTGTACTTTTACTCCACTACAATTATTTGAAAACTTTAGTTACAAGTTACAATATGTGCATTCAACATAGGTAGGGAACGAAAACTACTAATCACCAGAAGTCTTAAGTGCATTTTCTGCAAAAACAAGCAACCAAGAGTATACCTAGTGCGAAGGTAAAAGTGCAATATATCAGCTACCTATTTCCTTAAACAGATGAGACAAAATAGCAAAATCAAATGAGCAGGAGCTAAAACAAATAAGTGTATCGACTAAACAAGATCCAATAAACGATACAACAATAAAACAAGCGTTCGTACAACTAGTTAACAACAAGTAGGCCAGGCAGAGAGGAAGATATATGAAATTATGATATTATGAAACATACATTAACCACTTTTCCAAACATTTACTTGTAACACAGTTGCAGTATCGATACTTTTACTTAAGTTAAACATTTGAGTACTTTTTCCAACACTGCGCAAGAGCCATGCTGATATGGAACAAGTAGGACGAGATTAGCCCTGATATGGGTAAAACCAAGCTGACACAGAGCTGAGAAAGAAAAGTCTGTTTTTCTTCCAACAGGTGTGCGGTTGGCTATCACGGATCAATCTTTTCCACCCCCTCCTCTGCTCCCCTCATCATTAGCGAGCGCTGGCTCGCTCGATCTTCCACGTCTGCGGAGCTGACGTGCTGCGGTTCGCTTGTGCTATAGTGAGCTTTTCATTTTTTGCAAGGCTTTTAGCACGTATACCCATTCCCTGCCTGCCTGGCAAAAAAGCAGTATTCCTCCAGACCCGCTATGTATCTATCTGCTTCACTTGGCCTTACTTGGCTCACTTGGCTCAAGGACTGAATGGATTTAACTCAAATGACTGTGATATTCTCACTTAACAGTAGCCTCCCTCTCCCTCTCCCTCTCCCTCTCCCTCTCCCTCTCCCTCTCTCTCTCTCTCTCTCTCTCCCTCTCCCTCTCCCTCTCTCCCTCTCTCTCTCTCTGTCAAAGAGAGAAAGAAGATAGGAAAAAGTGGAACGAGGGAAGAAAAAATTCTCGCCTCAATTAACTTTTTAATCTGGTATGGAAGAGAGAGAGAACTCACCAAGGAGGGGGGGGGGGGGGGTGTAGGGGGAAGAGAGAATGGAAAAATAAAAAAGGCCCAATAATCAGGTACATGCCCATAATGTGAGATAATAACCAGGGAGGGCTTTAAGAGTGAAAACAAGAGAAAAGAGGTAATGTTGGGTGTGGGGGAGGGGGGGGGGGAGCAGCACATGCTTCCCGTGAAATTGGAAAAAAGAAAGACTAAATTGAAAAAGGCGAGCTCACAAACACGCCATTCTGATTAAGGACAGAACCCCCCTGTGTACCCTTTCTGTTTCAAGTTTTGCGAAATGCGATACGGAGCCCGTGGAGGCTGATTATGAACGCGTTTCGCATTTTGCTGTAGTCAGTGGAACGCATGCAGGCCTGCGTGCGTGTGTGTGTGTGCTCTCTGAAGATAGCGAGACTCCATTCATGACAGACACAACAAAGAGGCGACCCATGGAACGCATGTGAAGAGAGAGAGACAGTGGTGAAGACGACCTAACCTTAACCCTCAACATGACCTTACCTTAACCCTGAGCCTTAAGTGAGACCTAATTCTAACCCTGCCCATAATGTAAAGCTCTAAAACCCAAAACATGACCCTGAGTAATGAGAACCAGAAACATGCCCTTACATTCAGGTACTCTTCTTATCTGTATGCCCTTCTGAGGACACACACACACACACACACACACACACACACACACACACACACACACACACACACACACACACACACACACACACACACACACACACACACACACACACACACACACACACACACACACACACACACACACACACACACACACACACACGATGACGACAATCTAAACTAATGATTTAATTTATCTTTCCCCTTCAAAGCAATGGAAAATCTATTATAAATCAATATCCTTATTAGTGTAGTGCACTCCAGTCCACCCATTCAGTCATATATATAGTCCATCTCGTTATTATCATTCATGCAACCCATTTATAAAGCATCACTTCAAGGAATACTGTAATATCTAAACCGCCTAATTATGCACACTTTGCTCTTAGCTGGCGTGATGTTTTTTTTTTTTTTAAAGATTTGTTTTGGGTATTTTTTTTATTGTTTTTCTTGGAGAGGGACAGGGAAAGTAGTCTGACAGGAAGAATGGGGAGAGAGATGGGGGGAAGACATGCAGGAAAGGCCGACGGGAACGGGACGCGAACCCGCGGCACACTGCTATTAAGGATTTTCAACCAGGGTGCCTAGACCGCGACGCCACGGTCTAGGCCAGCTGGCGTGATGTTTTGACAGATTCTGAATCTCCCATGCGTGCATGGATGTATGTTTGGTAATATAAATGTGTGTGTATGTGTATATTATCTGTTCATATACTATGTCTGGGGTTGATATGGAAGTGTTGGAGTGTGGAGTGTATGCTCATCCATTATGGAGTAGTAAAGCCCCCCTGGTGAGAAGACTAGAAGACTTACTTCCAGCTATCCAACCCTTCAACCTCGCCCTGTTCAAAAGACGTGTGAACAATGCATGAATTATAAATATCTTACCCTCACATGTGCCTGTGTGTGAATGCGTGTTTGAGACTGTGCGTGTGTGTGTGTGTGTGTGTGTGTGTGTGTGTGTGTGTGTGTGTGTGTGTGTGTGTGTGTGTGTGTGTGTGTGTGTGTGTGTGTGTGTGTGTGTGTGTGTGTGCATGCACGCGTTTGTTCGTTTGTTCGTGCGTGCGTTCGTTCGTTTGTGCGTGCATGTATGTGTGGGTGTGTGCACAAGCTCATGCATGTGTGCAGAACATGAAACACGCAGTGAGTGAGTCCGACTTGGACAACTTTTAAAAGCATGTGCGTTCTGGTCTGGCCAATAAATATTCACACGGGAGAAAGGGGGACAGAAAGAGAAGTGCTTTTTTTCCTCTGCCAGAGACAAAAAAGCATCAGAGAGGTTTAGCGCACGTTCGACACAAGGTCTTAAAGACGGATCTCTGTCAGCTTGCAGTCAGCTTTAAGTCAGTACTCCATAATGCTGAAACGAATCCCCTAGTCCTCGCTTAATCTATGCAGACTGCTGTCCCCACGTTATCCCATCACAACTAACCTAAGCGCATGCATGGATTCAGTGCAGTTTGTGCCAAAGCAGACCAGCCCTGAATACAGTATTATGATAATAATGTCCTTAAACACCCTTTTGTTTTGGCGGTCAGTTGTAAGTAGTTCCTATACCCTGCCAATTAGGGGCACTTTAGTTGAAATGTGGAGAGAGAGGGGAACAAAGAGACGATGAAAGAAAATCAACAACATAAAGAAAAAGAAAGAACGTGCATGAGACAGAAAGAGAAATGGAGCGAGAAACACTCCCTATAAGAAAAAGATGTCATCAGTACACGCCCACATGGGCATGCTCCGTTTTGTGCCCATATATGGGGCTGAATGATTTGGTTGTGCCTGATGCCATGATGACATATTGAGGTTAGACAACAACACACTCCATATTTGGGCGTAGCTGCATTGGGAACTCCTTATATGGTTACGGCTGAGTCATGGTGACATGAACGTGACGACGTGGTCCGCCCACCCGCCTCCCATAAGCCAATTTAACACATTGATTGCCTAGATCGAATATATGCGTTCTTTCAAATCCATCACTTTGCCTAGATCGACTATATGGGTTCTTCCATTTTTTGGGGAAAATTCCACAAGGGGCGACCTAACATCTTTGGAATGATCGATCGTCTCTCAGAGAAGAAAAATGTGGATATGACATCATTCCAAAAAAGATTTTCAGAAAAACAGCCAAAATGGCGGATCGCGGTTGGAAACTTGTCGTTCCCATGGATACACAGATCCTTCCGCCTACTCACAGGAACCGTTTTTTTTCGTGTTTTTTTTTTAACAATGTCGGTTCCACAGCGTTTCAAATAACATCGGATTGAGGTAATTATACGCCGGCACGGGGATAGAAAACTATGTTTAATATCTTGGCAATCAATGTGTTAAGATATATTATATTAAGATAGGATTCAGGAAAACCTCTGTCCACCGTACAGGTCTCTTGCAACGGACAGAGAACTCAAACACCCTCTCTATTATTTCTGGTCTGTACTTCGAAAGCAAACTGTGAAATACCCCTCAACATAAACTCATCATGCGGTGGACAACACCTCGGCCCGTGAGTTAGCACCCAATTTCAAGGCCATCACGTACCCCCGCCCCCGTTGCCCACCCACCTGACTTGCATCACAAAGGGAGCCATTCTCATGAGAAAGGAAGAAAATGTTTGGGCGTTCTTTATCAAGCGTGTTATAGTGCAAAACCTTGGGGCAGCCATAACAGACCCAAGAACTGGGATATTGGAGCCACAAGCAGCAATAAAAGCCCCCTGTGCTGACGCCAAAGCCTCGGGACAGCCAAAACTTTCCCAATTCACACTGGGACACGCTCGAGCACACGGGAGCACACACACGCGCACGAACACACACACGCGCACGTACACACACACACACACACACACACACACACACACACACACACACACACACACACACACACACACGCGCGCGCACACACACAAGTACGAAAGTCATGGTTATGATTAGATGGCAGATGTTTACAACTTTACACATTATGGCGCACAGCAAAGCATGGGTTCTCTCTTATTTAAATCTTGACTTTCAACCTTTCATACACATACTAACTGTGTATACAGTACTGTAAGTGCACACACATAACAAATAGCTGCACGGAGAAACCGGCTTCCACATACAGCATGAGATGACTGATGGAATAACTGAACAGTGAGGACCGAGGTTTGAACACAGCAGACAGTAGCTCAACACAACAACCCTCCACAGACTGTGAGGGTCAGACCTCTCAGCTCATTGACCTGGATGCCCTGGAAAAGTAACTTTTCCTTCAAACTCTAATGCGCCTAACTTCCCCCCCGTGTGGAGCCCCGGCGTCTTGATGTACGCCACCTGACACAATGAGACCAAGAGCCCATTAATCTTCTACCGTCTTCCTCTCAGGTTTGATCCCAGAGCCGCAGGACTTCAAAACATGCAGGCTTTAGTTACTTTAGTTCAGTTACTATGGCTTTTTATGCAGCCATGTCACTCTGACACACAAAACATTAGCTCATACATTAGCGCATTAGCGCGCACACACACACGCACGCACACGCACACGCACAAGCACACGCAAACGCACACGCACGCACACAAACACACACACAATTAGCAGAAGCACAGACATGGTAGGGCAGCCATCTTGGCTACCAAGAGAGAGAGAACGTGCTAATTGCATGCAAATCCCGTGCGTCTGTGACGCCAAGAGACCGCGAGCTACGCTATAGCAGATTTGTGAGTTAAATTCGGACTTGGGTTGTTTCAATTATCGTGTTTTCCTACGCAGCCTTGTCCGGTGGTAAATCTAGAGCATTATTCATGAGCTCATAACAATTAAAACATCAACAGTACATTATTCATATCTGTCCTCCAGGGAGACAGGCAGTCGGAGCTAATGAGAGGATACCGCTTTGAAGTCAAGGCGTGAATGGCATGAATTAAGCACCGCCATCAGACATGCTTTGCTCCGTGTGCCGAGGCATGCGTCAATGCCTCGTACACGGCTAATTTTAGCCAGTGTTTAGTCGTTTTATCTATTCCCATAGACAGGTTTGTTACGTTTCATCGCGGAACATGCTAAATTAACATAACATTCCACGAGAAGTGAAATAGAAAATAATATATAGCCCAAGTGCAGTGGGTTACGAATTCGACGCCAACTCTGAAAGGAAGGCGGGTTTGGCAGCCACGTTCCAAACAGGAAGCTTCGCCCCGCCAGGCTTGACCCCCTTCCCTGGCGCTCCCAATGGCTACTGTGTTCCCCCCTGTACCATGCTGATATGGTATCTGTCCAAACAGATGCCTGCTCCTGCCCCCCCCCCCCACCCCTTCACCCCCCCACAATGCCATGCATCTTCTGTGTTGTTCTCCGCTGCTGACTGGTGGCCCTGCTGCCTGTCCAGTGAAACTGCACTCACAGGTGGGTTCAGGGCAGCATTGTCACACACTGAACAGCATGAAGCCTGTGTGTAAATGTAACTCTCAGTTAAGCCATTAAGACTGGGAAAGCAACCACTTTAACCATTATTTTATACTTTGGCCATTAAAAAATTGCAGATCACCAAGCTCAGTGCTGCGCTACAAGCTTGTAGATCTGCTATATTAGAAATATCTTAGAAATATGTATGTATATATATATCTTTTTTAAGTGAACATTTTTAACTCATATTTGCTTCCGGGGGGTCCCTGGAACAAAATATTTTGAGATGGGGGTCCACGGCCAAATACATATCATTTTGGTGGTCCAAAGATTTGAGTTAAAAATGTTATGTTTATTTTTGAATAGCCAAAGACATCTAAAAATGACACAGATGCGTTCCCGGTCTTAATGGGTTAAAGGAACACTTTTTGACTCTGCGTGAAACTTACCTCCACAGAGAGCTCTCCAGGACCTTGGTGGAGTCGGCGTGGTAGTACTTGGTCAGAATCAGGATAACCTAGAAGGGACACAGGAGAGGAGAGAGAGAGGGTGGGTCAGCGTTAACTAATAACAACATATTATAACAGAAAAGAACAGAACAGGCCATGTGTGCGTGAAGAGAAAACTTCTGTCAGCTCAGAGACGTGCCAGAACAAAGAGATGTGATGGAGGAGAAGTGTTAAGTCAGCTCCATTGAGAGGTTGTTGCTACAGGAGGCAGGGTTTGAAATGCAATTCAAAATCTGCTCTTACAGTGTATTGGGGTTCATGGAGTCTGTGATTTGTTCGCTCGTCTGTGGCGTTGTGTAAATGTGAGATATACTGTACAAGAGCACGGAAGCTTAACCACAGACGTGGTGTTTCTTTCTTTCTTAACATTTTCCCCTTTACAAAAAATAAATAAAACACCTGCACCGTATTAAGGCATAGGCTAAATCTCCCAAAGGGGCATGTAAACAATGTTCTGTTTCCAGTGGTGTGGTTCAATCAATAAAACTGCATTAATGCAGGCTACAAAATGGCCTAGATGATTGGACGACGAATCCCACCTCTGCACTGCTTATTTCATGTGATGGGGACCTTTGGGGGAGTTTGCCGTTGATTTTAATGCAACATCTTTTAGTTCGAGAGCGCCAGGAGAAACTATTACCCCGAACAAAATAACCACCATGTTTGCCACTTTAATTTCTGGAGAAAATGCTCACAAAGCGCTTTCCTCACATTACGTCTACAAGCTCCCCCGCTGTTAGCCGAAATTATGCACTTTGGGTTTTTCTTGGGGCATTTTCAATTATATGAGGTCCTTGGTTCAAGACAAGTACCACACCCCATTTTGGAGGTCGTAGGATGGGGTGGGGGGTGGGATAGGGTTTAAGGCAGCAGGATTTCATCAGGAATTCAACAGAGGCTGCAGAAATCTATTATTCATAATAGACTGAGACATTGTGGTGTGATGTGTGTGTATACGGGATCAGAGACTCTCTTCTTTCAAATTTTCTGAGAGTGCCCCTGGTCTTGACAGCCGGGCCTTCTGGGAATTTGTGTTGCTATGGCGAGAGTGCCAGTTGCTTCAAGGCCTTGAGGGGGGTTTTGATTGACAGGCCAGCTCACAGTTCTACTGTAAGTGTTGTGGAGTGAGTGAAGAACTACAGTGGGCCTGCCTTAAGGCTTTGAGGGGCTGGGAAGCTGGAGGCCCGGCCCGGAGGCAGCAGCACTCGAAGAGTCACACTGCTACACTGTGGAAACCTGCTATACACCAAGATGTGGGCGCCTTTATGGAAGGGAGGGCAGTCTGACGGTCCACATACAGTATGGTGCCGTGAGACACATTTTACACACTGCAAAGTTTGTAGGTACACATTACATTTATACAATTTTTCTTTTTTTAAATATATTTTTTGGGGCTTTTCTGCCTTTAATTGATAGGGTACAGTGGAGATGGACAGGAAACAGGGAGAGAGAGATGTGCAGTAAAGATAGTCGGGAACGGGACTCGAACCCGCGATGCACTGTCAGGCTACATTAGAGCCTAAAAGTGCCCGGACCGAATGTAATGAATGTAAATGATCGTGTGCGTGGCCTCTGTTAGGCAATATGAAGGAGGTGAACGTCTGCTGAATTCCTTCGTCGTCAGATATGATGATGTCCTCTTATTATCCTCTGTTGACTTATATCTGTGCATTTTCAAACAGTGAGAATGCTGAGCCGTTCAAACCTCGTCCTACTAGCTAGCATACAGCAGCTTCCGTTTCATTCAGCCAGCCTGAGTAGATTTTAACATGGGTTCCTATAGTGCCTTTTTCCAAAGCACTTTTCAATGTGCGTTACATTCACCCATTCACACACTGACAGTAGAAGCAACCATGCAAGACACCAACCTGCTCATGAGGAGCAGTCAAGGGTTCAGGGTCTTGCACAAAGGAACCAGGAAGAGCCAGGGATCGAAAAAACTACCTCTACCTCCTGAGACCACTACCGGCCCTCCTTTGAGGGCAGGGCTCATCTTTAAACCACACAATGGGACTCTTGAACGAGGTTACACCACCTCACAACAAAGGATCAGTCCAAGCACAGCACCGCTGCCCCGGAAACGTACAGAAACAAGCTTTGAAAGCTCAAAGCCAACTCGAATCCGAACTGACACATACAGCCTTGTCATCAAAGGCACCCAGCACAACCCCAAAGGGGCTCTTGGCTCAAAGCGACCTACACTGTAAGCTCCGAGAGTTCCAACCCCCTGGCAGAGCTCGGCTTCCGATGATTGTTACTATGGATTACCGCAAACCCGGAACGGAGAAGAACATTCCCTGAGGCAGCCAGCCATTTTTGCAAAACTTTATTAACCCATTCAAACCGGTGTGTAAATCTGTGTAACCACTTTATCCATTATGTTATACTTTGGCTATTCAAAAATAGCAGATATACAAGCTCATAGTAGATTGTAGATCTGCAAACATTTTTTATCTTGAACATCTGCAAATATGTGAATATATATATTTTTCAAAGGGCAACATTTTTGACTCAAATCTTTGCTTCTGGAGGTCCCTGGAACAATTTTTTTTTAAATTTTGCTTTAAAGAATATATATTCAAAGATTTTCACAAATGTTCACGATTTTTCTAAAATAGCCAAAGTATCAAATAATGGCTATAGCTAAAAATCTAAAATGACACATATATGCGTTATTCCCGGATTGAATGGATTAACAACCACAGCGACAGCTCTCACTGATGCAGTGACAGGACATAGGGACTTTAGTGTGACTTTTTTCCCCACTTCTACAGCTCTCTGTAAGGCTGTCACCATCGACTAAGTGGATGGCATCCCTTATAACCGAATGTGTGAGCGAGCCACTGTGAGTGAGCCTCATCCCAGTGTGAGCGGTCCCTGAACGCTTGCAGGGCCCACCGCGACTCGGTTGGTGTCCGTGGGAACAGGCCGTTCGCCCGCCTCTGCACAGCTGTCCCTTCGCTAATGAGCCGCCGGCAGCATGAGCTCGACGATCTCACCAGACAGAGGCGATGGAACCGAGCGCTGAGGGGGCAGTGGTGTAAAGTGGCTAAGTACATTTACTCAAGTACTGTACTTGAGTAAAATGTTGAGGTATTTTTAGTACTTTACTGGAGTATTTCCTATTTTCAATACTTTATACTTCTACTCCATCACAACAATTATTGTGATGGAGTAGAAGTACAATATTTGCCTCTGAGATGGAGTCAAATATTGTTTTGTTACTACTTTGAAGATTTTAATTATCATTACAAAACATACATTAATCTCTTCAGCCCAATTTAAACTTTGGCTGTTTGAAAATATCTTATATTTTAATACATTTTATACATAATGATACCTTGTGAAACGGGACATTCTGCATAATGAGTAGGCCTACTTTTACTTTTGGTACTTAAAGTATATTTTGATGCCATTACTTGTGTACTTTTACTCAAGTAAATTTTGATTACCAGACTTTTACTTGTAACAGAGTGTTTCTACATTGCAGTAGTGATACTTTCAAGTAACAAAAAAAAGAAAAAAATACTTTTCCCACCACTGCTGAGGGGTTGACGTAAGGATTAGAAGAACATTTTGTGTTTTCGCCTACCCAAGTCAAACCTCGGCTTCGATATCACTATCTGCTAGTTCAATTGAGGATGAGGAACGGACAAAAGATAAGACGCCAGAAGGGAGTACAAGTGGGCAATGTTAAAATGGAAGAAAGATATGGTTATAGGCCGTAAACAAGAGAGAGCATGGGGCCATCTGAGTCAACTGGGCACAAGAAGGAGGCCAATCCACTTCTGAAAGCCCTGTGTTCCCATAGTGCTGTAAAATAGGACTTGCTTTGAAAGGCGGTCTGTACAGTAGTGCATTCCAGCGTTTTGCAGCATGCATCCCAGCGATCTGTCACAAACCACATCAGGACTTTTGTTTACAATCGAGCCCCAGCATGAATACTGTAAATTGATTCATGTGTGTGCTCCACACGGCAAATTACATCCTGCATACAGTACATGAGAGAGAGAGAGAGAGATAGGGGGAGAATGTGTGTGGGAGTGGGGGGGTTCAAGTGCCCCATATTCTCTCCCAACATGTGAGAGATTGAGGCATACATCATTCATGTCAGCGTTCCCGTGGTTTTTCATGCCAAAAGCCCAGTAATATATTCTGCGGCCTCAGCCCTGCTCAATTGGAAAATGATTTTTCTTTTGGTGGGATTGAGTGGACAGGGCAAGGACATAGTCTGCCATTAATCACTATGGACAGGAGGGAGAGAGGAGTGCGCGTTTGGCAACGGCATGTACCAGCCCACACTGACAAAACTGCTGAACGGTGTAGAAGCCGGATTCCCCCGTTGCCACTGTGCACTGACCGGCGCCTATAAGACTCTAACTTGGCAGCTGCCACCTATACGGCTTATTTGAGCGAAGCGCAGAATTGGCAGCGCCTGAACGTCTCTGGCTGTGAGCTATAAATGTGTAAAGAAAATTACGCATTTTTAAATATCTTTTTTTGTTAACCCATTAAGACCGGGAATGCATCTGTGTGTCATTTTTGTGTGTGGCTATTCAAAAATATTGAAAATCCGTGGCAAAATCTTGGATTGTATATTTTTTTAAGCCAACATTTGTAAAACACTTAGTTTCAGGAACCCCCAGAAGCAACGATTTGAGTTACAAATGTCCGCCAAAAAACAAAAAAAAAATCTAATATTTGCACAACTTTTCATGATTTTTCAAAAATAGCAGATCTACAAGCTCGTAGCACGGCACTCTGTGCCGCGCTATGAGCTTGTATATCTGCAATTTTTGAATAGCCAAAGAAATCTAAAAATGACACACAGATGCGTTCCCGGTCTTAAAGAGTTAAGTCAGGTCACTACCAGTCAATTGCAATCGCATACAAATACATCAGAGCGCCGTACTTGGAGTCTACAAGTATCGGCAAACTTGTCAAAATGGGTCTCCTTTTCCTCTTTTTTATGAGCAATGACAGAAATGGAGGGGAAAAAATCCTCCTCAGCACCCTGGTATTGACTGAGATAATAAATCACACGGAAGTTTGCTGTGAACTTGTTTGACCCCGGGGAAACTATTGCAGATGCATTCCCCGTTGTAACCATCTTACAATACCATGGAACCACATCATTTGCCACTGTGGGTTTCTTGTTTGTCTGCCCATTGACAATGAACCCAATGGCATTTATTGGGGAAATATCAACAGGGCGGTGAGGATCCCCCCCCCACCCCTCCGCCCCCCCCCTCCACCGGATGATTCAACACAAAAGCTTACAAGAGGCCCCATTGAGGCCCCAACCTCATAGCGGTGTCGACCATGAACTCCCAACTCCACTGGGCCCACTATTTGTCCCCGGGACATTCCCATCAACTGGGAGTCAATGGAAGACTATCAATCATCCTTTTGAGGACAGGGGAGAAATAAAGAGATGAGGAAGATGGCAGACCGCGAGTCTGAGGGAGGAGAAAGAAAGAAAGGCAGTCATTCATTTGCGAAAGCGAAAACAGTGAAATACAATTATGCCATCAAAGTGTCTAACAGCCCCCATCCCCCTGGGGGCGCAAACTCATTCCCAAGCAGCAGACCACACACACAAATTATAATTCAACGCAGCTTGGAAGAAGAAAACTATGAGGAGCTCATTTTTTGTGTCTATTTTCCAAAAACTGAAACCCAGCTGAATTTCTCTGGACATGGAGGTAAATTCACAGCCAATTCAATTAAGGGAATTACTCCGGTTTTGCCACTTTCACAATTTGAGTGCACTTTGGCACAACACAGGAGCATGCACGCGCACACACGCACGCGCACACACGCACACACACACACACACACACACACACACACACACACACACACACACACACACACACACACACACACACACACACACACACACACACACACACACACACACACACACACACACACACACACACACACACACACACACACACACACACACAGGCAGTGGCTCCGGTGGTAAAGTGGCCACTTGGGAATTAGAAGGTTCCCAGTTTGACCCTCAGCTTTCTCTATCTCTCTAAGCCAGGGGACTTCAACGTTTTTCAGGCCAAGCACCCCTATGAGAGAGAGATGAAGCAGGGACCCCCCACTACATATTGTATAAAATTGTGTTGCAGATTAAACTATTTCATAGATTTCATAGATAGCTTCATAGACGTGTTTGACTGCACTATCATCAGTGTATGTTGGATTCATGTTAACGTGTATTTGCAGACATTTAACCTCTTAAACCGTCAATAATTATTAAACGTGACCTTTCCCTCTGTACTTGGCAGCACGAGGCGTTGTGAGCTTGTAGATCTGCTGTTTTTGGCTAAGGTTCTCCTCAGAATAGGGATGCTAGGGTTCATGTAGTTCATATAAAAAAGAAATGTATCCTATCACACAAAGATTTGGCGGCCCCCCTGTAGTAACTCTGAGGACCCCCTAGGGGTCCCGGACCCCCTGTTGAAGACTGCTCTAAGCTCTGCATCTACTGTATCTGTGTATCTCTTCTGTACGTCTCTTTGGTGTCTTAACGCATACGTCTTCTGCTTCCATCTTCTATTTTTGATCTTCCTTCTACATCTACGCTTCTTCCTCTTGTTGTTCCCCTGTATTCTCTCATGAATACCGAGCCATCGCTATAATTAGCCTTTTGATCCAATCAGCGGCCTGCTTTCCCCAGGGGGCTGGAATAATATGGTTTACCTTCACAAGCATGCCCAGGCTCTCATTTTAATTGTGATACATCACACACAATCAAGCTATCTTTGGTATAGCATGCAGCCTTCAGAGGATCAGTCGACGGAAAGGTGTCATCGAGGTGCATTGTGAACGTTCAAGCATCAACACACAACGGATGTGAATACATCTCGCTGTGGTGTGGAGATGGGGAGAATGAGAATTGTCTGTGGAGAACACTGTACATTATTAACTGAAGCTCCATCCAACTGCTAATTGGACCAACAGGATTAAGGACTTCTTTAGATGTGTGATAATCCACTGGAGAAAGCCCGGGGGTCCTCCAAGAGAGAGATAGAGAGAGAAGGGGGAGGGGGGGGGGGTTGTGTGTTGGAGGAGAGAGCCGATAAAGAGAGATGTGTGGTATGGAATGAGACTTGAAGTAAAAAAGGGATCAGGGGGGATATAGAGAGGTAGACAGGTAGAACACACTAAGAATATAAGGCTCAGGACCTGATCCCATCTGTGGTCAGGTACTGAAAACTTGTGCAGATCAGCTCTGTTGCATCTTTTAGTAGTTTTTCTTTTTACACAATCTCTTAAGACAGTGGTTCTCAAACTTTTTCACGTCAAGGACCCCCAAAATTATATGCATTTGGCTGCAGACCCCCATCTCAAATTTGTTTTGTGCCAGGGATTTTTCAAAAATAGCAGATCTACAAGCTCTGCTATGAGCTTGTATATCTGCAATGTTTGAATAGCTAAAGTATAAAATATGGTTAAAATGATTGTGACGCTATATTAACACATTTTGCTGGGGACCTCCTGGTACCCCGCCAAGGACCACTGGGGGTCCCGGACCCCACTTTGAAAACCAATGTCTTAAGATGCAGAAGGTCCTCAAGCATTGGAAGCATTCCATTAGTGTTCCAGTACTAGCCGCAGGAATAGAACTCCTCCGACATTTAATGATTTCCGGCCGGTAGCTTTGACTTTAGTTCTGAATTAATTTGAGAATCTTATCAAGAATGATGTTTTAAAGCAGGTTGAGAAATGGTTTGATTTGTTTACAATTTGCAATTCTACTCATCCACTGGTACCCCTCAAGGTTGCTGCCTCTCACGCCTCCTTCACATCTTTGTGCACTAATGAGCAACAGACACATTTTAAGTTTACTAATCATTCTGTTGTTTGCCTTCTTGAAGGAGTGTTTTTATGAGCCGGTAGAGGAGGAATGTGTGCCTCGGTGCGATGAGTCTTTCCTCCATCTTAATGTGTCAAAAAAGAGATTGATTTCAGAAACACAATCTAGCTCACTGCTTACTGTTATAAAAAGGTGTTGACATTGACCATGTGGCTATCTTGATACATATCTGGGTATTGTTCTTGATAACAAACAAATCCCATGTCCTCTAACAAGCAATGATGTTCTTTTTTTCCCCTTCTTTTCTTTTTTGTGTGATATTGTCACACCCTTTTACAGAAGCTTCATTGAATCTGTTTTAACCTTTCATATTATCGTGCAGTTTGGAAACCTAAATCTATCCAATAAGAACAGAGATTTCCAACAATATGTATGGCCAGGGGTGGAGTCATGCCAAGCATTTGGACATTTACAACAGGTGGGTCCTTAGGCGGGCAATTAATTTGTTTTTAATTAATGAAAATCTTTTGAAATAATATCTACATTATTATCTACAATATCTACACAGGAAAAAGGGGGGATATTTATTTGCAACCCATAAAGATGGGTCCCGACCAACTCTTTGGGAAACAGTGATCTAATGGGGCTGGTGATCAATGAGGCTGAGTGATTAAGACGGGTCCGCTGGGCTCTCAGGTCTGTCCATTGATCTGACCTGCAGGCCGAGCTTACTTGAGGAAGGGAGGAGGGGGTTAGGTGGTTCGCTGGGGTAGAACTCAACTTAACCCAGGTCTTGACAATAAGGAGTTGGCTTTCAAGGAGGAACGCTCACAACCTTACCCCCCCCCCCCCCCCCCCCCGAAAAAAAAGAGGAAAAGCTTAGTGCAGCTTGGTTCCAATAAGACTGGGAGCCTTGGCGTCAAAACGCTTCTTCACTGACAAGTGTCCTTGTACCGATGAGTATAAAAACCATTTGAGCTGTGATTTTCGTTAACTGCAAGAGGCCTCCAAAGAAACGAGTTCAAGAAGCAGACGTCTTTGAAGAGGGACACAGAGAAGTTTGGTGTGTGTGAACTTTTCGTCAGTGTCAGTGATCTAGCAAGGGCCCGTTGTGTCACATCCAGAACCCCGCCTCATAATCTCACCAGTTGACAGATATCTCTGCCAGAGCCCTATCCGGACCCCCCACCCCCTCATCATCATCTCACCAGCTGACAGAGCCCTGTCCAAAAGCTGACAGGAAAAGAACTGACGGGCAGATAGAGTAAAAAAAAAAGACTCACTATACTGCAAGTTGTGTTCCTATTCTTCCTCTTTGGCCAACCATGGGGGGGGTTTTCATCGCCGTAAATTCTGAATAAAATCTTTTCCAGAGACAGGAAAAAACTGGCAGAGGAAATTAAACATCGGAAGGGAGAGCGCAGGTGGGGAGAGAGAGAGAGAGAGTGGGACACGGAGCGAGAGACCACCTGCATTGAAGACATTCAGCAGCCAAACAACCACAGGTGTGTCTGTACAATACTGTACGTGTGTCTGACTGTCTCTGTACACCATGTGTGTGACTATACCTCCAAGCTCAATATGTACATGAACCTGTCTGTGTATATCATGTACTGTATACAGGGGTAGCGTTATTTGGATCCTTGGTTAACCATGTTAACCATAATTCATACTTTGGTTATTCAAAAATCTAGAACATTTGTGCAACATTTTTAACACAAATCTTTGCTTCTGGGGGTCTCTGGCACAAAAGTATTTAAAGATGGGGGTCCGCAGCCAAAAATATATCATTTTGGGGGTCCTTGACATGAAAAAGTTTGAGAAGCACTGTTATACAGAACGGCACAATGTACTTACTGCTGCAATAAACACGTTTACACAAATATAAATGTTACACGATCTCTCATTGTCTCTTGCTCCCACTTTGTCTTTCCTGCTTTCTCTATAAATGTCATATAATTTGCATTTGAAGATCTCTACGTTAACTTTTCTAAAATAATCCCTGAGCCTCCCCCCCACCCCCACCCCAGCCAGTGGTGGAAAATACTTCAAAATGTACTTGAATAAAGGTACAAAAGTATTGGTATAAAAATGTAATTAAAGTCAAAAGTAGAAAGTACTCATTATGCAACATGTCCTGTTTTTAAATGTAGAAAATGTATAAAAATCTTTTGAAAATAGCAAATCTACAAGCTCACAATGTCACGATTGAGCTTGTAGATCGGCTATTTTCAAAAGGCTGAAATGTATATACTGTAGGGCTGAAGTGGTTAATGTATGTTTTGTAAAAATAATCAAAATCTACAAAGTAACTAGTAAATAAAGTTTTCAAATAATTGTAGTGGAGTAAAAAGTACCAACAATATTTGCCTCTGAGATGTAACGGAGTAGAAGTAAAAGTATTGAAAAATGGAAACGCAACGATAAAGTAAAAGTACCTCAAGTACAGTACTTAAGTAAATGTACTTAGCTACTCCACACCCCCACCCCGCACTCTTTATCTCTGCGTATCGTTTCCTTCCCGGTTACCTTCCTTGGCGCAGTGACATGCATGAGAGGAGGATTCCATGCTTGGCTCAGGCGAAGTCTCCTTTAGTGGATGCAGCTGCTGCCCGGCCGGGCCGAACAGCTGTCGCCACGCCATTATCATAATCCCTCTCTCCTCTCTACCCCCTCCACCCCTCTCAGTCAGCATCTCTCGGTCTCTCGCTTGATTGTGTGGTGGCATGCATCCCTTTTTTCACATTTTTTCCCCCCTGTATATGACTTTCTTTTCCCGGTTACCAAAGGTGCACAGCACACGGGTCCTTGCGAGGTGCCAGCCAACGGATCAAACACTCAGAAGGCAGCCTATAGTCTGTCCAAAACGTTGGTGCGTTTCCAGTCTCTGTGTCCACTATAAACTATCGGCATCGCCAGCTACGAGTGTGCGGATATCCAAGATCTAAGATTTCCCTATGGGATTTTCAATAGAAAAGATACGTCTGTGACCCAGTGGGTCTTCGGTACTCTATTATTTCCCATAGTATCATGCCATCATGCATCATCTTATTTCTGTACTGTCCCTCAGCCCTCGCATTTTGGATTTTGTTAACCCGAACCCATAGAGAAATCACACACCATTAAGGATAGCAGCTATTTACAGAGGAGTGATGTGGCGATTGTTTTCTTAATGGGACTTAAAAATGGCTCGGGTTTGTGGAGCTGGCGGTATAACGGGCGCTGGAGAGGCTGAATGGCACATTAAACACAGTGAAATTACTCCTAGGGTCTAATTTGGGCAAATGTGTTCCGGGGAACTGTTCTAATTATATGAAAGAGATACATTATTTATCCGCGTTGCATTATTACAGTGTTTTTCCCCCGTTCCCAAAGATGAGAACATCAAGTGGAATTTATCCCACCAGGACTCGCGTCACCAAGCCGTAGAGAGGGATGGAATTTATTTGAAGTTGTTTCGTTTGTTGTGGAAGTTCCACTGAGTTGAGTCTGATAACATTTGCCAACATTCTTTACACTTTTGTCATTAAGCGGCATTAGCTTCAACCCCACCTCAACCTTGAAATGAACAAACAAGACCAGTCAGAGCTGACGGAAAACGTAATGGAAATAGGAGATTTAAATGAGGACATGGCTTAGCGACATAAACACTTTGACAGAAAAGGGCTCTGGTGTGAAACCAAATATTAGTACATTTTTCGTTTAAAACACACTCACCCTCGAATAAATTGGAAAAGGCAACTATTATTACAACCCAAACACCAATTGTAACACCCATTAGATCATTTAAGGGGCGAGGAAGGTCTGACTGACCAATAGTGGGCCTCACGTCGCCGTGCCAACCTCACGGGATGAAGGGAGAAGGGCTGTGTAAATACACAAAGGCTTAAAGTGCTTGCTACGGCCAAACTGAACATTAGTATGGATAATTGAGCATGGTGCTGTTTGGCCGCAAAGCTCCATTAGTCGTCAACTGAAGCAAGACGCTTTCTCTACAATGAGTCCATCTCCCCTCATGCAAGTGCTCATTCGCTCTCAACATTAATTGGGGTTAGTGGGGGTTATTACAACTTTGAAAACTCTTGTCTCTTTTTGAAACTCCCTTTCAGACTCAAACGCTGCATTGGTAACTTGTGTTTTTATGCTTCTGGACTTGCATCTACAGTATGCATCCCCACTAATTTCTCCACCCCACCACAGCAACCCTTTCCCAGAAGGCATTCCTCCAACGTCTCTCTCTTCCATCCATCCAACCACTAAGGCCAGAAATCCGGTACAGTAGCCCTACTATGTTCTGTGCACAGCATTTCTTTGCATGTGTGGGAGTATTGAGACAGCTCTGTCTGTATGAGAAGTCCAGATGCGCAGAGTGAGAGGCCCCTGGGGGCCCCTCAGCTTTGTTTTGAGTGGCCAGGCGTCAGTGTGGTGTCTGGGATGCTTAACGTTAGCCAGGTCCTGTTCAGTCACACGACACGGACACACCTTGGCTATACTGTCACAAGCCATCAGCACCTCCAGACAAACCCATCTACCTCCTCCCTTCAGAAGAGAGAGATGGAGACAAAGAACCAGGGCCCTGTCACACTTCATCTAGAGGGAGATGGAACAGAGGAAATGTGTGATTTCCAACACGCACCCACACACATTATGCCATCATGCATGCACACACACTAAAATCCTTTCTTCTTTCTTTTTCTCCCCATTAATTGTCACTTTAGAAATGCGCAGATACCCTATTCAGTTATACTGTGTGTTAGTTTGTTTAATGTTGAGTGAGAGTAAAAATTAAGCAAATCATGGGACCACCCCAAAATAATTAGGGGACCCCCCCTGTGGGCCCTGACACATAATTTGAGAACCACTGCACTAAAGTAATGCAAGTATTACTCGCATACAAAATCAATTGAATACAACATTAAGGGGTGCCAATGGCCTAGTGGTCAAAGCACATACTGTACCACATAGGCTCTAATGCAGCCTGACAGCATGTCGCACTGACGACCCTGTCATTCTCAGCTGTACTATCCATTAAAGGTAGAAAAAAGCCCCAAAATATCTTTAAAAAAAAGAATACACCATTAAATGGGGTAACTGAGAGTTTACTGAAAGCAATCATTTACTTTAATTAGGTGTATACAACTGCATGCAGGCATTTAATAATCTGTAAATCACTACATTTGGAACATAATCTTCCCAACCCTGCGCATGCGTGCGTGTATGCACGTGCACACGCACACGCACACGCACACACACACACACACACACACACACACACACACACACACACACACACACACACACACACACACACACAGAAGCTCCTAAACAAAGCAGCCTTGGAAACCCGAGACCTCCATAATTCACTCGGTCTCCTTTGCCCTGTCTGTCAAGTTTCCCCCACTGTCCTCTTTCTGTCTTTCAACCGCTGGGTCTTTTTCAAGTCAAGGCCACCCAACTTTCAGAATGAGGTCAGACCCCAAAGTGTCAAAACCCCAAACAAGTAACAACGGCCCACGCGCCTTCATCAAGTGTGCAGCCAAAACGTACGCTGCCAAATTCTTTCAAGCGCACTGTCTGTCAAAGCAAAGGTCCATTTACAAAGCCGTCTTGTTCAGAGTCCAAATCTGCGGGGTTAAGAGAGATGCAGCATCGACGAGCAAACTATATGAGGCGTATTGTAAGCAGCCGAGGCTTGGCCACAAGTCCTCAAACACGAGACATCCTTTAAGAGAGGCCAAGTTTACATTGGCGTGTGGAAAAACACCACCTTTGAAAAGCACAAAGTCCCCCCTCAGACTCGGACGGCAGGCACCTGCGAAGCAGAATACTGCACGTTCATTGCCATGGCAACCGAGGCACTCAGCCATCAGGGAGGTGAGATGATAATGTAAATGTTATTTTTTTGTTGGGGTTTTTCGCAGTGAGTTCAACTTCCTCAATGTATCATCTGCTCCACGCACCGCTCAAAAGACCAACGGCCTTGAGCCAGCGAGCGAGCGAGCGTGCCTCGAATTTCAACACCTCATCTTTTTCAATTGGTTGCTTACAAGGCAGTCCAACTGTCTCCGACAGATGTCATTTGGCACGCCGCAGTACCGCGTACACAAACCACACGACGGCGTGACATGACGACAACTTCAAACCCTGTGGGCGAGAGGCGATCGCCAGATGCTACCTCTGTCCTGTGCCCCCACCCCCGGCCCCCCGTTACTCCCACATCTCTCTCTCCCTCTCTCTCTCTCTCTCTTTCTCTCTCTCTATCTCTGTGTGTCATAACCTCTCCTGCTCTCGCTCTCTCTGTGGAATGGGAAATGTCAGTGGAACAGATGGTGAGAGTTTTTGTTGTTTATTTTTTAGGAGAAGGTGGAGGTAGGGCGGGTCCAGTTGTGACCCGCTCAGGTCTATGGCGTGTATGTGTGTGTGTGCACGTGTGTGTCTGTGATTCGCAATTGTGGTCAGAGACTCCTCGGATGGGTGTGTTTATAAGGTCCGTTGCCGTGTCTGTCGCTGTGTCCATGTGTAGTTGGAGAGGACACTCCAGTGCAACTGTGGGGGCCTTTCATTATTCATCATGGTCATCAGCCCTTTGTTCTCGCCTGCACTGTAGCTCTGGAGAGACGCGCGTGGCGTGTCAAGGCTTCTCATATAAGCAAACGTGGCAGAAGCGCATACATTTATTCATCGGGAAGACATAAGTAATACAGTAGGAGCATGCTTGTGTAGACCAGCACAGCCTGCTAGAGAATGTTAAGAGAAAGCAGAGAGAAAGAGGGGGGGGGGGGTAGAAGACATCCACAGGGTCACACTTTGTTCACACCTCGTTATAACTGGAGTATAATCTTAAAGCTACAATCGGTCAGTTTTAATGTCCGTTGTCTCCCTCTGCCGATGGAGAGAGGTAATTGCAACGATATCCGAAAAATACAATTAAGATGGCGGCGCATCTAGCGTCCAATCCGGTGTGCTGTCTTCTTCAAACAACTTTATTGTCATTGTCAACCAGTAGGTGTCTAACCCAACACCGGGGTCTAACTCTAAACGTCTGTAGTGTGTATATTCCTCAGTCGTTCTAACCTCAACACGTCTCAATGGAAGAGTTGGGAGACCACCTGCACATGTGCTAGTTATATTGTATTAACAACACAGATTGGTCAATCAACGTTTCCATCAGTGATGACAACTTTGAAATGTTTGGTTAACTCATTATACGGTGAGTGTTAATTAACACAACGGGTGCCAAACACGATTAAAACCGTGTTTTCAAAGAGTAGCACTTTCGGTTAAAACCGTGTTATCAGACTTTTTTTTTTCTTCTTTTTTTTTTTCACAAGGGGGGGGCTAGCGCAGCACTGGAATCACCCATGAACACTCAGTAAGGAGTAAAGTAAGGGACAGATGGATCACTGTGCCAAAAAATCTGGCTCCCATCCGCTTCCATTGTATCTCCTTGCTAAAAAACCTCTGTATCTCCTTAACTTTTTACAGTGGACAAAACGAGTCATTCTCGATGCGCGATCGCTCCGCAATGGTGACTCGCATGAGACATGTTGTTGTTCTAGTAGCCAGGACCATCCATTGCTGTGCACGCATGCATTGTTTACGTGCGCGTGCTCGCCGTGGAGTCCACATCTCTAAACAGCGCAGCGTTGCTGACGGTGAGATTTCTGGCACCGAACGTAATCTGTTATTATAAAATTCTGGCACCCGATGTGTTAAACTCTGAGAATATAAAAATGGATCCATGGTGTGAGTTAAAGTAGCACTCCATATTGTACTGTGTAGTGCTAAGTGCTGATGGTCGTGGTGTTCATCCATCCAACCAGGAGTGTTAAATGAATGGATGTGGACCTGTGTAGAAACACTGGCACAAATTGTAATATATTTAAGTATATTTAGTCAAATTTTATGTTCCATCCTGGGTTTAAATAAACACTGAGCATACAGCTGTGTATGCTAGCTATGCCGTGTATCAAAACACGTTCCACCTGCATGGCGAAAGTGACTGAACTTTAAACTTAACGAATGAATAATTGCCTGAATCAACCGGTCCGGGTGACATTTCCTAAATTCCCGACTCATTTAAAATACAAACACGACAACAATAAAAGCCCATACTATATGCCAGGGCAGCATTTAAAATTCCAATTTGCCACTACAGCAAATGGTCTCAGGATGCACTCACTATGACCGCCTAAGGGCAATTAATTGCTGATGTTGAGAGAGGAATGTGAATTTGAATATGTACTTAAGCTCTCTCTCTCTCTCTCTCTCTCTCTCTCTCTCTCTCTCTCTCTCTCTCTCTCTCTCTCTCTCTCTCTCTCTCTCTCTCTCTCTCTCTCTCTCTCTCTCTCTCTCTCTCTCTCTCTCTCTCTCTCTCTCTCTCTCTCTCTCTCTCTCTCTCTCAGGAATAACGGTGAAAGGTTTAGTTGAAACGCACCATAAATAAATCCATGCAAGTACATGGAACAAGACCCCGCACCCCAATCCACTCTGGTTCAAACAGCTAATGGTCCTTTGCAAAAAAAAAAAAAAACAGGAGTGTGCCAAATAAACAGTCCAAAAAAGTGTCTGCAAATATTTCACATGAAACATCAAACTATTAATTTGGTGATGCCTCATTCATACAGGTTGAGACTTTTATTCATGGTGAAAAAACGACCTTGTTTTCGTAATACTGCCGTTGTGTGGATTTACTCATGACACTAACAGCAGTTTAGAGAGATATTTCACTTTCAAACATGTTTGGGGTCATTTTAACATCTACTTGGGCTTTTGTATGCAACTCAGAGTTGCTTGTGTCAGTATTTAGATATTTGATATTCACACGGCCCCCTCACGCATTAGAAAGACAATATCAGTCACCAGAACCAAGGACGTGTGTTTTCAATTAGTCTAACATGCTTGGAGTTTGTTACAATGGGTTTATTATAGGAAGGGGGCATGTCTGATAAAAATGAATATTAAACATCTAAATACTGAAACAAGCAACTTCTATTTGGGGTGCACACAAAGCCTAACCCTAACCCTAAAATTATCCCTAAAGTGAAATATTCCTTTAAATAGGCTCTATGCACAGCAGCCATATTGGAGAGAAATTGAGCCCGCACAATATCAGCACCCTGACTCTGTTTGACCAGAATGGAACAGAGCCTTCATTAGTATCATCGGTAAGACCTGTGAAAGAAGTAAGGAAGAGATCATATTTCTATCCAATATGGCTGCTGTGCATGTTAATGTGAATGTCTGTTAATGTGAATTAATCGCATGAAATAAACACTCCAGGTGTGTAAGAACCTTAAGTGTCTAAGCCTGGATGGGTGGCACTAGTGGAATAGTATTAATGGGGTGACCCATGGTTCATCCTGGAATCTGCCTGTTAGATTATGAGATATCTTGTGTGAAACCCTGAAAAGTTTGAGTCTGTGAGTGATGCTAAAGTCACAGGGACACTCAAATAGTTGTGAGCATGAATGTGCTCTGCAAGTTTCATGGCAATCTGCCAGTTCGTTAACGAGATAACTTGTGTGCAAGTGGAACGTTTGGCCTAAGGGTGGTGATAGAGTAAAGGCCATCGGGTCACCGAAATCAGTAGGGCACATCTTGCTGAGCGCATTCATTTTCATGGCAATCTGCCCATTACATTTTGAGATAGTGTGTGCAATTACAATTTTGCACAGAAGACATGCAATTTGGGCAAAGGGTTCCCAAACTTTTCAGGCCACGACCCCCCCAAAATCATATTTGAACTGGACCCAAGTAGTGAAGTGGCAGTGCTCTCTGGTTGGCTGTTTAGCCTTTTTCAGCCCGAGCAAATTATTTCCCCCTCTCTTCTGCTTCTGATGCAGGAACAACAAGCTTAGATAAGCCACAGCCAGTGCCTGTCGCGCATTTAAACTAGACAATACCATATTCTCAATTCATATTCCAAGCACATACGACACCAGGGTTTTTTTTTCTCCGCAATGCCAGAGCTTCTGGTTAAACGCAGTCCAAGAGGTGCACGCACATCCACAAATATTTTGACGGGTGCTGGATCACACAGGCAACACTGAAGAGAGGAAAAGATCCGTCTTTATGCTCCCAAACAAACTTTATTATTAAAGTGGAAAACACTTTTGTTTTTCCGCTGCTGTGCATAGTGCCTCCGCACAACGTCTTCATGCTCCCAAACAAACTTTATTATTAAAGCGTAAAAAACTCAAATGTTTCCACTTTAATAATAAAGTTTGTGTCTTTACAAACTTTATTATTAAAGTGGGAAAAAATAATGTTTTTCCACTAATAATAAAGTTTGTTTGGGAGCATGAAAACGGTGTGCAGATCTTTTCCTCTCTTCAGAACTTCTGGTTCTCTGAAGACAGCAGACTCCTGCAGACTGCTGCTGGATCATTATTGTCTCCGCCAGGCCGAAGGCATGGCGAGAGAGTATGTTTTACCCTCCGTCCGTCCGTCCGTCCGTCCGTCCGTGTGTCCGTGTGTCCGTGTGTGTGTCCCTCCTGTCTGTGTGTTAGCAGCTAATCTCCGGCACCATTGGCCCGTTCGCTCCGAAACTGTGCACACACACTCCCTGGATGCCAATTCAGAACCTCTGCCCCAATGTTTTCACATGGGCCTGTTATAGCGCCACCAGGAGGCCAATTTGTGCATTTTTACATTACTCCTACAGATTTTATCCAAACGTCATGCAAATCGGTACACAGTATCTCTATAGTCATGTGATCAACACGGATCTGTCCAATTTCCCATATTCCATCCTCATTGCCTATGATTGGCTTCCAAAGTTTGCAGGATTGGTCCGTTTTGAACAAAAAGCCTCAAACTATGCACGCAGCTTGCGATTTCCGTGAAATTTCACACGCACATTCCCACTAGGCCGAGGACATTGGCCTGTTATAGCGCCACCAGCAGGTCTAATTTAGCAAAACACATTTTTGGTACAAAATGCCTCAAATCATGAATGCAGTGTCTGATTGCCGTGAAAGACCTAAGAATAAATGGCACCCTTTTCACATTGGCCTATTATAGCGCCACCAGGAGGCCAGGATACCTGTGCTCCGAGGAGCACTTTTTCTAGTTTGCTCTCATTTCCTCTCACGCAGGCGCACAACACCGCCTGCAGCCGTAACGTCTGTGCAGTGTGTACAAAGCGTGCACACACCAATGTTTACCATCTGTACTGTAGCTGACGTCTGACCCCACTGATCTCTCACTCTGTCATTCTGTAGCAGTAAGTTCAAGTCAGTTTGGTGTGTATAGGGGCTTTAAGAGCCCCGCCACTACTGCGTTGCTGTCCGATGATGCACCGACACTTATTAACTATATTCTTTGAGACTCTAATCCAGGAGTCACTTCAGAGTGATCATGAGCATCATCGGAGAGACATAGAGCAGGGAGCACGTACATACAGCAAATTTGACCTTTATCACCAGAAGGGCTACAGATGGGAGCTGTCAGTTCCCATGAATAACCCAACTGCACCGCCAAACTGCAAGCATTCAGGCAGAACTTTGCCACAAACTCCTGCGAGTATGTGTGTGTATGTGTGTGTATGTGTGTGCATGCGTGTGTGTGTGCGTGCGTGTGCGTGCGTGCGTACGTGGACGGCTTTGTATACTTGAATTGGGAAGAGTGGAATATATTTGTACTGCATGTTCGTTCACGGAGCCAAAATTCCACACGCCACATCCCAGTAGGATGTCACGCGTACCGCAGAGCGCGCCACATGAAAAAGAATACATGATTATTATAACAAAGACTCCTCTCCGCATGACAGGCCCGCGTGAAGGGATGGAGGGACACAAATAGAGGGGGGGAAACAAAGAATAGCGCGGATGTCAGGCAGAGAACAAGACAAAAAGGGAAAGACAGGCAGAATTAACATGTACGGAAAGTGGCACAACAGAGAGAGAGAAATTGAATTTCAATGAACACGTAAGGCGGCGACAGTTGCAGCAGAGAGAGAGAGAGGATGGTAGAGAGTCGAGAGTAGAGAAAGTGATCGAGGATGAAGGGAGGATATTACAGCAAGAATCACCTTTTTAAAAAGAAAATGTACACAAAATGCTACTTTTTGCAATGAAAACAAAGGACAATGAGGGACAGATTGAGAAAGAAACAGAGAGTAGGAGGAGACAGAATAACAAACAGAGGAGGAAGAGACAGAATGAAACAGAGAGGAAGAAGAGATAGAAAGAAACAGAGGAGGACGAGACAGGAACAAACACAAAGAGCAAGGAGGAGAGACAGAGAAACACAGAGGAAGAAGAGACAGAAAGAGAAACAAGGCATAAGAGCGGCAGAAGGGAAGAAAGGTCAGTGTAAAAACACAGAGGGCGACATGGAGGAATACCAACAAGACGCGACTTCAGCAGAATCCCAACTAGTGTGGTGCCCGCCCCCCCCCCCCCCGCCCGCACAGCCTTGCCCGCCAGCCGGATGGCAGCCAGCTGTGTGCACCCAGCTCTCCCCACAGGCTCCGGTGCGGGGTCCGGGTGCTGCCCCTCTGCCAGCTGATGCCCACCGCATGCTGTGCCAATGCAATGGCCCGGGCCGCTTATTGCTGCACCTACGGTTAGCAGCGTTGCCATTTTGCGAGAGATAACCAGGGGCCTGGATCGCTGGCGTAGCGGTCCAGGCACTTAGGCTCAGTGTAGCCTGACAGCTTGTCTATGAAAACAACAAGCCCAAAAGAAGTGACTTGGCCACATGAGCACTTTAAACCTACATGCATTGGATATTTGAAAATAGCCGATCTACAAGCTCACAACGTGTCACATCGCGTCGCGTTGTGGATCTGCTATTTTCAACCCAAATGTTTTGGGGGGTTTTTGAAACATTTTAACAACACAAATCTAGTACGGGGGTCCCTGGCACAACATATTTGGGGGGTCCGTGGACAAATACATATTCATTTGGGGGTCCTTGACATGAAAATGTTTGAGAACCACTAGTTTAAACAACATTTAAGAGGCAAGCCCAAATAAGCAACTACACTTTAGAAACAAGCCCCAAAAAACGCAACCCGCAACTATTATATTTACAAGCGACTTCACAGAAAAACAAGCCCAAAGTCGCTTATAATAAGTGGGCATGGCAACACTGGTGGAGGCCAGTTGACCGGCTCGACGCGAGCGAGCGAGCGTGCGCTCAAAACGAGCCAATCGAACACGCTTACACGACACATACATTACAGGCAGTGTCTTGGGACGAAAACATAAATGCAAACCGGGGATCAAACGAACACACATGCTCACACGTTCGAGCATTTACAATCAAACACAGATGACTACACACATATACAGAAACGTAAACAGGCAGATGTAAGCAGTCCCCTCCACACACACACACACACACACACACACACACACACACACACACACACACACACACACACACACACACACACACACTGAAAATAACTGTGTCCAAACATTCACACACTCACACAAGGCAAAATGTGTCATACGATTTCACGACGTTTCGCTGCCACCAGACTATATGTGCCAACTTGGCAGCACGGCCATTTCTCACGGCATTTGAATCGAGCTCTCGGACTCATTGCACAATGGACAATTTGTATGCACAGAGCCAATTAAGCACGGTTGACGGGCCAAACATGTGTTTCTGTCGGCGTTAATGAAAGAGGAAAAAAACAACCTATCTCACCGTGCCACTCAGAACACTGGGGAGACCCAGAGTCTCTGTTTGTTAACCCCATAAAACTGGGAAAGCATCTGTGTCATGTTAGATTTTAGCTACAGTATATGCTATAAAGCAACATACAGGTTTTTTTCAGAAAACTCTTAGGATTTAGAACAGTGGTTTAGAACAGTGATTCTCAAAAATAGCAGATATACAAGCTTGCTGCGCGTCACGAAGTACATCATGCTATTGTTGAAAGTGTTTGAAAAATGTGGAATAATTTTGAATTTTATTTAACACAAATCTTCTCTCTTCTAGGCGGTCCCTGGCACAAAACATTTTCAGATGGGGGGTCCGCGCGGTCAAATACATATCATTTTGGGGGGTCCTTGGCACAAAAAAAGTTTGAAAACTACTGATTTAAGGCGTTTGTAGAATCGGCCTCAGGTCTTAATGGCCTAATGGCCTAATGTGTGCGTGCGTGCGTGCGTGCGTGCGTGCGTGCGTGCGTGCGTGCGTGCGTGCGTGCGTGGGTGTAGGGCCCTGGGGGTCTTTTGAGACTGAGAGTTTATAGTATATGTATCAGGTATAGAATTTATGAGAGAGATGTATAGAGGTATGGAATTTCATGTAGACTGATTGATACGTGTTAAGTGTTATGTGTGTAGACAGCAGGTTCCAGACAGCAATGTCCCTGTCGTTCAGCTCGCGGCTCACGGCCGGGGACGTGGCGGCAGAGGGGGGGGGGGGGAGGTGCTTAGGGGGGGGGACACTATCCAAATCCCTCCACCTCCTGGCTGCATCTGAAAGCAACTATTGCTGAATTCAGATTAGGCCAAGGCCTGCTTGCAATTACTAATCATTGGACAGAAGTAGCCTATGACGAGAGAGGGATACCTGCGGTTATTATGGCCTATTCATCGGCAGGAACTAGGCGGCTCTGGCGTCACCATGGCTGCAGCTCTTCCAAACCTCAGCTGCTTGTTCTTTGACTTTCTCTCTCCGCCTTTCTCTCTTTTTGTCTGTGTCTCTCTCTCTCTCTCTCTCTATCTCTCTTTAGTCTGGAGGCATTCTGGCACTCTGGCTTTGTGTTTGCAAGAGCAGGCGAGCATGAGGAAAGGAAGGAGGGGGGGGGGGAACCGCACAGTGAAATTTGGATTGGTGAAATGAACCTTTACGGATGTGTAGATGGATGTGACCGCACACAGATGAAGAGAGAAGAATGAGGGATACAGTTCAAATAGAAGAGAGAAAGAAAATATGGGCACAGTGTTGAATGTTAAGTCTAAAACTTAACATTGTACTGTTGGGATGCTAGCTTCTCAGAGAGTGCTTAAGATAAGATAAGATAAACCTTTACTGATCCCCAGAGGGAAATTTAGCTGCAACAGCGGTGAGAATGAAACAGCAAGACTAAGAGTTAAGAACCAAACCAAGATAAATAAGATACATTTTGTGCTTAAAATGCACTGGATCTCTGAATGAGTAAACATACAGTCTATCAATGAATATAAATGTACAGTGACTATATATGAATGAATATATTATGTTATGTGAACCGTTTATGAGTGAATAGAAGTACAGTCTACACCACAGTTGTCCTTAACAGACATCTGTCAAAGATGTCAAAGATGTTTGAGAGACAGAACAGAGAGCGGGAGAGGGGATTAAGTAGGATAGATCTCCAGGGAGACCCAGGGAGTTCATACTACAGTGGTTATGCAGTAGGATAGAGCCATGGAGACTCAATAGGACAGACTACAGTGGTTATGCAGTAGGATAGAGCAATGGAGACTCAGGGAGGACAGACTAGAGTGGTTATGCAGTAGGATAGAGCCATGGAGACTCGGGGAGGACAGACTAGAGTTGTGGGGGTCCCTCTGCTGTCTCCCCTCTTTGTCCCCCCGGGGGCCCCTTCTCCCTTTTAATCCACTAATCTGACACTTCCAGAGGTCGAACACACATGCACGCGTAAGGCTACTCACGACACACTGACGTACACAATCGTATATGAACACGCCAACATACAGACACCAGAAACCCGCGTGCCTATACATTACTCACATAATCCCCCCCACCACAGCTCTGTGTGTGTGTGTGTGACTGTGTGTGTGTGTGTGTGTGTGTGTGTGTGTGTGTGTGTGTGTGTGTGTGTGTGTGTGTGTGTGGGTGTGCGTGCGTGCGTGCGTGCGTGCGTGCGTGCGTGCGTGCGTGCGTGCGTGTGTGTGTGTGTGTGTGTGCGTGCGTGTGTGTGTGCGCACAGCCGCACACACATGCACGTCCCTTTATACTAGGCATGCTCTGTCTAAAAAAGTTGGACTGTTCTGGAGTGTGTAATTGACAAATGGCTTGCTCTCAAATTACAGGTGTGTGCGGTACCGAATGCCAACCTAAATGGACCCATTAAGACCCAAATTGGCTGATTCAATCCACACATTTAATTCAGCAATGGGATTGTGGAATTTGTGTCGATTAGCTGAAAGTACAGTTCTAATGGTTACACATGCTTGCGCAATAACATTAACACAAGTTTGTGAGGTTCCTGATCTGATGACTTGGTACCAAATCTGACCTCCTACTCGCTCCTAAACATGGGCCTGTGCGTGAGTATATGCGTGCGTGTGTGTGTAATTGTGTGTGTGTGTGTGTGTGTGTGTGTGTGTGTGTGTGTGTGTGTGTGTGTGTGTGTGTGTTCTCTTAGTATCAATAACTAGTACTCGCAATTACTTCCTACTTGCACCTAAACGAGGGTCTTTGTGTGCACACATATGTGAAAGCACACAAGTATCACTTTGTATGTTTTAATGTATGTGCATGCATACATCCATGTACATCCTTATGGTTTCTCCACGGCATATCTTGTGATATGTGTACATTATACACTGTAAAAGTATTGATCTAACTCTGAGACAAAATACACCCAAATTGTTACAAGTGTGCGCAGACAGCGTGCATGTCATTTGTGTGTGCGTGTACACGTGCGCACGTGTGTTTGAGTGCGCGAGTGTGTGTGCGTGCGTGTGTGTGTGTGTGTGAGAATGTCTCATATGCATCCATGCATGTCTAAAAAGGTCAGGTTTAACAAGGTTAGCGTCGCTGCACCCAGACGGTCTGTAAGAATACCAAGCCCCCCCCCTCTTTCGCATGCATTAGCATAACAATAAACAGAGGCACACACTCATTTCTCTGCTCTCACTACAATAATTACTTATTTACCTCCATCCGCAGGGCTTTACAGTGCCCTTGAACACAGCCATGCCTGCGCACGTGTGTCAGTCAGTGAAAGCGTATGTTCATGTGTGACCGAGCTACCGAGAGGGTTTCCGCTGCCATCCGTGGCCTTGGTGTGTACGTGTGTGTGCTTGTGCTTGTGTGTGTGTGTCTCAAAAGGCAGCCATCCCTCTTTTAACAGACATCCGCAGTAACAAAAACAACCGTTAAAAAAAAAAACAAGGGAACACACAGAGCCAGCCGGCACGTCAGACCAGTTCCGATTGGCTGGGCAGCGGTTCAAGGTTATCCCCAGCTAACAAACACCTCACGCTGAACCATGGCAACTAGCAGAACACACACACAGTCACAAATGCAGACACTCCCAGACAAACACGTACACACGCGTACACACGCGCGCGGCCGCGCGCACACACACACACACACACACACACACACACACACACACACACACACACACACACACACACACACACACACACACACACACACACACACACACACACACACACACACACACACACACAGAGGTATGTGCACATGCACACACATGCACATGGCTTTTGTGACTAGACAACAGCTCTGTAATCTTCAATTCTCTGGTACTGCAAAAGGTGTGTTTCTTTCATTTATCTGGAAGTCACCTTGGGCAGGAAGAGAATGTTAGCAGAGACAGACACAGTGTAGTCATCACACGTTTATGAAAAGCCCTCTCTCTCTGCCTGCATGCTTCCATCCCACACTTGACTGAAGCTGGCAGTCACAATGAATCAGGGAACATAGACAGTCTGTATAGCTACGCTGATGTAATAGCGAGTTCTGGCTGAGGCTGAGGCGCGGTGTCTGGCCTAACGTGGGCTGTCGTGGTTGCTATCTGCGAGCCCGAGATGCTATAAGGAAATACCAACATGAATGATTTAAAATGGGAATTGAGCAAGCAAATGAAACCACAGAAATAACAAGCGTATCAGCATAGTTTTTTTTTTCTCCACTTTACAAGCCAATAGTGATCTGCATCTTACATGATAACATTGACAGCGGTAGCAGTCTACAACGAAGTGCAGAGGAACCCAAAACCGCACAACTAAAGGGTGATTAATTGGTCTGCCTTTTGGCCACGATTTGGGATCAATATGAACTTTTGTTTCCACGTCCCCTCTGTAAGAATCAACCCGAGGCGAGATGTCAATACTTCGGGGAGGGCTGAAATAACAACACTCAACAATAGGCAATGACAACACTCCACTGTGCAAAACAAAAAAGAAACGTTTAAGCAATTATTCAATTACTGTAAGTGTGGAGCACAGAGTAGTTTTGCACTAGCCTGTAGCCAATCATTTGATTTCAATCATTGGGAGAGAATTCTGGGACCAGATCCACATTTTGGGCCAGAGACACTTGGCCAGAAACAGCGAGGTGAATTTCCTACCCTGTTCATTCCTTCCACTCATTTCATCATTCTATGTGTTTTTTTCTCCTCTCTCTTTCCTGCCTCCTCCCGTCTCCTCTCTCATCTGTCCATCTTTTTAGTAGTCCCGAAGCAGGTGAGAAAATCTATGGTACCTTCCTTTTTTGCTCTGGTCTATTTGGGGCTTGTCTGCATTCGTTGGCTGTTGTAACGTCTATGTTGGTGACAATACTGTACTGACTGTCACCATATATTTATATATATTTTTTTTCTTTAACTGATACTGTATTGATACGCTTTTTGTTCTTGGTTGGAGGTTTGTCTGCATTAGTTTCTGTCCCTACGTCCGTTTCCATGACAATTCTTTACTGAAACTGTATTCTTCCACTACACTTCTACTGACACGGTATTGATACTGTTCTGTGTTTCTTACAGCTGTAATGCCATTGGCAACTGAATTTCCCCCATGGGATCAATAAAGGCCAGTCTGTCTGTCTGTCTGTCTGTCTCTACAGTATCTATCTATCTACCTCAATACCTTCCACACACACACACACACACACACACACACACACACACACACACACACACACACACACACACACACACACACACAAACACTCACATGCAGATGAGTTTGAAACATTGATCACCACTCCCCCGCGAGGACATGAGGTGATGGAGAGAGAAGCAAGAGAGAGTGAGGGAGGGAAACAGAGAGATGGGGAAAGGGAGGAAGAAAAACGTTTATGTCACTTCAAATATCAGTCAGTTGGTCTCGCTCCCTCAGTGTTTTAGGACTGACTTATATTCCATGTATAAGAATGGCAGTAGTCTCTCTCTCCCTCTCCCCCTCCCCCTCTCCCTCTCCCCCCTCTCTATCCCTCTCTCCCTCGTTTAGCAAACCCTGTGACCGTGGAGATTGCTAATGAAAGAGTAAGGCTACTTATGCTACTGTTATTACAATTTCACAGCAGTCACACTCACAGGCAAGTGCACAAACACAAAAGGATACACACACACACACACACACACACACACACACACACACACACACACACACACACACACACACACACACACACACACACACACACACACACACACACACACACACACACACACACACACACGTAAACACAGCCCCATCATTGTTCTGTCAGTGCAGAGGGGCTATTTTTGGAAACCTTGTCCTCGGCTCAGCCCACCCATCAACCCTCTGTAACAATGCCAGCCAATCCCCCGCCACGCCGAGCGACTCTCCAGGAACTAACCCTGACAGCCCACCAATCAGCTAATGGCTAGCTGTCTGCTGTAAGACTTTGACAAGGCTCCTCATCAATCGACACAGATGTACAGTAGTATTTATCATCGTTTATGGTATAATTATACGGCTTGATTACGCTAATAAAAGTTTAGTAAGGATGAAACAACTGTGGGACAGAGACACGGAATGGAAAACCTTGATTAATTACAGAGCACAGCTCAATGTAATTATGTACTGTATAGTCCATCCCCTTGCATACGGTATACCAGCATATCTGCCACTACATACACATGCACACACACAAACCATTTGCAAGAGAAGTGACAGTTATAATATGTATAACTAACTAAAGAAATAAAGAATGCAAGAAAGAAAACATATGAACTGGTAGACAATGGAGAGAGGAGGAAAGAGGGAGAGAGAGAGAGCGAGAGATTTAAGTTTTGTTTATTAAAACACAAAATAAAAACCTAACGCATGTTACTTGCATTAGTAACTGTAATATAGTCAATATTTTGTCAATTTTAAGTACTACTTGTTGTAAGTATTACTTGTAAGTGAAAGAGAGAGACGGACGGACGGACGGACGGACGGACGGACGGACGGACAGACAGAGAGAGACAGAGACAGACAGACAGACAGAGAGAGGAATGTACCATGCAGTTCAGAAATAGAATGCTGGTCTTTGTGTTCTTTTGCATAAAGTCTGTGCCAGATGAGAGCTGACACGGACGACAGCGAAATGCATTAAACTTAGACGGACAAAGAGAGGCGAGGCAGACAGCGAGCGGGGTAGGGGTGAGGGGACATAATGGATAGATACAGTACACAGATAGAGAGGGAGGGAGAGTCAGTGAGGAGAGAATGAAAGAGAGAGAGAGCGGGGGTGGCTGGATGGAACACATCTGTGGTGACTGCTATGTAATTACAATGCCGTTCAATTATTAATCTTTTCTGGATACAGATAAGGCCTGCATGAGAGTTGTACATAATTAATAGCGAGGACCAGACTGTCTTTGCTTTCCATTCACACACTGCGCACGTGCGGGCACACACACACACACACACACAGACACAGACACACATACACACACACACACGTATTTCTCCTTTATAAACGAAGGCTTAAGTGCACAGACAGAACCATTGTTGTGACATTTTGACAACTAAGCTGTTACTTTCTCATTACCTTCCATAATGCCGTACTCATATTAGCCCATTTTCTCCCCTCCACACTGATACAGTATTTGCAACAGGAACAATCCCAACCTATTTCAATTTGAAAACATCGTGCACTAAAGTATGTTAACTGCTCTATACTTGCTGCACTCATATAGATGTGGTTGTTGCTGTAATAAAAGTCTCTGTGGAGCAGAATTTATGTAAGCAACCCTGTCTGTTTCTTCAGCATTTGAATAATGAACACCGTTCAATAGAAACACCATTCTGTAGATTAATAAAAGTGATATAAATGCATCGTATTAAACCAAACCCATCCTTTAGCATTTCAAAAGAGGGAGATATTTATAGGGGGGGTGCAGCTCAATATAATTTCCTCATTAGATATACACCTATTCATGTGTCACTCATGTTGTGCATTACGTACAGCTTAGTTTCACTCACACACACACACACACACACACACACACACACACACACACACACACACACACACACACACACACACACACACACACACACACACACACACACACACACACACACACACGCGTGCATGACTGACACGTGATTTCATTACTACAGTGTCCCCTGACCCCTGCTTGTCTGAGCTTCCTGGATGGAGGAGCAGAGAGGATTACAGTCCCTGCTACTTACACCTGCTGCAAAATGGACTTTGAAAGATACAGCATTATGCAGTCTGTCACTCCTGATGTGAGCCGCTGTTAGAATGGAATAGAAAGGAATGCAATAAGATAGAATAGAATAGAATAGAAATCAACTGAATTATTCAAATAATTGTGGTGGAGTAAAAAGTACAATATTTTCCTCTGAGATGTAGTGGAGTAGAAGAGAAAGTTTTGAAAATTGGAAATACTCCAGTAAAGTATATATTTTTTTTTTGTCATTTCATCATCTACTCAGGTTTTTGTGAACACCCCAGACAGTTTTTAAGTTGCTTGATTCAGTATTTAGATATTTGATATTTATTTGATCAGACACGCCCCCTTCCTATACAAACCCATTGTAACTTGAAACTCCATTTTAACCATGATAGATTAATAAAGAACACCCGTTCTTGGTTCTGGTGACTCGTGCTGCCCTCCTAATACTTGAGGGGGACATGTTTTTTTTTCCATTTATTAAAAAAAAAAAGTTTTTTAATATAATAAAAAAAAGAAATAAATGAAAAAGTGAAATATCACTTTAAGTACAGTACTTGAGTAAATGTACTTAGTTACATTACACCACTGGTATTAATGCCACAGTATCTTTACCACATCAATATGGCCCACCTGAAAATAGTGTACTGCACTCTCTGTTCTGATGTATATCTACAAAACATTATGCAGGGAATGCTGTAAAAGGAGATATTAAATAGGAGAGGCAGAGTAGAGCTGAAAAGCCTATTCTTTGGTGCTAGGATGTTAGCACTATACATTACCGCTGAGTTGCAGGATTTCACATTGAGATTTGTTTTACCCAGAAGCGCTTAAGCCTTGGTATCTGGATTGATAAGGCTGCGCACTAGCCCGAGGCAAAGAGAAAACGAAGGCACTATATGGACTATCGGCTGAAACTGTTTGGGGGAACCGAGACGATGGGGTTCCTTCAAGTCCTCGCCACAGAGGAGGGGCTTTCCTTTTAATGCACCCACTGTCTAGAAGCAATGCAGAGGGACACGATTGTACGCATGGCGTGAATGAGAGAGAGAATGCATGTACGCTCTCAGAGACACGAAATGAGCAAACACTTTGCGATTTGGCTTCCGCCTTCCGCACACATAAACACACACGTGCACAGGAGCTGTGTGCCAACACAGGCACAAATCCACCCCTGCACACCTCACACGCCACCAGCACCACATCCCCACCCCCACCCATCCACCCCTCTCCTTTCATGTTGGGCTAATTAAGAAAACTGTAAAGCAGTTAATTAATTGCTACCTAGCTCTAACGGCCCCCATTGCTCGTTTGGGCAAAATGAACGACATCCTCATTATTGTCGCCGTCTGAGGAGCACCCTGGGTCTGGGGCAGGGCGTGTGTGTGTGCATGTGTATGTGTGTATGTGTGTGTATGTGTACGTGTGTACGTACGTGTGTGTGTGTGTGTGTGTGTGTGTGTGTGTGTGTGTGTGTGTGTGTGTGTGTGTGTGTGTGTGTGTGTGTGTGTGTGTGTGTGTGTGTGTGTGTGTGTGTGTGTGTTAAGAAAAGAGGAGAGAAACAAGAGCTTGTGAGCCATGTTGTTGTATTCAGTGGTCAAATGACGCTGATATCTATTGAGTATTATTGATCAGCAGCCTCCCTGCTTAACAGGGAGAAAGTAAACCCCGACATCCTAAGTGTTAATTGAAATTAACATTTTACAGGGCTTCCCCTTCACACCAATCAACTATGTTTCTGTTGTCTCTTGTATTACTGTTACCTTCCGTCCGTCCCTCCGTCTGTCCGATGCCGGTCCATCAGCCAGCCAAATCAACCGGCTGCCCATACATTTCCAGCAGTAACGCCGAAACGTGTTTGTGGCTTGAAGGCTGAAGGACTGAAGGACATTTCAGTGAGTGCTGGCAGTTGTTTTTTTCTGATATTGAACTCCTGCACCCGGTGGATCACTTGCACTGAGTTGTGCTTCGCATTGTCTCTACTTCAGCAATAATGACCCAACAGGGAGGAACAAAGGACCTTCATGTGTGACCAGCCTGGTGGCTGTGTTTAGGGGAAGGCGTTTTAGCATGTCCAGAAAGTGCACTTTGAATGGGCCTAATGGGGCACAGCAAGAAGGGGGCACAATGAACACCCACAGCCCAGAGGACACTGGGCCCTCTCTGGCCCTCACTGTCACATTCAGTGTCGCCAGATTTTGAGAGAGAAACAAGCAACGAGGTCTATGAAAACAAGCCCGAAAGAAGCGACTATAAGCCACATGAGCACTTTAAACCTGTATGTATCGGCTATTTGAAAATAGCAGATCTACAAGCTCACAACGCATCGCGATGTGACGCGTTGTGAGCTTGTAGATCTGCTATTTTCAAAAAAATCGTGTAATAAAATGTGGAATATTTGGAATATTTTTTAAACATTCTAACAACACAAATCTGGTACGGGGCTCTCTGGCACAAAACATTTGGGGGTTAGGGACAAATAAATAAGGACAAATATTAATTTGGGGGTCCATGACATGAAAATATTTGAGAACCACTGGTTTAAATAATAATCAAAAGATTTGGATGCAAGCCCAAATAAGCAACTACACTTATAAACAAGCCCACAAAAACACAACCAGCAACGACCAATATTTATAAGCAACTTTAGAGAAAAAGAAGACCAAAGTCACTTATAATAAGCGGACATGGCAACAATGGTCACGCTACAAATGACAGGAAGGAATGAACTCAGAATGCCAAACTGGAACCGAGTAGATGAAATAATGAGGCGTATTTCTTCTGATGAGTTG
>NC_139956.1:25480663-25485663 GCF_963454915.1 Gymnoscopelus microlampas | reverse complement strand
TATCAAGCTGCTTTAATGCCATACGGTATGTTATATAAATGTATGTGCAGGAGATCTGTGTGCCAAAGTACACTCCACCTTCACGCAGGCCTGTCTGCGGTGTCAGTGACTCATTGATTTCACATAGATAACTCCCTGTCTCATCCTGTCTGCAGTTACTGTATTAAAGCAGTGATACGCTTCATAGCATTGGATGTCTTGACTATCTGTCCCAGCCTCATGATAAATCAAACTGGACTGCATGTTTATTATAACCACTTAACCCCTATGTATTTCATCGTTCACTGAATATCAAGAATAGCCTACAGCATCTGTTATTTTCACTATTGTGGAAGTGTTAAAACATTTGGAATATTTCTGAAAGTTGTTGGGAAAGTTTTGAAAATGTTTTAAACATTTCGCATTAGAATGACGTGGCCGAAATAGGGACAACAGTGTTAATGTGGTTAAAGTGCTTGTGTGCGACATGCATATAATGTGCATAGAAATGTGTGGATTACGTTTGTGACTGATATAGTGTAGGCCTATATGTGTATATGCACACACACAAGTGCACGCGCTTGCACGTCCGTGTCTTGTTTCTGTGCATGGCCCACATAAACCAATCCCATCAGGAAGCCAAAGGCTCATGGGACGCTTCCAGGCAGAGAATTGTGGGAAGGCAGACAGCTGACGGCTCTCACAGCACTGCAGACAGTGCAACGCCACATACCCAGCATGCCTTGCGGTCTAAGACCTTCCAGATACCCGCCGACATTGGCCCTCCATCTGTCGGAATGTGCAGCTTGGAGCCGCCACAGTAATTCCAGAAAGCATGATGACCGCATGAATATGTTCTTTCTCTTTTCTTTATTGTTTTATGGGGGAAGGGGTCTGAGCAGTTGACAAGACAGGTGAATGAAACTCTTCCCACTGACAAAGGCTGCGTGGGTGGATTTAAATGACCCCACCTTCCCTGAACTTGTGACCAGGGCAGGAATTTCACGGCGGCCACGGCGGCCATGGCCGTCGTTGCCCCTCTCATTGGCCGTGTGCCCCTCGAATAATGACATGCCTTCACGGCCACAGTGGCCGTGGTGCCCCAGCTGCGCCCAGCAACTGATTTCACAGTTTTTCCTCTGCGCGATTTTCCTGTCAATACGTTTTTTTTAGACACCAGTCCCTTTGGTTGAGCTGCGCAGCTACAACATGCACAGTGGTAGGTAGGTTTGATTTTGAGCCTCCTATGAACCTTCGGAATCCCGCAACACCGTGTAATAGACACAAAAGCATTACCGGGCCAAACCGGACATAAATCTAACGCAGCTAGCCTGTTGAATGGTAGGTTTGATTTCTAGCCTGAGAGAGAGAGAGTGGATTCCGTAGTCCTACAGACCGATGTGCCCCGATGTTTTTTTCAACAGCAAAATATAGATGAATACATCTAATAAAATACAGCGAAATCCCCAAATTATGAGTCTTAATATAAAGCAAGCAACAGAATAACTGCAGACAAATTAAAAGTTTAGGCTATCAATATCATACAAAAGAGTGACCTCACCGCTCTGATGGACAAGAAATATATATTCCTTTTGCAAACCACATCCATAATATCTGTTCGTTTGTCAACAATGTTCTAATTGGGAAGTTTATTTCAACAGCTAGAATGTGACAGTTTTAGTCCGTTTGTTGGTGCGCAACACAGCCCTCGTTAAGTGAATTACTTTCACCTGCAGCGCAGTGTGTGGAGTGTGCGCAACAGGGCATATCTCCGCCAAGCCAGGGTGACCTACCCAGGCTCATGAAATTCATATGCAGGCATAGTAGCCAATTAGAATGAAATCTGCAAAAACGGACTCATACAGAACCATATATTGGCTATATATTATGGCTGTGGGGTGGAAATCTTGTATGTTCCTTTTTTATTATTATTTAAAAACAATTAAAAATCGTGAAAGTAGCCAATCTACAAGCTGTAATTATTAATAATTAAGAAATACTATATTTTAAAGAGTGAAAAATCAACTAAAATCATTATTAGTGCAAGTTCAATCACATTTCATTTGAATGAAAATAACTTGTGGGGAAAAGACAAAATCTCTACCAGAGGTCTTCAACAGGGGGTCCGCGACCCCTAGGGGGTCCACGAAGGTACTGCAGGGGGTCCGTGAAGGTACTGCAGGGGGTCCGCGAAATTGTTGTTTGATTAAAAAATATTTTTGTTTTTAAAAACTTTAAAAACTTTTTTTCATTCTTTTTTTTTTCAAAAATGTAAATTTGTCTTTAAACATAACATGACATATTTTAATAGCTTAGTAATGAATGCACAATAACATGGTATGTTTATACATATTTTGTAGAGAAAGATCATTGGTGTCAGTTCAGCAAAAGCTAAGGTATGGCAAGGTTAGGGTTGCCAACTCCCAGAGATTAAAATAAGGGACATCTATCATTTTTTTTAGGGGGTCAACCCCCCCAAAACCCCTGAAATGCATAGAAACTATGCATTATACCTATAACACAATGCAAACACAATGGTCTTACACCTGCATTAGGCTACTATTCATGATTTTATTTCTCTTTTTTTTTTGGAGCCAAGGTATGGCACCTGCCATGCCTTGCCATACCCAATTGACGCCCCTGAGAAAGGTCCTTTTGCACACCTGGGTCAACCTGTGCGTAGGAGCAGGCAATTCTTTCATGTGTATTTATATAAAACACAATTTTATACATAAATATATGATATATATAGTAGCCTACCCCCTACCTACCCTATGAGGTAGGGGGTCCCTGCTCCATCACCCCATCAGTTTGGGGGTCCCTGGCCTGAAAAGGTTGAAGACCCCTAATCTGTGAATCTAATGTGATTAATGTGACCCCTACTTCAGTCAATGAAGTCCAGGGCTGAATGTGACATATTGAGACCTATATATAACCAAATATTGGTCATTTGCCAACACATTATTTTGTGAAATAAATGGGTTATATTTCACAGATAGTTATACAATTCTTATAATATATTAAAATACAATCATCCTTAACCTTAAAATTAAATGCATTATTTCCGTGGACTTAAAAAACTTTTTTGGACTTAAAAAACTTCTTTTTTTTGGATGGCCTTCCTGCCCTGGCATTTGGCCTTTGTGCCCTCCAAAAAATTACAACACCAAAGGCCAAGTGGCCTTGCCCCTAAAATGACGAAATTCCAGGCCTGCTTGTGACATTGAAAAGAAGGCACAAAACAAGATGTAGAGAAACAATGGACCTCAATTACCCCTTAATAGGGACGTGTGTGGCTAGTCAACTAAGCGATTAAACAGTGCTGCCCTACTTTTACTAATTACTAGTCATTTAAACTGCAATTTATTATCATAATTGCAAAACACGCTTTTAATCTGCCAAAAATGACATTGTTTTGCAATCGAAGCAGCTCTTTCAACTTCTTGAAGTGCTCAAGATAACTTATTATCAGCCATGCTGTTTTCAGCATTGTAAAGCTGTGGCTGCCTCACGGATACATTTGGGGGGAAAATACTACGTTCCCTCAGCGTAAACACAACCAACATGCAGATAATGGAGTCAGAATATCCACTGGACTAGGATCTGGAATTCCCTCGATATGTTGTCTGAATGAACTAATTTTGCTGAATCAACACCTGATTATGTACTTAGTTGGGCACTGGTATATTCTTAGCAGTTCACAAACAAGTTCAAAACGCATCACAGCGTGACACGCTTTTGATTGATTGAATATTCTATTTTTTTTTTTTAAAGTACAACATACATACATCGAGTTAAAACGTCAAATGGATGACACACAAAATATCCAAAGGCTTGTTTCCATTTTGGTCCGTTAGACATTCAGCACTCACACAACTGGACAAAGAGTGCAACAAACAACGATACAGATGATAAAATATCAAAATATACAGTATAAAGCAATTAGATAACCTTGTGAGCTTGCAGATCTCCTTAAGTCAACTAACTGTTCACAAAATTATCAGTTTAACAGTATATGAAATTAGTCACCAGGCACATCCCTACGCCTCACACATTACCATCAGGCCACACTGTTCATGTTACCCCTACAAAAGCCACTGTATCAAGGACTATAGACATAACAGGCAAATGTCCCAAAAGACACAACAAAAGACAGATTGCGGATAAGAGATGTCCTTGGCTCGGGGACGAGTTGCGGCAAGAAAAAGACAACAATGAGGAAATGAACAGGAAGCCAGCAATCTGGGTTAGTGAGAATGGCTAGCCAGCTACAGATCTCCCATAGCTAGACAGGTAGATTTGGGAAGCTGTGGCCTACAGTGAGGGAGCTGAGCCAGTTAGAATTGGCGTTGCTACAGTACCTGCGTGCGGTCTTGGGGGTTGACAGCAATGGTGGGAAAAGTACTAATTTTTTTTTACGTAAGTAAAAGTATCAATACTGCAAAGTAGAAATAGACTGTTACAAGTAAAAGTCCGGAATTCAAAATTTACTTGATTAAAATTACATAAGTATTGACATCAAAATGTATTTAAAGTACCAAAAGTAAAAGTACTAATTATGCAGAATGACCCATTTCAAGTTTTCAAATCTTTTGAAAATAGCAGATCTACAAGTTCACAATACGTCGCGATATTGTGAGCTTGTAGATCAGCTATTTTCAAATAGGCAAAGTAACTAGTAACTAAAGATTTCAAATAATTGTAGTGGAATATTGGCCTCTGAGATGTAGTGGAGTAGAGGTAAAAAAAAAGTGCTGAAAATTGGAAATAATAAGTAAAAAAAAATACTTAAAAATTGTACTTCAGTACAGTACTTGAGTAAATTTACTTTACACCACTGGTTGACAGCGACATGCACAACTAGCTGGCAGATAGTCTACGCTCCACTCTCCGTATAGGAGCTGGATGACTGCCACCCAACCAGGGCTGCATGGGCCAGGTTCCGCTGCCGCAGTCATCAGGAGGAGATAATGCTGGCAGATGCTGCTTCCTCTATGAGCCAAATCAAGTGATAAGCTTTT
>NC_139956.1:25453163-25475663 GCF_963454915.1 Gymnoscopelus microlampas | reverse complement strand
ACTATACCGTACCCTGGCTCTAAACTTGAGAAACCTCATTGGGTAATTACTAGTATAGATCTACGTATCAGAGAAAATAGTAACACGTTCTTCTGAAGACCATCCTACCGTGAAACACTGACATGCAAAGTTTTCAAGATCAACCTAAAAAAAAAAACTTTGGAATGTTGGGTGGTTTCACAACCCTTTCCTTGGGTCACTCTGGTGCTATCGTCACAGCTCAGTTCTAATCACTAAAGACCCCTGGGGGTCACCTGTACTAATTACAGGTGTTACTGGACAGGTAAGCTCTTAAAAGGGAGCCTTATGTCAGCCTTCACAAAGAGGCATTTTCCAGGGGGCAGCTTTCTAATGGGATTAAAGTTGCAGTCAAAACATTAAGCCGACGGACCCCCCCGCCCCCTCCCCACCCTTGGCCCATGATGCACCCTGCGTCCCCCAACGCAGTGGGTGCCCCTTGCCTGCCACCTACCCGGGGCTAGTATAGGTGGGGAGAAACAGATGCCACGCAAATGTGGTGCGGGGTTGTGCGAGGACACCCGCTGTGAGGTCTTTATACGTGCCACAGTTGGCCAGTCTGGGTCAATGTCGCCGAGCAAACAGAAAAACAGTGTCAATGAGAGACAACACCGCTCAATGTTTCTCTTCTGAGAGGGACTTTAGACAGAAGGAAAAAGTCAATGTTTCACTGTATAATGTGGCGTTAGATTTATATTCCTTAACTTGACCCTCTCTCCCCAGTATCCTCACAAAGTTAATGTGCCTTTCTGGAAGACACTGTGCACTTTACTACACTGCACTACTCCTGCAGAAACAAAACAGATTATAATGCACATAGCTATATGTTCAATATGCCAATCTGCTTCTCTAATTCAACTGGCTTCCATTCATTCTAACACTACGGCGCGTAGCTTAAGTGAACATAGACAGCAAATGTCAAAGACGGTGTTGTGTTTCCCAGTCATTGTGAAAGGGCCCAGTAGATTCTAAGCCAAAGGAACGACTGATCCTTTGACTTCCTCTCTCGGGAAGCTATGACAAGAGCTTTTCAACACCGTCCAGGGTGTGACTCATGAAGGGCAAGAGCTAAAGGCTACCGATGGCTTTGATCTCTATGGCGAGACGATAGCAGACCCGAAGCAGGAGCTACTGTGATACTTGAAAAGGTTTGCATTAACATTTTTAGGGCATCAGACTGCTACAAAATGAGGCAACTCTTGCTTTAGATTGACCAAACGGTTTTGAAACTACAGCTTGGAAATGTGTTTCTGAAAAGTGAAATTCAATGTTTTAAAATTGATTTTTCACATTTTCTCAGCTCAAAATACATCTTTGGGAAAAACGTTTTTTTTTCATGTTTTGAAGTTATATTTAGTGAAGACATTATCAAAACAAATTAATAAATGGTTGTGCTACACCAACGTTTGAGTCATGAAATTATGAAATAACATTAAAATATGTGAGCTGTGATGTTCAGTCTGAAACTTTAAAACACGAACAGCTGCTCTCCAATTAGTTGTATGGCAATATTAATCAAAAGTAATTAAATATGTTCTTGTTCTTGCTAATCTCATTCATTAAATTTGAATCTGCGCTCAGCCCTTTCTTTGTAGGATAGAAAGCAGTGTCTGTCTGACAGTCAGACCAAAATATACAGAGAATTACTTTTCACATACATTTCAGAGAGGTCTCTAATGAAGAAACAACATTGAAAATCTCTCTTACGCAAACATACTTATGTCCATAATCCATCACTTGTCGACTTTCACTGCTCTGGCACTTGCTACATTTCTTATGCACAAATAAACGTTTAGACGTTGTAAAAAAACACTTCATCAATCTCCATTGTACAGTAACAACGTGAAAACTGCCTTAAAGACACAGGCTCTTGTCTTTTTTCTCAAGTCGAAAAAAGGTGGCAATTTTTGTGATGAATGTCCTTTAATTATGAAAAAGCAAGGGTTTATCTTGTAATTTGACTGCGTGATCGTACTGCATGAAAGAAGGTCTTTACGAGATCTGTGATCATCTGATTTGATTTAAGTCTCCCTCTCCCACACATGGAATCTTGGAGGACTAAACCTGATTAGGTGAATTATAGAGAAGCCCTAACCTTAAAATCTGACATTTTCAAGCTCTCCTGTAAAATGTGTGGCCCCACAATTTAAGGAGCACTTCACCTATTTTCAACTTTATCTTCGTATAACTGGTCCTCGCTAATGGTCATTATCAGATGGCACCAATTATACGAAGATAAGTTGGAAATGAAGTTTTCCTTTAACCATTATTTCTCACACTGGTTTTATCTTCCTGGGTCAGCAGCACCTCATCAACTCAGCTGTGCGTTTCCCCTACTCTATCTCTATCACTCACCCTTCTGCCAGCACTCACGTTGATCTGACTCATGGTGGAATGAAGTCTCCAAAATAAGACGACGATAAGTGTATTTTTTATCTTCAATGATTCAAGCAACATACCTGAAAGCAGTGGCCCTCAGTGATTTCTAAACGAGATAACAAAGACTGCATGATTTCCTCGGCCGCTTTTCTTCCCCTCTGTGACTCACAAAGCTTTTAATGTTACATCCCATAAGCCCTTGCAGCTGCTTGGCTACTTGAGCTATCCGTGTGTGCAGCAAAATTGTCGGTGTTAGTTTAACTCTTGGGAGTGTAAAAATGGACCCTTATGGGATTTCCTCTGTACAGCTTTTTCAATTCCAAACACATCAGTCAGGGAGGAATTCCTTGCTGTGGTTGTAGAAAAACCTACTGTGGCAGTGGGTTTTATAAACATGGCCTTCCCCAGTGGCTTTGCTCGACTCGACCCGTTCACTCAGAGTGACAAGTTGTGAAATCTCTATTTGAACGCGACAAAACCTCGTCACCTCTGAGAGAGCAGCCCTTTTCTTTTGTTCGAAAGGGATGTTGCCGGATACCACGCGGATCCGTGTTCCAGCCAGGATGACCTTTTCTGCTTCAAGAAGGAATAGTACTGTAGAACGAGCTCATCTTACAAGCCGACCCTTCCACCAGCTTGTCAGTCAGAGCCTGACGGAGGAGCGTGTACAAGGAGATTCATGCTTCTTGAAGGGCTTGCCGTCACTGAGGACTGGAGTCAACAAACAAAGCTCACCGCTTACAGAGAGCTCCGGTGTAACCGGGCCCTAGACGGGATGAGTGCGGTTGGAATGAGAAGGAGGTAAGGAGACGTGAACAGAACGGTGTAGATCAGGGTCACGTTGGCTGAGGACAATTTGATTAGATGACATCCTTTCTCCGCACCGGTTGCTGCTTGATTTGAAACGCCACACTGATCATGGGACCTAAAGATTACATAGTGTCTGTGTGTGTGTGTGTGTGTGTGTGTGTGTGTGTGTGTGTGTGTGTGTGTGTGTGTGTGTGTGTGTGTGTGTGTGCCTGTGAGAGAGAAAATGGGCTCGCCTGGTAAGTTCTTCCACAATGGTTCTGACACAGTACAGAACACAAATCCAGTCTCTCTCCCAGTGGTTTGGACAGATTAGATGCGGTGGACCATAGCACAGAAAGAAAGCTATATAGCTTTCTTTGTTCCCCTTCTTTATCATAATAAAACGATTGTAAGGCCTATACGGACTAGTAATGTGAATAAGACTCTTTTTTATGCATCCAAAGTGTGTGGACGAAAATGTCTCCATGTGCCGTAGATCTCCAGTTGATGTTTTGGTTGCTCGTTCTGAGCGTATCTGTTCAGAACGAGTCGACCAGAACGATAGGAAACTTCAACTCGCCGCGCCCGGACAGTATAGCGAACCACGCGGCGCAATCACGGCGGTTTTGTGTTTCAGATTGTAATCTCACGAGACAAGAGACTCTCAGGGACTATAGAGGATTGTGCTTGGACGTTCAGCTGGGTTACTGAGTTGTGTGGAGAGTTTACAGGCTTAAAACCCGGCCACCTAAAACCAAACCCCACGATATCTGCCTCTGAAATCCTGTCCCTTTTATCTTAGCATGGATATGACAGAAGCACACACACACACACACACACACACACACACACACACACACACACACACACACACACACACACACACACACACACACACACACACAAACACACACACACACACACACACACACACACACACACACACACACCCCACCCTCTCTCTCTCTCTCTCTCTCTCTCTCTCTCTCTCTCTCTCTCTCTCTCTCGCCCTCTAGTCACATCTCTGTGACTGCTGATGGGGGGGAAAGAATCCCTCTTTTGATTCTCCAATCATCCCATGTAATGCCTTCTGTGTGCTGCTGACCAGGCCTTCTCTTCTCTTCTGTCCCATATGCAGCCCTTCTCCTCCTCCTCCTCCTCCTCCTCCTATACCTGCTGGTTCCACATGAAGAATATGTAATTACAGGAGAGCCGGGGCCCTGATAGATGACTGTACTGTGTGTGGAGCCCACAATGCAGCCCAGGAAGAGTCATTCTGCCCAGGGGCCATTATCAGATTAACACCCCCCCTCTCCTTCCCTCCCTTCCCCATCCCTCATCTTCTGTGCAGGCATTTCTGAGATATCTGCTGCCTTTCATTCTGACTCCATCCTTCCCTGCTCCCCCTCTCCCTCTCCCTCTCTCTCTCTCTCTCTCTCTCTCTCTCTCTCTCTCTCTCTCTCCCCCTCCCTGTCTAAATGCCTTTATCGCTCTCTCTCTCTCTCTCTCTCTTTCTCTCTCTCTCTCTCTCCCTCTCTCTTTTTCTCTCGCTCCTGCTCACGCCCAGTGTGTTCTTCTCTGGCTCTCCCAGACGTGCCAGGTTACATGCCATTGTCTACACAGGGTACATGAGGACCTGAGAGGAGACAATGGGCACCGCAGGGAGGAGCGGAGAGAGATGGGGACAGCGTGATAGAACGGTAGAACAAGGGAAGTAGGTGAGCTTGCATATCGTTGCAGTCGGGGACGAAACCTTCTATCTCCATATTCAAACTGGTTGTGTTTTTTTTTGTAAATTAACGCCCTACTTGATCATGCTTCAAAGCATCGAAAGTAGCAGATCCACAAGCTCGAAACGCGGTACGAAGCGACGCGTTTCGAGCTTGTGGATCTGCTACTTTTGCTCATTTAGAATTTGAAGCCTGAAAAGTAACAGTTTTGGACATATGAGGTTTCCACCCAACAGAGACGATATTCGATCTGATGCGCCACATCCTGTTTTGAAAGCTACTGTCCGTAGTGGGATTAATGAAAGTGTTTGAAGTTGAAGTAAGTTAGTGTTTTCGGTACTCATGTGTGTGCCGTGGTATGTATGATAATGGTAGGGAATTATGCGATGAGAAGGGAGTTCATTTTCAGTATCGTCTCGGTGAGTTAACGCAGACAGAGTTCCCATGCACACTACAGACACTGGAGTCTGTGCAGTGACCCTCCCTCCGTCCGTCCGTCCGTCCGTCCGTCCATTCAGCCAATCAAGAACGGTGAACACACAAACATTCTGACACTAACTGGATTTACACTAAACTGTCTTTAGCCAGCCTCTCAGGGGAAATATATTGAGTTACGCCCCTGACAGAGGTTCACTGCATGCAAGAGAGCTGGGGGGATAACACTGTAAAGTGTTTTGAGCGGTTTGCTTTGTTAAAGCGGTGGCCGCAGGGTTTTGGTTAGTCTACAAAGAGCTGAAATGACACCCAGTACCGCTCTGTTGGCACCGGAGAAACATTGGCACTTTAAAAAAAAAAGAAAAAAGGCTATAGACTACCTGTGAGACATTCTGAATGTTACAGCAATCTGTTGCACACCGGTTCAAAGATTCCGTGGTGCATGATGAGTGGTTGCATCTGATATGTAACAAGATTCTCACACTTGTAAATCTATACACTGAGGCTTGAGCTGGACGCCACAAAAACCCTGACGTAAGATTAGATTTGATCTCGGTACAATTATTCTCTGACAAATTAAAATGCATCTGCATTCATTGTTCTCAAATTGACATGTATTTGTCTACGGACCCCTATCTGAAAAGATTTTGTGCCAGAGACCCCCATAACAGAAGATTCTTCAACATTTTTCTGAAAATAGCAGCTCTACAAGCTCACAGCGCATCACATTGCCAGAAAAACCCTGACGTACACTTAAGATTAGACTTGACTGTCATCTCGGTACAATTATGCTCAGACAAATTAAAATCGGCATTAATCCTGCAGAGTAGTGTCCGCAGGTAGGTGGCGGGCATTATATAAAAATGGCGGGCCAGCCCAGAATCTTGTGAATCTCCCGTCCAAAAATGAGGGGCCTGCGGCATTATTGGAGCTCCTCCCTCTGGCAAGGGCATATATTTGCATTGGCACCGTTGTAGCCTGAGGGGGAAGATGGACAACTCAAATGTGTTTTACTTAAATGGAGGAGGAAAAAAATGAGAAATTGCAGTGGAGATTTTGTGCTCAACAGCCAAGGGCAAGTTCAAGCACTCGGATGAGAGTGGCAACGCTTGAGAGGGCTGAAATAGCAACGTGAAGACACAACACACACACACACACACACACACACACACACACACACACACACACACACACACACACACACACACACACACACACACTATGATTACAAATATCTAAAGCTTGTCACCTACAGACAGCAGACAGCTGCTACTCTGAATATAGGTTGAGCGCGCGCACGTGTGTGTGTGTGTGTGTGTGTGTGTGTGTGTGTGTGTGTGTGTGCGTGCGTGCGTGCGTGCGCGCGCGCGCGTGCGTGCGTGCGTGCGTGCGTGCGTGCGTGCGTGCGTGCGTGCGTGCGTGCGTGCGTTGCTTGTGTGGATGTTGTACGCATTCATAGATGCAGGCTGTGTGTATGTGTTCCCGTGCTTGTCTGTCCAAGAGTGTGAGAGTCTGCATTGCATTCAGAAAAGTAGGTGCTGGCCTGTGTCATTCATTTGTGTGTGTATGCGTGCACGCCGTGCGTGCATGTGACTCATTCACTACAGCTATTGTCTGACATGGGAGAGGAGCCCAGAGGCATTACCTCGCCTTCATATGCCTTCATTACGGTTCCCTGAATACATGGGAACAAGGTATCATCTCATTGCAGTGGCACCGGAGCAGTGTTGCCATGTCCGCTTATTATAAGCGAGTTTGGGCTTCTTTTTCTGTAAAGTTGCTTGTAAATATTAGTTAGTTGCAGGTTCTATTTTTTGGGGGCTTGTTTCTCAAGTGCAGCTGCTATTAAAAAATAACATATCTACAAGCTCACGTGTAGCATCGCGGCACGTTGTGAACTTGTAGATGGGCTATTTTCAAATAGCCAATGTATATAGGGTTAAAGTGTGCATGTGCCTTATGGTCGCTTCTTTTGGGTTAGACCCGGTTGCTTATTCCTCTCACAATGTCTGGCAACGTTTCACCGGAGCAACATGAAGGGAAACCCGTACAGTGCCACACCGGAGAGCTACTTTAGTAAAAGGAAACATAGGATGGGATGATACAAGAGATTGTGGTGTTGCATTACACCACCCACAATGCACTGCAGCGTGGAGCCACGTACATCTGACAATCCGACCAGAACATCCCTACATCATTCACACACACGCACGCACGCACGTGCACGCACACGCACACACACACACACACACACACACACACACACACACACACACACACACACACACACACACACACACACACAGCCTTACACACACACACACACACACACACACACACACGGGGGGACACAGCGCGTACAAACACACACAGTGGATTTCTAGTGCGCTGCCATGTGTACACAGCATGCTCCTGAAATCCCGCACGCACACACGCACATGCACACCCACACACACACACACACACACACACACACAGCTGTCCTGCTGTCTGAGTGTCAAAGCATGTGAGCATATACAGTATATACACACACACACACACACACACACACACACACACACACATTTCTGTGTGCGTGTGTGTCCACAATGTCACAATTGCCTGCTTGCGGCAGCCATTGGAAGCTGTGACTTTGAGGTCGTGCCTCCCACCCCCCCAGCACGGATTATGAATGCTGGGGCCACATCACAGCCAATCACATATTCATAGACGAGGAAATTCAATTTCTCTCACACACTGGGATGATTTGTTACCTCGACATGGGGGCTCTATCTCGCCCGGCAAATTGTGTCTCTCAAATTGAAAAAGCGAGCAGAGTTAGTATTTTATTTTTTATTTTTGTACAATGGCCACAGAGTGGATGGTAATATTGAAATCTAAGCATTGGGGAGGGTGGCTGGCAGTAAAAGATAAAATGAAATAAAAAACATATCACGTGCGAAACATTTTCGGCATTACGCCACAGCCGTCCCAGCTATATTGCTATACACTTACCCACTAGCGTAGAGGGGACGTTCATCTGCATATGAGTGCATTTAATCGTCAGGGACAGTAGGGAGGTGCTGGAATCTGCAGCAACATGCCACTCATAATTTCCCCCTCACTTCTGCCCAATTCCCATTTCAGTCATTATATATGTCCTCTTATGAGACCACCCAACCCCCAGCCCACCACCACAATACAGTAGCGAATCTAAGGCATGGTATACCCCCAAGATAGACACATACATATCGTCACTGTCGGGCAGAAACCTCTTATCTAGTCTTTAGAATTTACTTTTGCTTGATTTTTGAATTTGATTCCTGCAAAGTAACAGTTTTGGACATACAAGGTTTCCACCCGACAGAGACGATAATAATGTAGACCACCAACACATGCGCTCCTCCCCATCCTCCATCTTATCTCCAGATGAGCCCGCCTGCCTGGCAGATACTCTAAGCGATCATCGTAATGATAATAGTGCCGCATGGCGCCACTGGGAGCCTCATGTTGCACAGGTGCCAGCAGCTAATCGGAGCCAATCTGCGTTTCACACAACAAGCGACACCTGCGGAATCAGGTCATTCCCTCCAAAATTCCCAACAGTGGTTTAACCAATCTCTGTCCCCAGCGTGTCACGCTTTGCCAGTAGCTTAAACCTCACACAGAGACAATGTCGGTGTTGAACGTGGCAGCAGACTCCACTGCGGTTTATTACCAACCTAACAAGGCAGGTGCAGTGGGGTGTCACGTGAAAGAAGTGCATTGTGTGGAGTTCAGGCAAAGTTTTTTTCGCCTACACCCGTTTAATGCCTACGTTATACTTCATCTTACGACAGCATCGCCAACTGAAAATAGCCGGTCAATAAGTTCACAACGTGATGTGAATGCAACGCTGTGTGAGCTTATAGATCGTCTTTCTTCGTATAGTATAAATCAGGCTTAACGGCCCCCAGAGTATAAAGACGGAGACGGAGAGAGCTACATATGAAGACATAGAAACTTCGAGGTGCTTTGAAGACTAGACTGAGACGTCTCCAGAGAAAGAAATAATCCCGCTAGGTATGTGAAGATTTTTAACCCATTCAATCCGGGGATGAATCTCTGTCATTTTTTGATTTATTTGGGCTATTCAAAAATAGCAGATCTACAAGCTCATAGCACGGCACAGAGTGCCGCGATATGAGCTTGTAGATCTGCTATCTAAAAAAAAAATCTTGAACATTTTGTGCAGATCTTTGATTATTATTATTTGTTAAGCGAACATTTGTAACTCAAATCTTTTCATCTAGGGTAAAAATATGTACAAATATTTTACAAATGCTTGCTTTAAAAATATACATATTTAAAGATTTGCACACATTTTCACGATTTTTCCCAGGCTATGAGCTTGCAGATCTGCTATTTTTGAATAGCCCAAAGAAATCTAAAAATGACAGAGGTGCGACCCCGGATTGAATGGGTTAAGAAACGTCCTCATCTCACAGTTTATTTCCCCCTCTCTCTCTCAGCTCAGCATCGGAACTGTTTTCTCTTAGTTCATCTGATGTTGGCGTGGAAATGTGCCACCTAAAAGTCCGTTGTTCTGTCCGTGGAGAGGTAAATTAATGTGAAAAGGACATTTAATTGTATGCTGCCTATTTTCTCTCTTCCAACTAAAAGAAAGAAGGCTGAGAAAACTGGTAAAACAAGTACTAACCCCAACAGACAGCGAGGTTTAAGTCCTGAGATTACAGGATCAGGACCAGCTCAACAAATGGAGCATTGCAGCAGTCCAGGCAGGCACGGCAGTCAAGCCGGTCCTCCGCTGCTCACACACCCTCCAATCACTTACGGCCACGTTCCTAATGATTCTATCTACACTGTTTAAGTAGACCAACATTCACTGTATCCTGCTGACATGCTAACAAATTCCAGAAATACCCAAATGCTACACCTTGTAGTAGTAGAGCACCTCTAAAAACAAACAATGACCAACTGGTATAATTTACTGCTGTGTTTACAAGATGACTTTCCTGGACAACCTGTTCACTGTAAACAGTTTCGACTTGGAATCCCTATTTTGGGCATGTCAATATAGGTAATTAATTAAAACTTTTAAAAAAAGTCTGAAAAAACAATGAAAACACAGCTAAAATAGTGAAAATAGTAGATCTACAACTAAATGCTTCCATAAATTGTAAAAACTAAATATAAAAAAAACTATAACAAAATCTGAAATTTGCAAACAAAATTCCAAAACTGGCAAGCTATCCACAAGCTCATAAAGCATCCCAATGTGCCGTGAGCTTGTAGATCTGCTACTTTTGCTACAGTTTTGTATATATAGTGCTGAAGTGGTTAAAGATGCAGCGAGCGTGTCGTCCATTCAAGCTAATGCTCCTCGCCAGTGGAGCTACGGTCTGGTCCCTCTGCAGCCAAACCGTGCTAATGACAATGAAGTCATGGGGATTTTCTGGCAGTCACTGTGATGGATGTGAAGAGAGACACTGGCCAGGGACATAATAACACCCCCCCCCACACACACACACGCACACGCACACACACACACACACACACACACACACACACACACACACACACACACACACACACACACACACACACACACACACACACACACACAGACCCGTGTGACCAAACACAGAATGCCAAGCCAGTGGAACAGTGAGCTTCCAAGAAAGTGGCTGTTGGATCTCTGTTCCAGTAATATGGGAAAACGAGGAATAGATGGAGTGGAGGGTGGACAAAGGCAGACAGAAAACTCTCTCTCTGTTTCTTTCTCACGCACACGCGCGCACACACGCTATTTCCCCTTCGCCACAATCAAGCACTACTGACGTGCAGCACTTCTAACGTCTAAATGAAGAGTGACAGCACAGTCTGTCACTATTATGCTACCAGCAGAATGGAAGGCGAACGGGGCTCAATCCTGCACTGGGGGGGGAGAAGGAGGTTTTACAAGCCTGTAACACACCGAAGGAATGTCCTCTTTCCATGGGCCACTGGAATGACAGAAACATGCACAGGCTCACACTTTACCACATTAACCCTATAGCGTCACTATTCTGGGGGCAGACATTCTGCGAAAATAGCAGATCTGCAAGCTCACAACGCGTAGCAACGCGGTGTGTGCTGTGTAGCTTGTAGATCAGCTATTTTCTGCAAAGAGATTTGGTGTAGAAGGGGAAAGAGGAGTGTACGGAGTATAGTAAGAAGTTGAAAAGATGCGTTCTTTTTGGCAAGGGACACTGTTGTACTATGGAGTGTAAATGCAGGATGTATACAGACTCTGCATGTCGACAACCGACCAGACTACAAGCGACGATGAGAGAATCTAAGCTGCTTTTGGGGGATGTTTTCTTTGTGCGTGTGTATGCGTCTGTGTGTGTGTGTGTGTGTGTGGGGGGGGGGGGGCACAGACGAAAAGGAAAGGTGATGATAAAAACAGGGATTAACTAAAAGTGAAGAGAACGGTCACAGTCGGCTAGCTGGACAGAGAATGCGAGCAACACATAATTGCAAACACGTATTCTCTCTGTCTCTCTTTGTCTCTCTCTGTGTCTCTCTCTGTGTCTCTCTCTGTGTCTGTGTGTGCGTGTGCGTGTGCGTGTGCGTGTGCGTGTGCGTGTGCGTGTGCGTGTGTGTCTCTCTCTCTCTCTCTCTGTCTCTCTCTGCCTCTGCACGGCACACTGGCTCTGAAATATAAATTGGGTTTTCCCTCCCCGGGGTGAGCTCTGGAGTCTGGACTACAGATTTGCATACACACAACCTGTCCAAAATGGGCAAGCACGACAAAGAAGTGTTAAATAATTGTGTGTGTGCGTGCATGGCTTTCTGTTTGTCCTCCTCAGGTTCTGAGGTGGTGTTTGATTACTATGCAGAGTGGAGAATCATGGGGGAATCTCATTACCTGCCTGTGTTTACACCCGGTACTCTCTCTTTCTCTCCCTCTCTCTCTACATCTCTCTATCTCTCTCTCATAAATGTATTCACTCACCACCCCCCCCTCCGTCCCTCCGTCCCTCTCTCCTCGATAAGAGAACAAAATTGTTGTTCCAATCACAATAACAAACAGTCTGGACCCACAGAGGCTCAAACACAGCTGGCCTGTCACAGACGGGACACTTTGGTGGAATTACTTCTCCACAGTCTTCCCCGGTGGACAGGCCTGGTGAAGACACATTGGAATGAACAATGAGGGGAGAGAGGGGCATTTTTCCAATGCCAATAAAGTCCCTTTGAATTGAGAGAGAGGCAGATAGAGACGCGTAGAGACAGAGAGAAAGTCAGTGAGAGTGAGAGAGGTAGAGAGAGAGAGAGAAAGACAACACATTAAAAAACTACCCAACAATGAAAGAAGCCTCTCTTTCTTTCTTCTCTTTCCTCCACCCGCTGCCTCCGCCCCGCAAACCTCCCACACCTCCCTTGATACACATCCACCATCATCTCCATCCGCCCTCCAGTACCACCAATAACCTTCCACACCTCCCTAGATACATAGGCACACTAATTGCTATCAACATGAGTCACAAACGCACAACCCAGTTTTCTGGTAGAAGAAATTATTACTCGCAAGCCTTCGTCAATCAACACACGCTAATTCCCATCTGTGCCTGTCTGAGGCGAAAGGTCTGTGTGTGTGTGTGTGTGTGTGTGTGCGTGCGTGCGTGCGTGCGTGCGTGCGTGCGTGCGTGCGTGCGTGCGTGTGTGCCAGTGCCTGTGCGTGTGGTTGGCACTGCTACAACGGACCACATAATTCCAGGAAGAACTTGGGTGGTAGCGTGGCCTTTGAACTTCGTGGTGAGTTATGATCCGAGTTCCTGTTTGAAGACAAATCCAGCCAATTGGAACATACGACGCCTGGGGCGGGGCTAGCAGTGTCACTGAGTACAAATGAGGTGTTTGCTAGCTCCACCACTCGCCCACCCTGCTCAACCTGGGAAAGCAGCTTCTCTACAGTACAAGATGAAGACGATTTCAAATCAATATCACGATTATTTCAAACTTAAGTGACATAATCGTGAAAAAGTGAAAATAGCAGATCTACAAGCTCGCAGGCTACACGCTAGCTGAGCTTGAAGCCTATCAGCTATTTTTGCCTGCCACCATTGCACAACGAAGTATAATGCAGGGCTTAAACGGTTAAAGGAGAATTCCTGTCATTTTAAGTGTTATGTTTGATGTGTGTCAAATCACTTACCAACGTAGGAATGAAAATCGCGTAACTCCACAGAGCCCCCTATCGACCCCCACCGTTGTCATTATAGGAGGATATAGGATAGCCCAAATTCGCCTATTTTAACCAATGCAAAGTCTGTTTTTTTGCTTCTAGTACTCATTGTTGAGTCCCATGATAATGTAACAGGCGCTAAAACTCCCGACAAGCTAACGGCTAATAACAGAACGAGCTAATGCTGGTTGCTGGTTTCTCTCCCGACCTGGCAACCCGGGGCTGCCATGCAGAGAGATAAGCAGCCCCAGCGTTAGCTCGTTTGTTATTAGCCGTTAGCTTGTCGGGAGTTTTAGCGCCTGTTACATTATCATGGGACTCAACAATGAGTACTAGAAGCAAAAAAACAGACTTTGCATTGGTTAAAATAGGCGAATTTGGGCTATCCTATATCCTCCTATAATGACAACGGTGGGGGTCGATAGGGGGCTCTGTGGAGTTACGCGATTTTCATTCCTACGTTGGTAAGTGATTTGAGACACATCAAACATAACACTTAAAATGACCGGAATTCTCCTTTAATGAGACAAATCGATTTAGTTGATTATAAAAGAAATCTATTTACAATTGTCCGTGTTGATTTGTTGCTTCTCGATTATTGGATTGACCCACATTAGCAAGAGGTTCTAACTGTCTGTTTCGATATGTTTTGGCTTAATTGCCCAGCCCTCCTGAGGGTTGATGTGAGGAACGCAGAAGGCAACGCAGTTAAGCACGGTTCTTTTTGTATCACAGGCCAAAGGCAGAGACTGAAAATATCAAATTCCTCGGAGTGCAGCGAGAGATGTGTGAAAGAAGGGAGAGGGAGACTGGAGGAGATCCAATCTCTTCAATGTGTTAGTGTGGAGATGTGATAGTGGAACCCCGCTGCGGCCGCACATGCTTCACACACACACGCACACGCACACGCACACACACACACACACACGCACACACACACACAAAATGAGATCCTGTAAGCATCAAAAATTGTTTTTTACCACTTTAACCCTATGTTATGCTTATTCAAAAGATAGCAGATCAACATTTCTAACGCAAGTATCAATACCACAACGTAGAAAGACTCTGTTACAAGTACAAGCCTGGTAATAAAAATGTACAAGTACAAAATTATAGGCATCAAAGTATACTTAGTACCAAAAGTACCAAAAATAAAAGTACTCATTATGCAGAATGTTTCACAAGGTATCATATGTAAGTTATGCAATTTATGAAAATCTTTGATAATAGCAGATCTACAAGCTCACAACGTGTCGCATCCGACACGTTGTGAGCTTGTAGATCGGCTATTTTCAAACAGCCAAAGTTTAAATAGGGCTGAAGTGGTTAATGCATGTTTGTAATAATAAATAATAAATATCTACAAAGTAACTAGTAACTAAAGTTTTCGAATAATTGTATTGGAGTAAAAAGTACAATATTTGCCTCTGAGATGTAGTGGAGTAGAAGTAAAAAGTATTGAAAATTGGAAACACTCCAGTAAAGTAAATAATTTCTCAAGAGTCTACTTGAGTAGAGTACTTGAGTGAATATACTCGATGGTGGTATATTATGAAATATGCAGGTCTTGAGAGAGGCACCGGGCCAATCAGCATTCAGCTCAGCTACATGACCAGACCACTGGAAGACCCCAACAGAATTCCACTCTCTGTTGCCAGGGAAACCACAAAAAAAAGGAAATTTCAACCATGACACCAAAACTGCATGAGGAGAGGGGGGGGGGAGTAACACAATGGAGTAACATTAAGTGTAAGTGTAGCCTGGCTCCAGACCATAGACAGCTTAAGTCAGATAATCAGGCTAGGGTAAATGTTCACTTGGTAAAACTTTATATGAAGAATTAGAACCGTATGTCATTATATAATGTGCTATGACGATTATTATAAAGCATTATTTATATGTATGGGTGCTCATCATACTATAAATGCACAAAATCTCCGTCTGTCTTATAGCCGCCAATGATAGGTGGTTGTCCAGAACCACCGATTCGACCAAAATGCCCATTTATGGGCATACATGGACATTCGTTTGTCCATGACTGCCAATTCGACCGGTATGCCCGTACAAGGGCATATACTTATACTATACTAGGATTAGGGAACTAAAAATATATATATGAGACCGCACCAGTCTAGTAACTATAGTTATGCATGTATGTATTATAAACAGATTATAATTCCTTATAAGTGTGTTTCTAACACATTATAGTAATGGAATTCTTAGAAAGTGTCTGCGTAAGAGAACTGCTGCGTAAAACGTTTAACACAAAAAACTTAAAGCATAGATTGTTAAAAATAAAGAAACTGCAACCCTAAGGCCTGGTTTATACTTAGTTGCGCGCCGGTGTTGCGCACAGATAATAGCCGCAATGCTTGTAGATTGGCTATTTTCTGGCTGCGCGACATGGTGCAGAGCCATGTATAAATCAGGCATAACGTGCCAACAGCTGCCAACTGCCTGTTTTGCCTGTTGCCGGGTGACCGACGCTCCCGCAACTACTTATAATCAGTCATTTGATCCCGGATAGTTTCTGCCCCCCCGAGCCGAGGAGGGAAAGAGAGGGAAAGGGAGGAAAAGAGAGAAGGGGCAGTAACATGAGAGCGAGCGAGCGATAGATACTAGGTTGAAAAAGAGAAGGAGAGAAGGAATTTAAGTTTGGATTTAAATTGTAATTGAACTTGTTCATTTCTCTAGCACGTTAAAACCGGGAAAGCATCTGTGTCATTTTAGATTTTTGCGTTGGCAAAATAGCAGATCTACAAGCTCACAGCGCGCTGCGAGCTTGTACTGTACATCTGCTATTTTTGAACATTTTTTTTAAATCTTGAAAGTGTGAGAACTACTGATTTAGAACGCATTTGCAGAATCGGCCTCGGGTCTTATTGGGCTAGTTGGCAGAACTTGTTTAACGTTTCGGCTTACAGAGGGGAGAACAAAACACTTTAACTTTATTTAGCAGCCAGGGTCCTCTTGGCATCATTAAACGCTTAATTAGACAACAATGCTACAGTAGTGTGCCGCCCTCAGTACTTTCCCAAGGCCTTGTTTAGCGAGGCATCCGTGGCATCGCTGTGGCACACGCACACACACACGCACACACACATGCACACACACGCACGCACACGCACAAGCACACAGACACGGATACACACACCACCCCTGGGTGGCAAAGAGAGGCGCTGTGACAAACAGTTCGATTGCTTCCCGCCGATTGTCCCTGATCTCGATGTGTCTCAGCCAATTAGCACGCTGCTATTCATCAGCACTCAAACTGTCAAGGACACTGGAAAAGACTTGGATACGAAGAAAAAAAGGGGGGAGGCATGTCTCGCCTCGGAGCTTGGCCATCAACACCTATCAGTGACACATTTGTACCACGTTGTTATGGTACCGATGCTGTCGGGCAGGAATATCAAATGTGCAATTTTTATGTTTTTTCGTTAGTTAATGTCCTGTATCATCATGCAAGAGTGTTGCACATACTGTAAGTAGTGAAAATAGCTGTTTTAACATGTTTTTTTAAACAGTTTTGGACATACAAGGTTTCCGCCCGACAGCAATGATGCACTCGGCGGCTTTACTTGACGAGGAAAAACACTGGACGCCAAGTCGATGAGGACGGAGTCCTGATGGGTGAAGGGTTACAGCTCATCTCCAAAGTTGCGATGACACGAGGGGACGGGATCTGTCAGTCACACGCCATGACTCTCCATGCATGATGACATCATTCAGAAGGGGGGGGGCTTGGTGCTTGGTTATAGGGGTGCAACAGTTAATCAAATGAATGGATTTAATCGATTATTTTAAAGATAATCAATAATATCCCTATCCCTATTTCTGGCATGTCCTTGTATAGGCAAAGAATTGCAGCATGTTGGAGGGGAGGTGGGTGGGGGTTAAAAGAAATGGAGGAAGACCCGAGTCTGGAGATTTACAGCCGGGTTTTTGTGTGAGGCTCTTTCAAGAGGATGAACCAGGAGAGACAAGATAAATGACGTGAAGGGCTTCCTTTCACATGTGCAAACAATTTTCCACCACGGAATGACCAGAGACCAAATTAACTGTCTGTTTAGCATGTCAAGCGTGAACAAATGCCTTTTGCATTGAGTCAGGACCTGGGGAGACCATGAAAGAGTGAGTGTGTGCGTGCAAGCGTGCGTGCGTACGTGTGTGTGAGTGTGATATAGGGCAGTGGTTCACAAACTTTCTAGCTCGAGAAATGTTATGTCTCCCCAGGACCTAAACTTGTGAAAATAGCCGATCTACAGTACATGCACACAACGCAAAATGTTCAAAAATAGCAGATGTACAAGCTTGCAGTGCTGCACAAAGTGACATTTTAGGCAAGTCATGGAAAATAATGACATGCCTAAAATAGGGACAGTGGTCAAACGGAAATAGTTGAATTTGATTTTAAATGTGTATACTGTAGGCCTATGTGTGTATATGTACATACGTACGTACGTATGTATGTACGTATGTATGTATGTCTGCATGTATGTATAGTATACTGTACTTATTTATTTATTTTGTCCAATTTCCAACTGACCCCCTGGCGGTCCCCTATAGCCCCACTTTGAACACCTGTGAAGTATAGACGATACAGAAGAGACACCGCCTGGTGTTTGCCCGCATGTACCACTGGTGTCCCTGGATCAAACGACGGTTGCAACCTCCGTTTTAATTCATTGTGAAGATGGATCGGGTCAAGAGGAAGAGCAGCCTGAGCAGCCAGGACCATGTTGTTGACGATGACAAGTATGGTCCTCGTTTAGGCATGAGGACAAGCCGTTGCCATGGCTGCTCCACAGATTCAGGAAGCCCAGTGCTAGCTGTACTTTTTATTATATTTTATTATAATACATATTTCCAAGTGTCCTTCTGCATCTCCCCCCAGAGAGCTCTTAAACCAGGAAGTGGCAGAAATTACCCATGATTCCCCAGTGGCAAAAAGGGAGGGAGCGGCGAGTATTTGGACTGTCAGCGCCTATGTGTGTCGCTCGTTAATCACTTGTGCTACTGTGGGACCGGCCACCAGCCACATGGTAAAATACACACACACACGCGCACGCACGCACGCACGCACGCACGCACGCACGCACGCACGCACGCACGCACACACACACACACACACACACACACACACACACACACACACACACACACACACACACACACACACACACACACACACACACACACACACACACACACACACACACACACACACACACACACACACATGCCATAGACAAACATGGACATGCGCAAACACCCACGTGCACACGAGTGTATATACATTTTAAAAAACAGTGAACACTATGCTATGCTGACACATTAGGTAAGGCCTTTTTCACTCTCCCTGTCCTCCAAGGCAAGGAGCAAGCAGCACAATAGAGAAAACTCATTCACAATTGCACAAACACACACAAGGGCACACACACACACAGACTCAATTCATCACCACCGACCAGATATAGAGAGAAAAGCCCTAAGGCTAGTCAACTATTTCTTAAGAGAGAGAGAGAGAGAGAGAGAAATGGGTAAAGAGAGACATAGGGAGTGAGAGTGACACATGGAGGGACAAACACAAAGAGAGGTCTTTTCAACAGTGTCGCCTCCCTTCAGGAAAAGCCCCGTTTTGCTTGGTTGCGCGCCTGTGTCGTGCGCCGAAAATAGCTGATCTACAAGCTCCACCGTTTTCCCTGATTGTAAGAACGGACCCAAATGGAGCTGTATATGGCTTCAGGGTGTAGGTATGGAGGTTATAGGCATTGCAGAGGTGAGGCTATACGACTCCAACATATGTGGATATCAGAAGGGCGTGCGTTCGTGCACGTGCAGTGGTGCCCACATTCATGTGTGAGCACATGGCTGCAAAATGATTACATAATCGCAATTATTTGAAATAGTTGCAATTATTTTTGCATAATCGTCAATTCATAGTGTACATTTTGAAAATGTTTCAAAAATATTAAATATTGGCCATAATGCGAGGCATTATAGATTGTTTGTACGTACAGTATTGATTTTGATTTATTATAATTTTTCTGTGTATTTAGTTTTTTTGCCATATCTGTTTAGAAGGCCTAAAAGCCACACAATTAAATTGTTAATCGCAATTATTTGAGTGATAATTAATCGTCAAGAAAAATGTCATAATCGTATGCTGTATGCTTGGAGCAAGTGGTTCTCAAACGTTTTAATTTCAAGGACCTCCATAACTCTCAGTTACAGACCTGTAAGGGTCCATTTGGAACACCCAGCCCTCAAGGAACCCTGGGGGTCCCTGGACCTCACTTTGAGAACCACTGGCTTAGAGTAATGTTGATGAGTAATGTTAATACCGTACTTTTGAAACCGACAATAGTATTAACAAAGAGCTTGTGACTGAACAAGGTTGATCCCCTTCCCCTATTTGCTCATCCTAAGACATGACGTATGTGTAGGCAGAAGAATATAGCAACATACGTTTTTTCAGAAAACTCTTAGGATTTAGAACAGTGGTTCTCAAAAATAGCAGATGTACAAGCTCACAGCGCGCCACTTTGTGCCACGCTGCGAGCTTGTACATCTGCTATTTGTGATTTTTCTTTTTATCAATTAGCTTTTTTTTAAAGGCTCCAGGGGGTCCCCATGCAGCAAAATGTGCTAATATAGCATCAAAATCTGTTTAAAACACTTTAATGCTATTTGGCTATCATCCATCTATCGATCCAGCCATCCAGCCATCCATCCACTATTATATCAACCAATCCCATTGTTCTGAGCTTATACAACCTTCTTGTGTCTCTTTGTAATCCTCTGCCACACCCTCTTTCACTTTCCCTGTCTGTACACATTACATGTGGATGTTAAAATACAGAAAATTCTTCACAGCTCCACAGACCTTACACACAGACACACACACACACACACACACACACACACACACACACACATACACATGCACGCGCATGCGTGCGCGTGTGTCTGTGTGTGTCGTGCACACCGAACGCTTGCCAGCATCAGATGTGCATGGCTGCACATGACCATGAGAACAAAAGAATGAAGACATGATCTGCATACATAGAAGATGCACACGCACAAGCACACGCACACCACACACACACACACTATACTCTGACAACACACTAAAGTGCCAACTTCCACTTTTCAAGGACACATGTACAATCAGTATATGCGAGGATGCCTGGCAGATCACCATGTTTCCCCTCAGAGCCACTTGACCAATCTAAAGAAGACTCAACAAAGTAATGACAGGACTCTGCTTCCCACCGGGATGACAACCGGCAGGAAACAGCTGATTGTAATACATGTCATTTTGGGGGTCCTTGACATGAAAAAGTTTGAGAACCACTGATATAGCAACATACGTTTTTTTTCCGAAAACTGTTTTTAGACTGATTTAGAAGCCATTTTGTAGAATCGGCCTCAGGTCTTAATGGAGTAATCAAAAAAAGTAATAGAATAATCTCTAAGACATTGGTTCTCAAAGTGGGGTCCGGGGACCCCCAGGGGTCCTTGAGGGAGTTCCAGGGGGTCCCCAGCTAAATGATAGTTAGGAACCAAATGGACCCTTATGCGTCTGTAACTCAGAGAGTGTACAAATGGAACCAAATGGACCCTAACGGGTCCATTTGGTTCCATTTGTACACTCTCAGAGTTAAATTAACATTGATTTTACAATATAAATTGGGGTCCCAGAGATAGAAATGCCATTAAATGGAGGTCCGTAGCCTAACGCATGTCAAATACTGGGGCTCCTTAAAATTAAAATGGTTGAACATCACAGCTAGAGCCCTAAAAATATTCTCTTATGGGGGTCCTGGGAATATCTTTTCAAATGGGGGTCCGTGGGCTAATAAGTGTCAGTTTGGGGGTCCTTGACATGAAAAAGTTTGAGAACCACTGCTCTAAGAAACTACTTGGAGACAGTCCTACAAAGATGAACCTCTCTATTCTAGTGGGCCTCTTCTCTTGCACGGGGAAACCAACAAATCCTGCCTCATGTGACATGTGTGAAATGAGAGGAACGGAGGCAGACATTCACTTCCTCACACTTAATATCCATAAATGTCATCCTGAATGGCAGCATTTGTCTGCGTTTATTAGGGCTGACATGGGGCTGAACTCCGCTGCAGCGCCGACCTTTTCTCACTGCGGGGCCCCTGCCAAGTTTAACTGAGGGGAAGTCAAAGAGCAGGGGCCGCCCCGGTGGTTGGCTGACTGGAGAGCAGTGGTGGAAGACGCAGCGATACCGACAATCAGTGGTAGAAAAAGTACTCACAGTTTTTACTTAAGTAAAAGTATCAATACTGCAATGTAGAAATACTCTGTTACAAGTAAAAGTCCGGAATACAAAAATGACTTGATTAAAAGTACAAAAGTATTGGTGTCAAAATGTTCTTAAAGTACCAAAAGTAGAAAGTACTCATTATGCAGAATGTCCCATTTCACAAGTTTTCAAATGTATAAAAATCTTTTGAAAATAGCAGATCTACAAGCTCACATTCTACAAGCTTGCGACGCATTTTTTTTATTTTATTTTATTTTTTATCATTGTAGTGGAGTAAAAAGTACAATATCTGCCTCTGAGATGTAGTGGAGTAGAAGTATAAAGTATTAAAGAATTAAAATACTCAAGTAAAGCTAAAGTACCAGTCAAAATTGTACAATGAATGTCCTTAGTTTCTTTCCACCACTGGTGGAGAGCTGGACTGAGCCACAGCGGAAAGGAGTCACTTCATAAAAATAAGAAATGAAAAGAAAAGAAGATGGGAGACAGATTTGTTCATCAAGGTGACAAGTAAGGGTAAATTGTGAGAATGACAAATGTTTTACACGTGTGAATGTCAGAACACAGAAATCCAATAAGTCAAGTAGATTGCCTTTAGCAGATCATGCTATAGACAGAATAATGCTCTGCTCATGGGC
>NC_139956.1:25388163-25448163 GCF_963454915.1 Gymnoscopelus microlampas | reverse complement strand
AATATTGACCATTTTTGTAGCCTGCATCAACTAAAATGTAAATGACATTATTTCTTTGAATTGGTAGCCTATATACTTCCCTGACATTATAGGTGCATAGGCTACACCAACCCACTCTTAATGCTAAGAGAAATTAACCTCCATCTCCATCTGTAGCTGGCCTGGAAGAGAAATAAAAGCTATTTGTATGATGGTGACCCGCCGGTGATTATAGGTTAAGGTTCATATTTAATCCCATTAGTTCTCTGTCCCACCTCCTCCTATCCAATTATAGGAAGAAGTTGGATTAACCCTTAGGTCAGGAGCGCTATGTGATGGTCAGATGTCTCCTCGGCACAAACAACACGAGCGGTGTGTGTGTGTGTGTGTGTGTGTGTGTGTGTGTGTGTGTGTGTGTGTGTGTGAGAGAGAGAGAGAGATGGGGGAGGGAGGGAGAGAGAGTTGTTTCATTGTATTGATACAAATAAGCTAACATAATACGATTATCGATACAACAAAGTGTCTGCTGTGGTGAATATGAGTGCGGAGGGATTGATAATAATATGCAGCAAGTATGTATGTGTATGAACGTGTGAACATTTGCACTTGTACTGAATGTACAGTATATGATGTGTACACCTATGCATTACAGTATGTACTGTATTAAGAAATTATACATTTTGGCGTAAAAAAGATAACAGTTCACTGTCACAATCAAGATCAAGGTAATAAAAAAAAGCTCAAACCTCAATGTCACAAAGAAGGTCAAGGTAACAGAATGTTATGTTCTAAATTTCAATTGGCTACAGCAAAGTATTGATATTAAAAAAGAAAATGTACTTTGTATAGTATTGGTGGAAGCCATTAGTTTGACAGCCCCATTGTTCCGAAGTACCATTGGTCTGACGACGCGCATTAGAACTAACCCTATCCTCACCCTAACCTAACATTCAGACTATCAGTCAGACTATTGGGACGTCGGACTCGGAATAATGGGCCATTGCACAAATAGCCCCACGCAGGGGCTATTTGTGCTGGGGGCCATGAATAATTAGAGAAACAGTAAGCCTCCGATTGCAAAGTTACTGCAAAGTAGATGTGCTCTTTGTGAACCAATTGTAAGCTTTGCTGCCATTCGTGGTGTTAGTCTGTTCAGTGCTAGACCAAGTTAAGCGGTGTTCACATTCACATTAGAAGACAGGGATGCAAAAAAGTGTTAACTTCAGCGCTGTTTCGTTTCCTGCAGTGTTTGTCCATTCTCTGCCAGAGGTTCTGATGAGAAGACGTGAAAGGTAGTGCAGTAGGGCCACAAACATCGGCAAACAAACAAGGAAATACAGATGGTAGAGTGTGCATCATCCATGACCTCGGCCAGAATACTTTCTCTAATTGCAGCTCCTATACTGGGGCTAAAATGTAAATATTTGATACTGCTGTTGAGTTGGTGCATGCAAGAGCAGTTGTGGTGCATGAAAATGCCATCAAGGCCGTAGGAGTACAGATTGGTGTCTCCAATGAGTCTGCACAGTCTGTATTGTCTATGAGCAAGCAAACAAAGCTGATAAACAGAGCCTGAATTGGTGCACTGTGTACTGTACTTCAACTGGATTTGTCCCAGGGCTCTCTTGCTCCCCTCAGATTTGAAGAGGGTGCAATTTAGCCACAAAAGGTTATTTGGAATATGTTAGTATGACAGTGAAAATATGAATAGGTGATGGCTTAATACACTATAATGTTTTAATCAGAAACACAAAGTCCTTGATAATGTATCTACAATACATGGATTAATGTCACTGCATTAGAGGCCAAATCCATTTATCCATGAAAAATCCATAATGAGCAATGCTATGTTCTCAGAAATTCAGTGGTATGCTAACAACCTTGACTCCCACTGTTGAAGGTACATGCCTCCCCAGAACACTGTGTTTAACAACCACTTACCCTGGGCCTTTGTAATCCTGTTAGTTGACCAGAGTCCCGGGTCTAAACTAGAACCTCTCCCTTTTCCCTCTACACCAAACATATTCGCCCCAAAATAGCCGACCTACAAGCTCACAACTTGTAGATCGTCTATTTTCGCCGAATGTACACCCCAGATTAGGGACGCTAGGGTTCATGTTAGTGGTTAAATGATGTAAGGGTTTCATCTCATCATTGATCACAGATTTGCACCACTATGCCAAGGAGTAATCAATAAGCCTTGCAAAATACAGTATATATTGAGTCTGCTATACGTCAGGTTGAATGAATTGACTCTTATACACTCAAAGTTGTCAGTAAATTAGAAGAGATGTACTGATACTATTCTTTCATTACCTATACCGATTCCGATACCTACAGCTTGCATATCGGTCGATACTGAGTAGGCTACCGATCCGATGACAGTGTGTAATGTTAAAAAATCTAGGACAGTGGTTCTCAAAGTGGGGTCCAGGCTGTGAGGGGGTTCCAAATGGACCCTTACAGGTCTGTAACTCTGAGTGTACAAATGGACCGAAATGAACCCGAAATGAACCCTCAGTGACCAAATCATAAAATATGGATGTGTGGGGGTGTAGATCTTTCATGGGCATGATCAAGTTATTCTGAAACCTTTATCACACTAGCATTAAATACCCCATTCATGATGGCCCCCTTGGCGAGGGTGTGTGTGCGCTCGCCACGCACTCACATTGATTCATCTGCACATGTTAACTGGATGTTATGCAAGGGATAATTGACGGATCGCTGGTCATTATTGAGAAAAAAATCTCAACAGGGTGATTAGGCACCAATGCATAGCCTACCAGAGATGCCAATCACCCTGAAGAGATTTATTTCTCAATAATGACGATGACCTGTCAATTATCCCACTTATTACACGGCTACTTAATTTTTTTTTGATGAATTGACCCTAACAACAACAAAAAAAGTATTTCCTTGCTTACGGAAATGAAATATTCCAAGTGTTGCGCTGGGCAGACATAAATAGAATCAATTTTTGGTTATTGCATTATCTATTTCTTGCTTCAAATGTTTTCAAAACAAAACATTCTTGAGAGCAACTTTTAGGTGTAAATGACATTGTGTGTTTGTTTACATCAAATGAAATAATCAAATCAACCTTTATTTATATAGCATGTTTACAACAGGCGAGCTGACCAAAGTGCTGACCAAAGTGCTACATGGCTGTCATGTGGGTTACGGCACAAAATCAAGCAGCGCAGATTGATATGAGAAGGTGCTCTGAGTCTTTGATTAGACAGTGGTCCATTATAGAGCTCATCGGTCATTATCAAGAAATAACACGCCGCTGAATTCAGCAATTAACCAATCAGAATCAAGCATTCAACCAAGCCGTGTAATAAGCTGGAATAATGAGGTGGTCAGTAATCGACCACGGAAAGTAATTGCCTCCGTTCTGGAGCGTTCAACACATGCAAACACACACTGTCATGTTCCCTGCACACCCTTATTAACTCCCTCACCCAGTGCTTCCCCACCTTGCCGCCCAGTACTGCAAAACCGACAGACAGACAGACAGACAGACAGACAGACAGACAGACAGACAGACAGACAGACAGACAGACAGACAGACAGACAGACAGACAGACAGACACACACACACACACACACACACACACACACACACACACACACACACACACACACACACACACACACACACACACACATTATCTCACATTGAATTATGAACACTCACCTGAAAGCCTTGAGTGCTGTTTTGCAACATATGGCCTGGCCGTTTAAAAAAAGAGAAGAAAAGAAAAACAAGGCTTTCAAAGTGTTGCAAGTAAATCTGAGCATGCTCATCAATACCCAAATGATTTAAAACATTTCATTTCCCCCCTTCACAACGTTCAATAAAAATAACTGAATGGCAACTTCAGTTTTATTTGGAATAATATTTACTTGCTCTGGTGGAGTGTGAAATTTGCATTAGTCATGCACTTTGTAAGAATATAGCTCGATCCTCTATGATGTTTTGTATTTTACACATTCTGAAAGATTCTCTGGCAGACATCCCTGGCAGATATATGTACAACATAGATTTGTATCAATAAAAACATGAATCAATCAATCAATCAATCCCTGAAGTGTGAAATATTTTCCCTTCTTTTTTCCCAAGCTGATTCCCTCATCCAATTAGCAGTAGTGTCAGAGTCTTCCCCAAGCACATGGATGACCACTGTTGGCTCTTGTAGATCAAAAAGTACACAGACCCCCCCCCAAAAAAAAATAGCAGATCTAGAAGCTCTGTGAGGCGTCGTGAGCTTTGAGCTAGATTACTAGATACTAAGTATTGAGTGTTTAAGTGGATGAAATGTCTGAAAATACACATTAGCATGAATCCAACACAACACTGATGATAGTGCTGTCAAACAAGTCTATGAAGTCTATATGAAAAAGTGTGGTCCCTGCCTTCTCTCTCTACTACTAGTTGTAAGACATACAACTAGTAGTAAATACAATTAGGGTTTAGAAATAAAGGAGCTCTAGCTATAAGTACTCTTGCTTGGCCCTCATCTACACTTGGAGATTTATTCTATCACATCAGACGCCTTATTGGATGAAGGAGGCGTTGTATTATGAGTTACTCTGCTGGGAATGAAATAGAGGTGGTTCCGTACAGCGCACCGGAACATTTTCAGCCTCATTTCCATTACTTTCATATTCTGTGTGTGTGTCCCTTTGGAGGAACAATAAATACTCCAGAACAGATTCATTCTGCAGACGCTATATGACATTTTTGCATAGGGGTGTTGGATTTTCATTTGTGAAATTTCCCAGGAGGCAGTAGTATAGGCCAGTTTCCAGTCACGAAGTCCCACTCAATCAAGCCCCTGGCCTTCAGGGACCTTCTTTTAAGTCACACAGCATCGCTGACACTGTCACATAGGAACCCTCCAAGCACTCCACGGACCATGATGCTGAGTGTGCCCGAACTTGGGTCATAATAGAAAAACGGCTCTGCTGCAACAATGCTAATTGCAGTGGTGGAAAAAGTACCAATAAGTAAAAGTATCAATACTGCAATGTAGATATGCTCTGTTACAAGTAGAAGTCCCGTATTCAAAATGTACTTGTGTAAAAGTGCAAAAGTATTGGCATGAAAATATACTTAAAGTACCAAAAGTAAAAGTACTCATTGTGCAGAATGTCCCATTTCACAAGTTCAAAATATATTTAAAAAATCTTTTGAAAATAGCCGAAGAAACTGGAAGGGTGGGGTTGTGTGGGGGTGTGCGAGGGTATGCCTGTGTGTTTAAACCAAACGATGCAGAGTGTTGATTGGGGATCTGAGGCCAAGTTGTTGAGTGATGTTTGTTGTGGTAGACATGCAGTGTTTTAAGTCGTAGCCCATTTAATTTAGGGCTTCAATGAGGAAGGGAAACTGAATGAAAAAATAAATACAATTAAATAAATGTATGAAGGGTACAATGAGAACAAATCCCTCTCATTCTCAATCCATAACACGCCGTGAGTGATGGATGATCTTTAAATGTGGCTGTGTGCGTGCGTGCGTGCGTGCGTGCGTGCGTGCGTGCGTGCGTGCGTGCGTGCGTAGTCCTGAGACAGAGGGAGACTTCTGCATGCACAAACTGTGTTATGTGCAGGCAAACAGATGCAGTCAGAGCAAGTTTAATCCAATAATGTATTAACTAAGGACAAGGCTTACGGAGAGGTGAGGCAGTCAGGTGACAAAACCATGGAAGCAGTTAGTTCAGGCAAGCAAATCCACTTGGGTTGCAGACAATAATCACATTTCCCCCAAACTGGCAGAATGGGTCAAAAACATGAAGCAGGTAGAAAGAACTAAATCTGTGATGGGACCCAGACACAAGGAACAAAGGCTATATAGGAAGCCAAAGCAGGAAAACATTAACACGCTTTTACAAACTGCCTACAAATGATTGGAAACAGTCCAGTTTAACAGTAGCAAGCTCATCAGGGAAATGACAACATTTATTGAAATGTATTGAATAATATAATATAATATTAATAATATAATCTGGCAACATTTTAGGAATTCTGATCAATCACAAATGTCAGAGCCTATAATAAACGAAGCGAACGAACACATTTTCTAAACATTTTCTTTTCTTTTGTGTGTGAAAGTGAAACCTCTATTTTAATATATTTATCATATTATTTCCTCTTACAGAAAGATAAAGATGAGGAGTGAAGCTCCCTGACAGACCGTTATAATGAAATTATTTTTCTCTAGGCAATATAGCAGAAAAAATAATAAAACAATCTAAAAGCATTTTGTTCGTTTTAAGTGTGTCCTGTGCCTACCCTTTCTGAATAATTTAGTGTCTATACTTTGCAATACACGACTGTTCCCAAAAAGTAACGGCATTAATTAATTTCCAGTGAAGTACAATATCAAGTATTTGATAGTGACAGCTATGCAATGCTATACATGTACAATATGAATGTAAAACACCTGCAAAACAAAAATAATATGTATGACCTTTATGTACAGTATGTTGTTCTACATAATAGGAGAAACAAGTAGTAGGCTACAGTATGATGTTGAATCAAATGACACATGCAAGCACATCCTAATAATAGAGGGGCCCTTAATATTGAGCTGTGTTACGTGTTTCACCAAGAGAATAAAGAGTTACTTATGTCTGAAAGACAATACACTTGCTGATAACTTGAACTGACAACTCTGAATGGGACCCAACAGGTCAAGGTTAATGCTCAAATTATAAGTTGTAGAGTCTTATTATAAGTTATTAAGGAGCTTTATGAGCTGACAAAAACTAGTTGAAGGTTTTGGTCAGGAACGGTCACATTCACTACAAAATGTAAGGTAATGGGGGTTAACATCTGTACTAATTGTAGCTTCGTCGTGTGTACTTTTCACTTAAGGTCTCTGATTCAAATACAGATGGGAAGGAGACAGGCCATACTAGAACACCAACATGGATGCTGATGCTGGATGGATGCTCATATGATTGACACACCTTGTTATTGGTATATTCAGAATAGACGTGATCTGTCTGCTTTGATAGGGGCAGAGAGAAGGGTATATAAACTGGTCAAGGGTAAGGTAGTTGGTGGGTTTGTAGTAGTAGGCAGCCACTTGGATTAGGAGCTCAAGCTGTAAGAATGGCCATAAAGTATGTTTGATAATAAATAGTTAAACCTACAGACCTGTCTGTCAGTTTTGCTCCAAGTGCCTTTTCCTCAAGGTTCAATTAGAATAAATGTCATGAACCCTAGTCAGAATACGACGGGTAGAGTGCAAAGACAAATTTAGTATATCAAAGTAACTAGGATACCAGGTAAATATCAAACCTAGCATCTGTCTAAATAAATAACATCTAAATAGCATGCTGATTTTACATAAAAAAAGTTGTATTAAAAAAAATCGATATGGCAATATATCGATTCATACTCTTTGCCGATATTATGTGCATCGATACAGAGCCTGCTGTATCAACCGATATATTATAACTCTATGGTATGGTATCAACATGGGCCATGGCATGAAATAATGTGGGTGATGCAGTTTGGTTAAATAAACAGCACATGGTGCAGTGCACAATAAAACCAATAGATGGCATCAATGGCCAGTTCACAACATGATTGACACCAGATCATATGACATGGAGGAGTCTGAAAAACTGATTTATTAACAATTCTATGTGGTTTGCAACTTTGCATAGGCTACTGATTTAGCCTATGCAAAGGTCATTTTATCGTATTTTTAAATGCCGTTCAGTGCAATCAAGATGGCTTCCCTGATGCCCCTTAATCTGCTCCTGTGTTCCCCCCATGTCCTTACAAGGACATTTGTCTTCCTAAATAGAACACACACACACACACACACACACACACACACACACACACACACACACACACACACACACACACACACACACACACACACACACACACACACACAACCCTGTTATGCAATACCTCTTATACCCGTTGTCATGGCACCCGTTTTTAACCCGTCTGTCTGTCTGTCTGTGTCCCTTTTGTGCCCATATATGGAGATCTCTGTATCTGTCTGTCTGCTATCAGTATATGGGCATATATGGGCCTGACGCCTGGCCATATATGGGCATATGGGGCTAATGAGGGGGGGGGGGGGGGGGGGGGGGATAGGCAGTTGTGGAAAGTCCTTTTGCAGTGGTAAACGTCTGTGGAGAATGTGTGGAGAGTGTCTGAAGAGTGCAAACTGACTGTGAAAGGTGGTCTGACTAACTAATCAAATGGCAGGTGTGTTTCCATATGGCAATCAATTGGCTCATTTGGGCCACGGCCTTTTCTCACGGTTCTGGACAACCGCCTATCCGACCAACTCGACGCCAGGCACTGCACTCCCTCTGGTCGTCTGCGACGCGTGTGTCAAATTTGAAGTCGGTGGGGCGAACTTCTCGAGATACGATTACAGACGTACATACGGAGATATGGTGCATAGTGCATTTATTGTAAGATGTCAGTAATCAACATCTAAATTGGGTTGATTACTGACATTGCTACTCCGAACATTATGACATCATCAATTCCATATTTGGGCATGGCTGACTGCCTGTGACCTCATAGTGATGATGAGAGCATCACCGCCAGTCAGCTTATATAGCTCAATGTTTATAATAACTCATTATAGACTGGAGGACAGTGATCAATAACACATCAGATTCAGAGCCGGTCTTCAATAATGTACCAAAGAATTCAACCTTGAACAATCTCCACCATCAAACTACCCATTAACGACGATACAGCTGTGGCCTGTGACGCAATAACGTGTTACCAAAAACTGTCCTTGATCACATGCATAGTTGTCACCTTTAAACTTCATCTCAACCAAACATTCTCTGCTCTCAACGTTGATTGGGTGAATTGACTAGGGAGTTTCTGATAGCTACTGCGGATTGGACCAGAGCCCGCACGCTGCAGCCAGCAGGTTGGTGTGTCCCATCGGCGTGTGTACTGACTGTGTACTGAAGTGTAAAGATGGCGAGCTGGTGTGTACGAGCGGTCAGGCAGAGCTACTCTATTGTAGCCTCAAATTCACTACTACGGTGAGGATTTCAGCCCAAACTTTCGTGTTGCTTCAAATGTGCATGTTGTTATACAATGTTAACGCTTTGAGCTTGCTGTCATTGTGAATACATTAGCCTTGGATCACAAGACGGTCATTGGACCGTCTTGGATGATCTTCAAAATAGTGTTGGCACTTTCTCCCTTTTTGGTCCCTACATCTACATAAACGTTCAGATTTCGAAGATAAAGTGCTTACCCCATGGCCACGGATGTTATAATTATGTACGGACCCTCGGAAGTACCAGAATATTCCGTATTGTTCAATAAAAAGCATTTTAAGCCGATCGGTGGCCATTTTCTCATAGACTTATAATGTATCAGAGTGCAATACACCTCCCAACCGATGGGGTCGCGTAGTTGAAAGCATATGAAAAAGATAACCACCAATCGGATTAAAATACTTTTTATTGAACAATACGTAATATACGGGTACTTCTGAGGGCCCGTACACAATTGTAACATCCTTGCCATGAGCTAAGCACTTTATATTTGAAATCTAAACGTATATATATGATGCACGGGCCAAAAAGGGAGAAAGTGCAAACACTATTTTGAAGTTAATCCATGACGGCCATGGCAGATGACCGTCTTGTGATCCAAGGCTAGTCCCTATGAGCATCGACCATGGTCTTTAATTGAGAAAATATTAATTTATAATAATAATTAACGTGTAATTCGTGTGACTATCAAACTGTTTTATATGATTGTATTGATGTTGCCATATGACAAGAAGAAGTGCTTTTCTCAAACGGGTCAGAAATGGGTCTTGTGGTTGTTGGGACTAGCTTAGTGGCTAATGGGTTAGCATGTCATTATAAAAGGGGGCTGATGACACAATGTGACATGCGTGTATGCTGCTGTTATTGGTCCCTATAGCTATCCTGTATTCGTCCTATACAGAGTTATGATTTTAATCATCTTTGGTAAATCTTTGGTAAACTTAAGTTACCCTCATATATCTCTAAGCCTGGCTGCATTGGGTATAGTTAGTTACATAACTGTTAACAGTGGTGGGGAAAAGTACTCACATTTTTTACTTTAAGTAAAAGTATCAAATAGTGCCATGTAGAAATACCCTGTTACAAGTAAAAGTCCGGAATTAAACATTTACATTTACTGAGTAAAAGTACAAAAGTATTGGTATCAAAATGTAATAGTACATAGTAACTAACACAGTGAGTGTGTGAATGCCCTCAAATCATCAGTGCATTCAAACTTAGTTTTTTAAACTCTATAACTTAGTATCAGACATTAACATGGACACTAGTTGTTCAAGAAGACTGGTTTTCAGACTGAAAACCATTCATTAACCTTTTTATATTCGTTATGTTTCTCCTGACCTTGGTTCATGTTCTCCATTATAGGACCACCAGGGCATCTCCGAGGTTGCTGTGTACAGCTGCCCAGCAGAAGAAGGATGGTTCTGGGGAAGAGGACGGTGGTGACAAGTCGGAGCTGAGTGCAGCGGAGAAGGCTCATATGGAGGAGAAGAGCCAGCTAGAAGAGCAGGTCAAGGAGGTCATGGTGAGTCGGTTCATCAGCTAAATAAGGGGGTGATGTTTAAGGTTAAACCTTTATATTCTGATGGTAATCATTGTTATATAGAGTGTTCAGTAACAGAAGTCTCCCCATATCTCCAGCTCTAACTCATCCAGTGCCACATGACGTCAAAGACGTCACGTGGCCTGACGCCCATGCGCCACATGACGTCAAAGACGCCATGGAAAAAAAACTTTTTTTTTTTTTTTTTTCTTTTTTTGGGGGGGAAAACATGTTCAGAACCCAAGATATGGATTTTATTTATAATGCACTTTACATTTGAAAAAATCTTAAAGTGCTACAATAGGCAGTTGCATAAAAAGAAACATCACACCATTAAAAACATCTGAGAAACTGAAACAAAACAATTAAAACATGGGGACATAAAGCCTAGAGGTAAAACCAATGTAGCTAAAAAAATGTCTTTAGTCCTCTCTTTTAGCAGACTTTGTTATCCTGATCCTGACCACCTGAACATTTATTTTCTGCTTACTGCTAGAGACGAGGATACCCCTGTTACTGAACAAACACTCCATAGCTATGATTACAATCAGAAAATAGAGCTATTTAACATTAAAATATCACTTACCCTACCTTAATACAGTGGTTCCCATCCTTTTGTCGGACAACAGCTCCCTCCACACACATTCTCAGACATGTTTAACAGCTTAAATCCTACTGCTACTACTGTATTTTCTTAGCACTCTGTTACCATTTACCGCTGACTAGGATTCATGCCATATTCCGATCTTAACTTTGTAAGTCGCTCTGTATAGAGCATCTCCTAAATGCCTATGTTGTAAATTGGGATGGTCTACGTCTCCTGTGGAGAGACAGTATTAAGTATTAAATTGCTTGAAAATAAATTCTGGTGTATTCACTGAAGAAAAAGGTTTTATATTCATAGATCATAAGCAATTATTCCCACTGACTGATTGTTCTACTGTTGTGGGGACATGCATGCATGCATATACATATAGTACAAACCCTGCTTTAGCCTTTGGCCACGGTGTAAAAGAAAAGTTAGTGATTTTGTACAAGATAGTGCTGTATCATTGTACTGTATATTTTAAATGTATCATTGTATTGTACTGTATATTTTAAATGTATGTTCTGATCTTTTCCATACTTCTGTTACTAGGAAAAATATAAGCGGGCCTTGGCAGACATGGAGAACCTCCGGGCGAGGAATAAGAAGAGTGTGGAAGATGCCAAGTTATATGGTAAGGAATACAAAAATCTTTACAAAAATGTGTGTAACCGAGAAGTCACAACAAACAGCGCCTTAACTGTACCACTCAATCCCCAAACCCACTAGGGATCCAGGGCATCTGCAAAGACCTGCTGGAGGTGGCCGACATCTTGGAGAAGGCCACGGAGAGCGTGCCCAAGGAGGAGGTGAACACCCAGAACCCCCACCTGAAGAACCTGTTCGACGGCCTGGTGATGACCGAGGTGCAGATCCAGAAGGTGTTCACCAAGCACGGCCTGGTCAAGCTCAACCCCGACGGCCAGAAGTTCGACCCCTACGAGCACGAGGCCTTGTTCCACACACCTGTGCCGGGCAAGGAGCCCGGCACGGTCGCCATGGTGACCAAGGTGGGCTACAAGCTCCACGGCCGCACGCTTCGGCCGGCCCTTGTCGGTGTAGCAAAAGCCCCCTAGAAGATATGATAGATTTTTTTGGTAGGGGGGGGGGCGGGGCGGGGGGTATTGCCTGGGTGATGAATCACCTCAGGCACGACGGACTGGTCAAGGCGCCACACGCACCACCCTCTCTTCTCCTACCTACGCCCCCCACCCAGAACCCCACCACCTTGAGGTGCCTCAAGACGGGAATCCAACCGGACTGATCTTTGCATCTTGACAACAGCTAGCCTGGTTCAGTGGTGTTTTAACAGACCTTGCAACGGCATAGAAATCACTCCCATTTTTATGCCATAAATCACAGTAAACCGTCAGATTGCAGTCTCGATCTTGTCTCGTCATAGTATATTATAATTATTTTTTTCTTATATAATGGGAGATCATAATTGATGTAATTCTAGACTACTCACACAGGTACAAGCAGAAAAACCTTGTGCAAGGGTGTCGCTTACCAAAAATAACTGTAGATCAGTTATTTTTGGCAAGCGACACTGCAGTACTACGGAGTATTATTACACTTAACCCATTTAGCCCTGAGGCTGATTCTAAAAAAGCCTTCTAAATCTGACATAAGTTTTCTGAAAAACAAAGAAAATACAAAAAAATGATGTTGCTATATACTGTACATAACAGGAACCCCAAAAGGAGTTCCCTGTCTTGAAAGGTATAGTTACAAATAGCGGTTAAGTGGTCTGTTTTAGTGCATCTTGGAGACGGTGCTCACCAGTCCGTTTTGGTTTATGACCATGTCTGTTTGAACATCAATAGTCTCATAACCATTTCCTGCGTGGCGGCACTAAAGAGCAGATTTGTCTCTTTGCTGAGGTGGTTTTCCCAAGGCCATCCCAATCAAAGTGTGTTTTTCACCAATATATTCAGACATATGGATGGAGGCTGTAACCTGACCTTGGCATTCCACCTTGGCAGTGTGTTGCCAGCCCTCATGCTAGATGTTGGCTTGGTTGTGTTGGGACAGTTTTGGCTTTATACTTGGTTGTGCATTGCAGCATACACCGGTGCACAACTTAAGTATAAATCAGGCATCACAGTAATTTAATCCACATGTCTAACTTCAAGGTCAATTGATAACTGTCCATAAATATCACTGTATACACTTGATAAAGTTGGTTTGGTAATTTAGTCTGCTGAAATCTGTATTAAGCATCTCACGTGAGTAAATTAAACATTATCCTTTTGTAATTATGAACTGTTGTTCCTTTTTAAGTTGTGTACAAGGACAGGCTATCTGTAAAAGAGTGTGTGGGTGGGGGGGTAAATTTCTGCCAAACATCCCACATACGGTACAGTACCTATATAGCATAGCTTGGTTCTCATCTTTGATGGAGCCTCAAAGAACATTTAGGATTGGACCAGACCCCACTTGGTTTAGTGGCTTTTGAATTTTAAATGATAGCTTAAAGAACAGTCCATATTTTGGTATTCTATCTACACCACTGTTTCCCAAACAGTGTGTTGGGACTTAGGGATTAGTAAAGTAAATATCAGTTTTTTTTTTGTTTCCTACATTTTGTTTTTAATATTTCAAAAGATTAAAAAAAATACCAACATTCACAATTTATCAAATTAAATACAATCCAAAGATTTTTCAAAAGAATTTCATTAAATAAAAATCGATCAGGAAAATAGCAGATCTACAAGCTCTGCTGTAGATCGGCAATTTTCACTAGTTTGCGTCCCGGGGTGACAGCATTTTCCTTTTGGGTCTCCAGCTAAAAAGTCTGGGAACCACTGTTCTACATTTCCCATTGTTTTTGGTGATCAGAATTCATAACTGTAAATGTTAAAACATGCTAGTTCCAACACCAGCCGAGACTGGCCCAACTGGTCACATTTTTATGAAGTAAAACTACTGTTGGAAAACGTTCGCACATTAGGTAAAAATGTCTTTGCGACAGGCGTGTAGGTGAAGCACACAATGAATGATAAACAGAGAAAGCACCCCAAATTTGACGCAATGTTCCTTTCACCATGACCTCCTTCAAGCATGTGCATGAAACGTTGCATCAAATAAAGTTTTTCTTGTACTGTGTAAGGCGGGCAGTGTGCAGGTGCTTTGCTAATCGTTCACCATTTTGAAGTAGAACTAAAATTTGAGTTTGCTGCCATCTAAAGGTTTTAACTTGAGTAAAGGGGCTAGGGTGATGTTACTAGCCTGGGACCAGACGAATCTGCGAGTGCAAAAATAAATTGCACTCTGCGATTTGGGTCTGGCACCGCTCCATAGACGGGTTTCCTGTTAGTAAACATGAGAGGAATATGACCGCGCAGAGGAGGGGGAAGCCTATGGGTGCGTTTGGAAATTACGCACCGGAGCACACTCGCCTATTAGTTTGTATTGGCCAGTGCGCTCACTGCCGCTCAGGGCTGTATTTTCGAACGCGCCTTTCACCCGGGCATGCGCAGATTGCGCATTCTGCTCTGTGATGACGTCGCGCGGAAATCCGTCTATAGAGAATCCATTTCCTGCTCCAGAAGACGTGGGTAACCAATCAGGGCCCAGTATTCGAATATGGGAGACTGTCATTGGTACTTAGTTGTAGGTCTAACCAATTGCATCGAGGGTCATTGTTTTGATCCCGCCTCTTGGGAAAAAAAACTTCCTCATGGAAGCACCAGACTCATATCCACGCAGTGATATAGTCTGGCTACGCCAGGCTATGATGTTACAGTATGCATTGGTGCAAGCAATTTACAGCAGCTAATAAACAGGTGTTAGATTTAAATGTGCCAATTGGCTCGATATGATTGACAATATGTGGCACACCGAAGTCTAATACGGCTATTTTTATTTGCTTATTAGTGTACCAAAGCAGCATAGCCCTTTTAGTTCCCCTCTAAAATATATTTTTGGAAATATCACTTGCAGTGAGATCCCAGCCTTCTAAACAAATGTCTTAGGTTTGATGTGTCACCATTGTGTCTATTCATTTAGTACTCTTATAGCTACATCAAAGTGCAAATTATAGGTGGATAACTGCTACACAAGGCAACAATACGCATTGGTCCATTGATATGCATGAATGAATAGGATCATTTGAAAGTATAAAGTATTTGCACTTTTAATACAAAACATACACACGCCATTTCATGTGCAACCACAAGAAAAAGGACCGCAGAAGAAAATTGGAAAATTACAAAAGTGCTGATTCCTAAATGCACTACAGATACATAAGAACAGCATGCCATGACTACAACCAAGGCTTGGGTAAAATGGTTCTTGCAGACACACTGAAATTTGGTTTTCATTACAAAAAGCTATAAAAAAACATTAACAAAATAAAATACTGTACATTTCACAGGTCAGGTCAATTTCATTTTCAAATTACTTTACAGTTATTTACAGTTGGTTGCATAATTGTATGCAAAATCCCAAGCACAAATAAAATGGTGTACAGAAAATATACCTGCCCCATAGGAAAAACAATTCATATTTTCTTCTGAGACACTCATCCCACAACTCGCTATTTAACACCCCCACATGCTATTGCCAAAAGCTGATGGCGACCTTGAATGCAATCAACCCTATGTCTAAATGAACAACTACAGAGGCATTTTAACACTCAAGCGTTTTCAGTCGACAACTTGGATGGCACTTGACCGATTATGTCCAACACAAGTGAACTACCGTGGCACACAATGGCATCCCCTGAATAACAAAGCACCAATTAAACTATGGTTGGTAAACCATTTTCAATGAGAACATGTACAATGATATATGAAGGTCCAAAGGCTTTTGACGTTTTGAAAAACATTACATCAAATTCTGGATCTTACTGAACTCTGATATAACTGAGTCTAATGACCTCTGACCTCAATGCTTAATGAATGAGGCCACGTGCCCTTGGTGTCCACAAAGAGCTACGGTTCAGCTGAATGGTGACGCTGATTACTTCAATTTCACTGGATGAACCAGTAAAAGGAATAAGACTAGAGACCATCCACTGTCATAGGTTACATCTACATGCGCAACACCCCTCTCTCTTGGACCCTGTCCCACTTTTGTACCCGTGGTCCCGCTGTCAACCAATTGACAATTCAATAACTTCATTTACATTTAAATAGTGCCTCGCCTCGACATACAAAAGACCCATCGACCTAGGAAAATGAATGACTCACTGAGGCTACTGATATGGCTCACCCTTCAAGACAGAGAGTCACCTTTTTTTTTTGGATAAAGCCAGTGTGATGGTCCCGAAAGCGCTGGTGCACAACACATGCTTTGATGGACCTCGGTTATACAAAGGACCCTCAGTTTGGTGATGGGGTTTTGACACTGTGCTGTTTTGTCAGGGAGGGAGGGAGATACTGCTAATTTTTTAGGCATATACATATCTATCAAAACTGGCATGTGGGCAGGGCCTTTACAGCATTTCACAGTGCCTACTGAACTTCAGTGATGACACCTAAACATGGCAGTTTCTACATGTTTACCTAGTGATGATGATCACAGGACAAATAAACTGCAGGGAAAAATAAACAGCAAGTATTAGAAGTAGTCATGCACCATATATAGTGAGGGAATGAAAATTGAGGAAAAACTGTTTCGGTTGCTGCAGGATTACAACGCAAGCAAAATACATATAACCTCTAAAGAGAAACGGGTGTACTTTTAATTAGCCCAGTGTACAGAACTTGCAAAGTAAACAAAATAAACATCTCAGCATTGTGCTTTAGCAATTATGTAGTATATCAATGGTCCACTGCCCTTACACAGTGAACTTCATGCCTTCTTAGGTGGACAGTGCAAAGATAAAGTGGGCTTTGAGTGGATTCTTTTTTTCCCTGTCCAGCCAAATTGTAGCACATGCAAAAAAAAGGGGGTTAGATTTAGTGATGTATCAGAGCATTAGCTGTCAAATACTGACCCTGTATTGTTACAAGGCCTTTCATGGAAATCCGACACTCATCCCTTCCTGTTTTACCTTCAACATGGAGAGACTGTGTAGACCTCCTGCTATTTGGACTCAACATACCACAATACTCAATCTCATCAAGGTACCTTTATAGGCAAGGTTGGGTCAGATTAATTTGATATGTAGTCAGCTAATGAATATCCCAGCTAATGTAATCCCTTGGATAGCAAAACTAATGTTATCTAATCGCAATACTTTTGGATTACTGCAGAATCAAACATTGCAAATATTGCACCTTATACAAAAAACACCAAAGGACAGTCACAAGAAATGTGAGTTAGACAAACTCATTTTTCTCGTAAAACTTCTCAAAACATTTCCAATGCATATAAAACACATTTATCTAATAGCATTGGAAAGGATATAGACTAGGACCTATTTGACTGTGTAATGTGGTTACCTTGCAACTGTGGGTCTTACAGGGCGGAGAAACCTGTATGCCAGATGCACTTCATTAATAGCATTGTTAACCCTATAATCAACAACCCATCAACACCATCAGTGAACCCACCGCCAGCCTACCACCAGCTAGTCTTTCACCTAGGCCTAGGTCAGTGTTTCTCAAGACCACTAGTGGTCCATAGGATGTTTAAAATATATCCGTTAAATTTAAGAATGTTTTTTAATCATTGGCATAGAGTGGGGGAAAAGCCTGAAATTAAATATTGACTGTTAAGGGCTTGATGTACTGTGTTGCGTGCGGTGTTGCGCACCAAAAGATTGCAGATCTACAAGCTCACAAGGCATCGATGTGCGAAGTGTTAGATGTGCTATTTTTGGTGCACGCTGGCGGCAACTAAGTATAAATACGTCTTTAAGATCATTCATGTTAAATATGAATAAAAAAGTAAATAAATAAAATAGAATAGGCTTATTATATACAAAATATGTATTGTTGTTGTAGGGAGCTGGGGTACTAGGGTGGCCCTTGTTCCATATATGCTAGTGGCCCCCTGGAGCTTAAAAAAAGTTGAGAACCTACATAGGGTGAAGAGCTGGAGAGGCTTTTTAAGCAGAGAGCCATTTAACCCATTAAGACCTGAGGCCGAGTCTACAAATGCCTTCTAAATCAGTAGTTCTCAAACCTTTTCGTGCCAATTGGACCCCCAAATTGATATATATTCGGCCACAGATCCGCCATCTGAAAATGTTTCGTGCCAGGGATCCCCCCAGAAGAGAAGATTTGTGTTAAAAAATAAAAAAATGTTCAAAGATAGCAAATGTACAAGCGCGCTGTGAGCTTGTAGATCTGCTATTTTTGAATAGCCGACACTAAAATCTAAAATGACAGATGCTATCCCAGTTTTAATGGGTTATTATGTAGCTTCTCTGTAAAGTAAGGGGAGGGGCGGGTGGTCAGAAGCTGAGGTGTGGATTGGGATGGCAAGGGCTTGTATTGAGAAAGGTGACCCAGTCTGACCTGCTGAGCTCTCTGTGGTGGGGGTTGAAAACTGCCATAGATGTAATCAAAAGAATGTATCAAGCTTCTGACAGTTTAACTAGAATCTAATTATACGTCTTTCCAAATAGTATCTGGATTGATTATAATTACTTATTTTTGAGACCAGGCAGTGTGTCATTTTTTTGATTACGTAATGCCGATTACAAGTAGTCAGTACCCAACCCTGCCTATCGAACGGATTCCTCAAAGAAAGAAAGAATGTGTTAGCATTTGGTTTATATTCGGTCACAGTATGGATGCCCCAGTACTATGAGAAATATAAGCATAGTTTACCCAAATCATTGTCAACATTGTTTATTTAAATGTAAAAATATAGGCCTATTTATGTTCCAAGTTCTCCTGTACCAAAAAATACTTACGTTCTTTAGTTTGAATTTTTAATCAAAGGGAAATCCTTATTCTTTTCAATGTACATATATTCACAAGTTATCCTATGAAAAACGATAGAATCCAGCAGTTGCAGTCTGCCTTCTGAACTCACGGCAACATGGCCAGAGAACAGGAGTTAGCGTCTCTTTTCTCAGAAAAGCCTAGATGGACTGTTAAGACGCATCACGTGATATCCAGCCACTTTCGGTGAGAAAGGTGAGGATGCGTTTTTTGAGAACCTTGTCCAGGTAGCCGGGCAGCCTGCTCTTGGCAGGGATACCCTGCCTCTTCTGGAGGTGGTCTTTGATAATGATGGTTTTGGCCGTCAGGTAGCGCGTGGGACTCAGGTTCAACGAGTTGCACAGCACCTTCTCCCTGTCCGACAGCAGCTCGAAGCCGCTCAGGTTCTCAATGGCGGCAAACTCGCCATCCTTGCCTTCTTCCTTGATGCCCCCAACTCCGCCCCCGCCAGCCATGCCTCCGCCCCCTCCGACTCCACCTCCCAGCCCGCCCCCAGAGCCCAGGCCCCCACCTCCGCTGCCCCGCTTGGAGGTGACCACGTTCTTGTTCTCTTTGCGCTTCTCGCGCTTGTGGCGCGCCGCCTCGTACTCTGCCGACTCATCCAGACGGGCGATGCCGTTTCGCCGGTAGCGCTGCAGCTCACGCACCTTGGCCCTCAGCACACGCTCTTTGTGCATGTTGTCGAAAAAATCCTCAAATTCACGGTGGGCCATAAACTGACAGAGCCCCCGCAGCCTGACGCGCTGCTCCTTCTCCTCCTTGGTGATCTTGCGCTTGGGCGTGCTCGGCACCGACGCGGACCCCGTCGCCACCGTGGTGGCGGCGCCCGCCGCCACTCCAACCCCGCCTCCCCCTCCTGCACTGCCGGCGCCACCGCCAGAAGCGACAGCTCCCAGCGTGCCCGGCTTCTCCTTGTCCTTGTCCTTCTTGTCGCGACCCAGAAAGGAGGGGACTAGGTTGTAGTCACGGGCAATGTTCTTACGCCTCTGGCGCTCGCGGAGCTTGCGCACGTACATGTCCACGTGGGCGCGCTTCATCTCGATGTCCACGTCCTCGTCGTCGTAGTTGACCGACAGGCCGCTGATGAGCTTCTCGGCGTCCTGGTCGTACTCGATCTCGTAGTCGTCGCGGAGCGGCATGTAGCCCAGCTGCTGCTGCTCCGCCAGCGTTATGTCTAGCGGGGGCAGCGGGGTGGTGAGACTGGGGGAGAGGGGACCCCCGCTGGGGCAAGTGTGGTCGGTCACCCGATTGGGGATGTTGTCGGGGATACAGGCCTTGCCCAGGTTTCCGTGGATGTACATGCTGACATAGTGCTCCATGACCTCCTGGGGGGTCCGGGACGCTCCCACATGAGTGGCCATGTCCTCCTGAAAGATGACATGCAGATACCCAGTGATTCTCAAACTTTTTTCATTTCAAGGACCCTCGGTTTGATATGCATTAGGCCACAGACCCCCATTTGATATGATTTCTAACTATGGGATCCAAAATCTACAATGTAAAATCTTCAATGTACATTATTTTTACTCTATAAGTTAAAGACCTATCTGGTTCACAACTATCACACATTTAGCTGGGTACCCCCTGGAACCGCCTCATGGACCTGGGCAAGCACCCACACAACCAACCAATAATAAAGCTGGAACATGCATACCGGTAATACATAAATTGAAGCCAAACACACAGCATAGTCCTTAGTGTTGATGTATCCACAAGTAACTCAAGAGAGTTTACTGTGTACTGCACTTGCTGTGATCTTCAACTTGCTTTATTGTCAACTTTTAGTTTCAAGACCTCACCTTTCATCACGTTCAGCTCGGCTTTTTGTAGCCAACTAATTATGCGCGTTGAAATAACCATTATAATAAACAGTGGTGCAAAGTAACTAAGTACAATCTTTAGATACTTTTACTTTACTGTAGTGTTTCCAATTTTCAGTACTTTTACTTCTTCTCCACTACATCTCAGAGGCAAATTTTGTACTTTTACTCCACTGGAAAAAAATGGGGGGAAAAAACCTTACCCAATTGAAAAAAAATAAGGGGAAAAAAGTGGGGGAAATGTTTTGGGGAAAACCCCATACCCAATTAAATAAATTGAAAGAATAAAACAAAACAAAAAATACATACCCAATTGCCAAAGCCATACTGCTCGATGGCATCGAGCAGCGACTGCTCTTCCCTGCTGGTCCATCCTCCCTCCGCCTCGGCAGCCCACAGGGAGAAGCGGCCGCCGTCCACTTGCTGGTAGCCGTGCCACCGCCGGTGGGCGCCCAGCTCCGCGCCCGCCGAGAAGCACTCCGGGCACAGCTCGATGTCCGGGCAGTCGGTGCAGCGGAGCCGCAGGTTGGTCACGTCTGCCAGGCAGTTCACGCAGTACTTCTTCCCGAGGTCGGCCATGTTGCTGCCTGCCCTCAGTGGCTGCTGCTTGTTGTTGGAGGCAGAACTAGGCTGTCTGCCGCGGCGGAAGCGCATGCGCACTGGAGACTGTCCGCTCTTTGGTGTGGTGTAGGGTAACTTGTTTTGCCCCTAAATTCATAGTGAGGTGTGGTAGGCAGTGTTAATTTCGTCTACTAAAACTATGACGGAAAATGTTCGTCGACTACCTTTTTTCACTGACGAAAACTAAATAAAAACGAAGCTATGATGACTAAGACTAAGACTAAATATATTGACAATTTCGTCAACAAATACAAACTAGACTAAAATGTTAGGGAAGGACTTGTGGAGAAGAGATCCAGTAGAACTAAAAAAGACAAGTCATTTTATGTTTGGTTGCACTGAAAATAGCAGATCTACAAGCTCACAACGCATCACGCTGTTTTTGCCCCTAAATTCATAGTGAGACACTTTGGTGTATAGGGTACTCTTTTTGCCCCTAAATTCATAGTGAGGTGTAGGGTACTCTTTTTGCTTATACATTCATAGTGAAGTGTGTAGGGTACTCTTTTTGCCTCTAAATTCATAGTGAGGTGTGTAGGGTACTCTTTTTGCCTCTAAATTCATAGAGAGGTGTAGGGTACTCTTTTTGCCTCTAAATTCGTAGTGAGGTGTAGGGTACTCTCTTTGCCCCTAAATTCATAGTGAGGTGTAGGGTACTCTTTTTGCATCAAAACAACGGCTCTGGACGCAATTGGTTAGACATACAACCAACTACCAATTACAGTCTCCCATATTTGAATACTGGGCCCTGATTGGTCACCCCAGACTTCGGGAGCAGGAGATGGTTCACAACGTAGTGGTGCCAGACCCAGACCCAAATCGCCAAGGGCAATTTTTTTTTTGCACTGGCAGATTCGTCTGGTCCCAGGCTAGTAGGGTACTCTCTTTGCCCCTAAAATTATAGGGAAATGTATAGGGTATTCTTTTGCCCCTAAATTCATAGGGAGATGAAGGGTAATCTTTTTGCCTCTAAATTCATAGTGAGGTACTCTTTTTGCCGCAAACGCACGCACGCACGCACGCACGCACGCACGCACGCACGCACGCACGCACGCACGCACGCACGCACGCACGCACGCACGCACGCACGCACGCACGCACACACACACACACACACACACACACACACACACACACACACACACACACACACACACACACAGACTACATACTAATTAGATTACTGTTATTACTGTTGATTACATCCCAATCCACACATAAACCTATATTAGGCCTTGCCTGGTTGCTCAACATTGTAACAGAAATAACCATAACAAAGACACTTTTTCCAGCACTGTGTGTGTGTGTGTGTGTGTGTGTGTGTGTGTGTGTGTGTGTGTGTGTGTGTGTGTGTGTGTGTGTGTGTGTGTGTGTGTGTGTGTGTGTGAGTGAGTGTGTAGGGTGGCGGGGGTTGTGTCTACAGGTACTTACATATAACCCCCTCAACCTGTCTTCCATTGTCAAGCAAAAAGAGGCGGTCAGGCTCCGTTATCCCACCTTGTATTGCGAAGCTAATAGGACGAAATAGCTGCAAATTCGAATTACAATCTCTTTATATAGGGTGTTTCACCTTGGCCTTCTCCTTCTCTTCATCACTTGGGTTCAATTAAGGTGTGAATCCTTGTGTCAATGGTATCCCCTAAATACAAATAATAATGGGTTTTTACGCCTTCAAAAGGAGCATCAAGTTGGACACCCCAATTCCAATCTGGCTCAAAATATCGGACTCTCTTACAGAATTTCAGAATTTCCCTGTCTGGTTGCAAGATCTGGGATCCACTTGCCACCCAAGATTTTACAAAATGGACAAACACCAAATTTGATTGATTGAACACTTTATCTAAAACGATAACACAAAAAAGTCCTGGGGACTTGTTTCCGTTGTGGTCCTATGTATTCAATTCATCAACATACTGTAGCATGAAAATAACACCAAAACACAAATTGAGACTCAAAGACAAAATAGGGTTGCCACCGAAGAGCTATGATCTGACATACAGAGTTCAGGGCTTTTCCTGGCTCAGAATTGGCCTTTGGATCCTTTGGATTGAAGGCAGACACACATTATGACATTAAAACGCATGGTGTTATATAGAACCAAAAGCACTTATTTGGCTCATAATCATAGGAGAACCGTGTTGGTGGTGCTATAGCACCTTAGTCAAATGATGCTATACTGTGTTGGGATCCATGCTTCGCTGCTAAGAGATACACAAGGTTCACGTGGCTTCAAAATTGAAATTTCAACCGAAAGTGAAGACCGCAATGAGGCAGATGAGGCAAGGTAAATTCCAGGATTGGACGCTATTCTTATTGAGAATAGCGCCATATTAACCCAAAATGTATTCCATGTATTAAAGTCAATCCCACTCTTATCTCTCCCGCCACCAGAGATGTGCATCACACACAATTAATCTGATAGCATACAATGATCTTGTGAAAGCTTTGATACATGCAGGGGCCAACATGCAATGTGCACTACAGTGCAATGTCCAAATGCTCAGCAGCCTTATAGAATAAGCCCTACTAAAGCTGTGGAAGACAGATAGGGAAAATGAGACTTATTGTGCCATGTGTCTCTCACTGGTCCTCAGAATACTATGTACTGCAAAAAAGTTATGCCTTTAAGTGACGCACAACTGTGGAAAGTTTGTGACTGCCTGGAGATTGCCAAGATGCCATTGCTTTCCCATGAGATTGCCATCTTGAAAGAATACGCTGAGGTCTTAAAGCCACTCACTACGCTTTTGACCCTCTGCAAGGAGAAAATAAATGTTTCCCGAATGCTGATCCCAACACTGATTAGCTGCAACATGCTTTTTCTCTGATGTCATTGGCACCATCCTGGCAGCAATAGACACACATGTTGTTCAACAGTTCAGAATGCAACAATTGCAACAGCAACTATCCCACAGTTCCATTTGTGGTGGCTAGAAGAAGTGGAGAGAGAGGAAATGAGTGCAATGTTGGTGTCAGAGATAACTCGCCTGGATTCAGTTGATGATGCTGTTCCTTCTCTCTCCTTCTCTCTCCCAAATGACTTTGTTGTTTGGTGCAGTGCCGAAATCATGCAAGGACATCAAAATAAAAACTCAATCTGCTTTCAGTACACACCACTGTATCCCTCATTTACTCAGGTTTCCTTTTAGGCAAGTGCATTTTTCCCTAGTTTAACACCAGTTATAGCGGATACTAGCCAGCAGAGGGAGTATGCCACCTGTTATATACAAGTTATCCTCAAACTTTTCAGATGAATCTCCACAATTCATTGATGAGTTATGTGACCAGCAGCAGTATTTTTGCATGATACGGGGGTCTGTCTCATGTTTTATCCAAATTAATATTTAATATCAAAAACATTTTCAGGCCGAACCAAACCCCATTGAATTGCATTATAAAATAAAGTTAAATATTAAACAATATATAAACCATATAGGAAAAAGAAATATGTCTTGTGCACACTGCCTACTGGAGGGGGCTGAGGGGGCTTGAGCACCCTTTATCCAAATTTCATTTTTTGAAGGCTTACCCAACACCCGTGGCCATTATCAAGCACAGCATTTGACAAATAATGATAATTTCTCTTTAAATAAAATGAGTCGGCTGCCATCAGACAGTTTCACTCATTACCTTCACCTGACGCAGTGACATCACGTGCCCTCCTCCAACCTATATGGTTTGCAGCATGTGACCACTGGAGACAGACACTCAACGTGGTTAACGTTTTACATTAACCACTTGAACCCTAGCATCCCTTTTCTGAGGAGAACATTAGCCAAAAATTGTAGATCTACAAGCTCACAACACCTCGCGCTGCAAGGCGTTGTGAGCTTGTAGATCTGCTATTTTCGGCAAAGAGGTTTGGTGTAGAGGGGGAAAAGAGCAAACCAAGTACAAGTTGTCTTAAGTATTTAGGTTTTAAGTGGTTTAGCTGTCTTAAAATACTGCATTAACATGAATCCAATCCAACTCAACACTACACATTGACAGTGCTGTCAAACAAGTCTATGATGCTATCTATGAAATCTATGAAAACGTTTAAGCTGCAACACAATTTTATACAATATGTAGTGGGGGTCCCTGCATCTCTCTCTCAACTAAGGGGTCCCTCGCCTGGTTTAGATGTTGAGTTCTGAGTTTAATTTGTGTGATTTTTTGTATGGATTTAAAACAAATGAGATACTACATGCTAATGTGTCAGCTTTTGTTTGCTTACAGAGTGAGGCTAACTGTTTCCCCCTATTTCTAATCAAAGTGATTGTGAAATTAAGTTAACTGCCTACTCTTGCATATTTATATTTAATTAAGGTTTTATTTCTTTAACAAATTAGAATGTCTCTTCTGCTTTGTCTAGTCAGTGTTAAGTGTTTTGATTAAACTATTAAACTTATACTTTTATTCATAAATAATGGGTTGATGGGTTGTTTTTCGGCAGAAGTGTTGTGAAATGTTTGTGGGTTGTCATGAAGTGACGTGACAAGTGAAGTGACATCTTTTCTAGATAACTTCCTTCATCATTGCTGAGCAGTATCGGTTCCTTAATTCTTGTTCTCGGCAGAAGTCTTGTCCAAGTTCCAAGTTTCCGTTCTTTACCATTGCGGTGAAGTTGTTGTAGCTGAGACAAATGCATTTCCCATTTGACATGACAAAAACAATCATTACTTTTATGTTGTGTCATTCATTCTACTGATGTCTTGCCTCATCAGCTGTGGTTGAAAAGTAATACCGTTGACCCTCGTTATTTCAATGTCTATGAAGTGATAAACCTACACATACAAATAAAACAATTACCTACAACCTACAGTATACCTAATTACCATACGTTAATACATTTAAATTGATGTTGTTGTATTAATGCATTAATAAGAATGCATCTTGACAGGCACTGAGGTCACAGACTGGTCACTGAACAGCGCTTGAGAAAATAGCTGATCTACAAGCTCACTTTTGGCGAATGTTCCCCCCCAGAATAAGGATGCTAGTGGTAAAGAATTGTTAAAATAATACAAGCATAAAAAGAGGAGTTGGGGTGGAGGTGGGTTTATTGAAAGCTTGTGGGCGGACATGCAGATCTGTCAGGACTTGGATAGGCAAGATGAAAAGGTCGTTCCATAACTCTCGCTGCATGGGTGTCAGCCGACAGTGGTGAGCTTGACAGGAGTCAGCTGATGGGGGCGCTTGGTGCTAATTAGAATTGCCAAGGTCCTCTGAACCCAGGGGACATTAGGGTCCACACACAGGTGGCGAGACTTCTTCGTGACCAATCTGTGCAAGAAACAAGAAAATATGCAAGTTTGTCACTTATTGTTTCGTAAATTGATGCCCTAACGCGATACAACAGTAGCACACAATAGTGAAAGTAGCAGATCTACAAGCTCACAATTCATTGCGATGTGACATATTGTGTGTGTGTGTGTGTGTGTGTGTGTGTGTGTGTGTGTGTGTGTGTGTGTGTGTGTATATATATATATATATATATATATATATATATATATATATATATATATATATATATATATATATATATATATATATATATATATGAATGAATATATCTATTTATACAACACTTACATGACTCCTGTCTTTGCACATCTGTTCTCAGTCTTGTAAAAAGAGCTCAGTTGTTTGATGTTCACTCTCTTTGGGTAAAATTTGGTACAGCATTCACCAGGGCCATTCGAATCTGCAAACAATGTCATTTTTTCATATAAAAGTTGCTTTTAATTATATGTATATTGTCAAGGCCATCTGTATTGGAGTACTCAGAACATATAAGGACACAATAATGAGACAGAGACAACAACTCAGATCTTAAAGTCTTAGAGATCTAAAAGTATTCGAATATGGAGCCAAATGTACATCTATACATACGTCTGACCCCCAGAACAATATTTTACTCACAGCTTATATACCCCCAAAAACACAGTACATCCCAGAATGAGACAGACAAGAAATAACAAGGACAGTTACCTTTGACCTAAGTGTCATCTATACTGAGGGGGTTTGAGAAAACACATTCTGTTCCGGCCAGGACAAGCAGCAAATACCTTTAACATAAATACCTTGCCCTCAAGACGAGATGTATATATATCTCAACCAACCTTTTATGGAGAGACGATTATTTACACACACACACACACACACACACACGCACGTGCATTATAGTCTCTTTTTTATACTTTTATGAAATAATGGTTAAGGTTACACAGATGCTACCCGGTTTTAATGGGTTAAACATACTGGCACTGAGTTCTACAACTTTCTAAGGAAGCACTTCCTTTTTCCTTGAGTTCTGCTGTTTCAACAGCTCTGAGCAATACTGTCAATACTTAGTGCAGCCACTCTGCCATTCACGGGAGAATATGATATGTTTAGTTCTTTTGGGAAAGGCGTTTCTTTTAGCCTATTATAATACTCATCATTACTTTGAAAAATGCATTATGTATGAATCAAATAATGGCTGTTTTTAATGTGTTAGTGACCCCCACAGATGTTCATGGGAGCTCACCCCCTCATTATGGGAGCTCAGCTCACATAACTTGAACCCTGGTAATTTCTTGCACTTTAGTTGAGAAAATAAAAACATTTGTAATAAGGTCGATAAAACATGTGCATTAACTTACTGTTGGCCGTCACAGAGCAGTACAGAGCAGCTCCTATCAGGAAGGAAAGCAGGACAATGTGTCTGGTTCCCATGGTCCTTCTGCAGAGAATGATGGATGGAAGAAGTTGAAGTTGAACTACAAAAGGCGATGAAAATAAGGACTATTGGACAGTGGGTGGGGCTGTGGACTCAGACCATGTGTGTCTTGCCCACCCAATCAAAAGTTCAGAATTTCAGAATTTGTGTGTGTGTGTGTGTGTGTGTGTGTGTGTGTGTGTGTGTGTGTGTGTGTGTGTGTGTGTGTGTGTGTGTGTGTGTGTGTGTGTGTGTGTGTGTGTGTGTGTGTGTGTGTGTGAGACAGACAGACAGACAGACAGACAGACAGACAGACAGACAGACAGACAGACAGACAGACAAATCACTGTCATTTTAATATCCTACAGGTAGCAAACAGACCAACAAAAGAAAATATATGACTATAGCTTTTAATTAACAAATAAAGCACAATATGAAAAGAATAAATATGTCAGTGTAAAGGGAAAGATTGTTCCTATAGTCCAGTTCACTACGTCAGAAAATGTATTTAGCAAAACCATAAAATGTATTTTTGAGTGGTGCTAACCACTCCTATATCTGACTTTGTCCGTGTGTCCGTATGTATGCATGTCTGTCCAATAAACAAACATTGATGACAACAACAGCATACACCGAGTACTGCGTGTTTGCAACACCTCACTGAACTGGCTCTCACAACAACAAAAAAATCCTCTTCGAAAATTGTTTTTATCTGCAGAAAAGTGGCACTGCCATGGGGAGTAAAATGCCCCCCAATCATGCTAATCTTTATGCTGGCCTTTTAGAAAGAAACTGCATTTTCAATCCTGAACATAATAACTTTTTACTACATATCCAATTGTGGAAACGTTATTGTCTCCGCCAGGCCGAAAGGCATGGCGAGAGAGTATGTTTTCCCCTCCGTCCGTCCGTCCGTCCGTGTGTGTGTGTGTGTGTGTGTGTGTGTGTGTGTGTGTGTGTGTGTGTGTGTGTCCGTCTGTGACCAGCTAATCTCCGCCACCGTTGGCTTGATCACAGTGAAACTGTGCACACACACTCCCTGGATGCCAATTCCGAACTTCTGGCCCGAATCTTTCACATGGGCCTTTATAGCGCCACCAGGAGGCCGATTTGTGCAAAACATATTTTTTGACAGTATTCCTACAGATTTTGCCCAAAAATCTCGCAAATCGGTATACAGTATCTCTATAGTCATTAAACAAAATGGGTGTTTCAGATTTGTCATATTCCATCCTGATTGGCTAAAAATGGCTTCCAAAGTTTGCAGAAGTGCTCTGTTTTCAACAAAATGCCTCAAATCATGAACACAGCATGCAATTTCCGTGAAATTTTGCACGCATATTTCCACTATGCCGAGGAAGAAATGCCACTTTAACATTTTCAAATCAGCCTCATGGTGGCGCTATAACAGGCCGATTCATGTTTTTACCTCTAACTGCGCCGATCTGTGTAAAACTTTGTATGCACACTCCCTAGAGGTCAAGGAAAAACCTTTGCCCTGCATTTTTCACAACTGCCTTTTATAGCGCCACCAGGAGGCCGACATATGTAAAACACATTTCTTTGCCAGACCCAGGGGGTCGGCCTACATGAGGCTTTGTCGGCCGGTCGGTCACTATGTTGAGGAACAAATGCCACCCTTTTAACATTGGCCTGTTATAGCGCCACCAGGAGGCCACAATAACCTACCTGACCTGGCGGAGACCTGTGCTCCGAGGAGCACTTTTTCTAGTATTGATGATGTGTTTGTAATCTGGACTGGTTCAGTTGCTGAATGGATTGCTTTTCACAGCTTCTTGAATAGTTGTTGTGAACATTTGAATTTCAGTATGACATCTGACTCTCACCAAATTAAATTTGTGACATTTTAATCTTAAAGGTGGAAGACCATCTGAGCACAGAGCTATATAGAAAACCCACAGACCGTAATTCTTTACTTCATGCTGAGAGCTATCATCCTACTTCCCTTAAGAAAGGTTTACAAATTGGTCAATTCAAACCTATACGTAGAATCTTTAGTACAGATGACTCTTTCAAAGTACATTCAAAAGATGTACAGATCCGTCTCAGTCAGCGTGGCTATCCTGGTAAGTGGATACAGCCAGCCTTCAATTCACCAGCCAGCCTTCGATTCACACAGAACTTGACATTTAGTTATTACACTTAGTTATTAGACAAAAAAGCTTAAAAAGCAGTTTATCTACGCTTATCCAGAGCCTCCATGATCTTCTGGACCCAAGGGAGATGGAGGATCCATGCAGAAGTTCTTGTTCATCTTTGAGACCATACTGTGCAGAAAATATTGATGTTGCTATAATGGTGGCACTTTGTGACTTACCGTATATTTCCAAATAGAAGCCCAGGCGTTTAAAATGCAAAACCCATTTGGACCCCGGGTGTTTGAAAGGAACCAGGTGGCTATTTGCAGCAGGCTTTTATTTATTGTTGCACCGGCCTGCACCGGGCCATTATTTGCAGTTCCAATTGGGCTGAAGAAACTGTAAATAATACCCCCACCGTTTGCACGGACCCAAATAAGGCTGAAGAAACTGCAAATAATAGCCCCTGCGTTTACACAGACCCAAATTAGGCTAAAGAAAATGCAAGTAATAGCAACAGTGTTTGCACCGACCCAAATCAGGTTGATGAAACTGCAAATAATATCCCCGGCGACGGACCGGGGGTAATTTTTTGATTTATTTGGCTATTTTTGAAAAATCTTGAAAATGTGTGCAAATCTTCGAATAATATGTATTTCTTAAAGTGAACATCTGTAACTCAAATCGTATTGCTTCTGGGGATTCTACAAATGTCTTCTAAATACTAACAGTTTTTTGAAAAAAACATATGTTTCTATATATCAGTGGTGCTCAAACTTTTTCATGTCAAGGACCTCCCAAAAGGATATGTATTTTGGGGGTTGTCACCATCATTACAACTGATGATTAGTATTCGTTCAAACAATTGCGAGAACATATTAAACACGTTTACTTTTTGGGCTTTATAAACAAAACAGGAACGTCTGACGTAAAGCTCCCTCGGCCGTGCGCCACAGTAGGGTTACACCACACAGGTCGATCAGTGAGCCGTCCACCAGTTCCTCGTTCTCACTGTCCACCTGGACGGAAACATGAGAACATAAGATTTGGTTGATGTTTTTGTAGACAAGAATGCATATATATATATGATGAATGTAGATTTGTACATAATTTGACAAAAAGGATAAAACAAAACAAAAGAAGCTTGAACGCTTATTTCCATTATGTGGTACTTTGAGTGCATGTGCGCATTTTTGTTTTGTTTGGGGGAGGGTAAAGACATACAATTAATCAATAATAAATACATTCATACAATTTCTACAATACAGCTAAAATGGCAAAACCCAACCAACATGGGTACATGGGTTACAACTTAACAAATTGGGAGGGGACAAACTAAGTATAGACCCCTGGTGCCTGGTGGACCCCGGTCATAGGGTTTAAATTAAAGCAACATGCAAGTATCAAGTCTCTTGGACCCCCTGACCCCCAAACAAACCGTCTAAAATGTATCCAAAATTTTACACTACTCTACACCTGTTAGGGGGAACTAAATAAAGGGATAGTTCTTGTAGTGAGATTGCTGGTAGCAGGTTGCCCAGAGCGTCGTTGTTCAGAACGATACCTCTCGGGAGCCCTAGTATTGGGGCTGGTTAGATGAAATCAGGTAGGAGAGCAAATGGTTCGTAAGGCCTTCACTCTTTCTTAGTTAGTTTATACTTAGTAGTTACTGAACTGGAATATTGCTGATCTTCCCTGCCTCAACTCAACCCTATATGGTTGGCAGGTATCATGTGTCATGATGTCATCCTACACGTTCGCCATATAGGGACGACCCTAGAGCATAGCCGTTTCGTTTATCACCAAAGTATGGATGCCTAGGAGGTGCCGGTATAGAGGACACCTCTGTAACAACACCGAAAAGCTTATTTTCATGCCAATATATCAGTTGAAATGTCCCATTCCTAAGCGTTGCACATAATAATAATAATAAAATAAAAAAAGAAATAAATTAATAATAATTATTATTATTATTATTTTCAACAGTGATGTAGGCACACGGCACCCACCAATCAACGCACTTGGCTTCTTTTCATCTCACGTTCAGCACGGGTGTACAAGTCACACGATTAATCTAAATTTGCGCACTTGTAAGCTGCTATCATCTGCAGTACAGGCTACGTTCAGACAAACTCAAGTCTGTTTCATGTCATTTATGTCAATTTAATCAATCAACAATCATCGTGATCATTGCTTTATTTACATCAGCGCTGCAGTCAAAAAATATCCATGTTACGCAAATCAGCGAGCAGAGCAAAACTTTTATCATGTGATATTCTACCAGGGTCATGTGTGTATTTATGTATGAGATTAAAGTCTGCACACTGGGTCATGCTCCAAAGCAGACTTTATTGCAAACGTTATTCTCTTTGGATTCTGAACTCAGCCCAGCACCTGGTTATTAGTGAGTGCATGCTTTATTGTTTGTGTATTTATTTATGTATGAAACAAAGGGAGACATGTGGTACACTAAATCATCAAAACAGACGTTTATGTGACCCTCTGATTTCCGTAGCGTATTTACCAGAGGTGGACGAAGTATACTCGACCCCCGTACTTGAGTAAGAGTACAGATACTCCTTGGTCAAATTTACTCCACTATAAGTACATTAAAGTAGCTCAGTCAAAATGTTACTCAAGTAAGAGTAAAAAAGTCATTGCTTTTAAATATACTTAAGTATTCCAAAGTACATACTTTGAAAAATACTTAAAGTACCAGTACAAGTAAAAGTAGAAGTACATTTCTTGATTTTTATGCTGTAATGTTTTCACAATGAATTTATAGGACCTTGTAACTCTTTTTTTCAGAGAGCACGAGTGTGAGAGCAGAAGTTAGGCCAATTGCATTTTAGGGAAGAAAAAAAAACAGCCAACCTAAAGGCCAAACCGCACCAATGCAACTAGTTGCAACTGCCATTGGGGATAATGGTTGCAAGTAGTTGCAAGTAGTTCCATGTTGCAAGGAGTTGCATGGCAAATCATTGGTGTGGATGTGGAGTGGGCTTAAAAGTACTCAGTTTACGGCCTTCATGGAGTCCTGAGTGAAGCCATGGAGTGGGTGCATCACCTAGCCTGGCGTAGCTAGACTATATCACTGCGTGGATATGAGTCTGGTGCTTCCATGAGGACGTTTTGTTTCCCAAGGGGCGGGATCAAAACAATGTCCCTCGACGCAATTGGTTAGACCTACAACCAACTACCAATTACAGTCGCCCATATTCGAATACTGGGCCCTGATTGGTGCCCCACGTCTTCTGGAACAGGAAATGGATTCTCTATGGAGCGGTGCCAAATCGCAGAGTGCAATTTTTTTTTGCACTCGCAGATTCATCTGGTCCCAGGCTATGCATCACCAGCACGCCGTTGGTGGTCAGTCCGTCCATCTGTCCATCAGGCGTCTTCCATTTAATTGCCTCCTCCTGCGGGGGGAGGAAGGCAGTGGTGAAAGAATCCTCAGATTAATACCACAAAATACCATATTACAAGTAAAAGTCCTGTATTCAAAATTGTACTTGAGTAAAAGTACAAGGTATCGGCATCAAAATATGTGTACTTATAGTAAGTAATAGTACCAAACCTTTTCAAAAGTAGCAGATCTAAAAGCTCACAACACATCGCATTGCAACGCGCCGATTGCCTATTTTTGAGGTATTCATTTTGAATGCATTTGTTCATAATGGAGTAATCAATTAATCAAACAAGTTATGAATCCCTGCACAGTCACACAGACACAATTGTGTATGAGACATTTCATATTATATATATTTCATAACCTACACCCAGGAAGATGTTCTTGGAGGACTCCTCCTAGCTGCCCGTGGATTGCGGCCCATGTGTACAGTGCTTGCTTTTACACCGTTGGCCTTGGGTCTCTGGCACAAAGCGAAGTGGCTTTTCGTCCTGGCCTCGTCCCCGTCGGGCAGGAAGCCATTGTCCCTGTGAAGAGAAGATGAAACAGTGGTGGGAGAGCTGTGGTTAATAAAGCAAGCTTGTGACAAGTTTAGTTTGTAGTGGTTCAGATCTTTGGAAGAGCAAGTATGCGTCGGCAGTGTCGTAATATGGAGCTTCATGGCGAAGAGTCATAGGATCAACCCATGGCCAGATTATATGATGTGCATAAATTATAACACTTTGTGTTTTACCTGCGAGGTTATGTCTGCCAACATTTCCACAAGTCCCTATTTGTTTATTTCCACTGACAACGCTTCTTCTTTGACATGATTTAGTACACTTTTTACCACTTAAACCCTAGTTAACCAGGATCCCCCGGGCTCTGTATTAGGTCCAATAGTAATTCCCAAATATCTTCACCAAATAAATACCTGCTCTACAAGCTTTAAGCAGAGACAGCGGAAGCTATTTCTTGTATGAGCATTTTTGCACAACCAGAGCTGGCAGTAAACACAAGCAGAGTTCACTGCTGTTTTACCCACCATGGTGGCAGCACGATACGATAATACTTTATTGTCAGTTTGCACTGAAATTTGTCTTGCGACCCAAAAACAGCCATGTATGCAACATATAACAGTAGGCCTACACACATTTGACATGACACAAGAAAACATTAAAATACAAAATACATACATAAAGACATGCAAAGACAAGAGCAATGTCCACCACTCAGCCTACCCCTGGCTTATAACTCCTGATTAAAGGGGCTACACCATGAATTTCATTTTTTTTTAGGTTTTAAGTATTTTTTGGGCTCCCCAGTGTCTCTTGTACCCCAAAAAATATGTTTTTTTAACATTCAGTCATTCATGCTCATTTCATGGATTTCCTGAATGGGCGTGTCTGAACAGGCCATTTCAGAATGGCAGGGCAAGTGATGTCACTTGCCCTGATTTTGCATTGATGATGGCCAGACAGAATTGCTCAGTAGCTCCCCCCTGCCCAATAGGACGTTTTGGTATTGCAGCTGAAAAAGCTTGGAATGACAGACAGTCAGATTGTGAGAAAAAATATCTGGATGTTTTTTAGGCATACAACCTGTTTAAAACGTATTAGGGGGCAATATTTATATATAATATATTTTTTTTAAATTCATGGTGTAGCCCCTTTAAGCCTCAATGTCGTCTGATGGACAAAGGACCTCTTCAGTTTGACCTTATTGTATGTAGGAACACTGTATCTCCTTCCTGAAGGAAGCAACCTATATTCTCCTTACAAAGCATGGCTAGTGTTTGAAGTGATATTCCTTGCCAACCTTATCATACTGTTATCATACGTATAAGGCACACAAGGTAAACTCTGAGGTCGCGGTGCTGCCGCGGAGCAGCGCACACGGAAGCAGCGTCAGCCAGATTAACCATCAAGTTAATTCTGATCCCTGCCTCTTGCCCTTGAACTAGCTATCTGTCTCTACACAACACAAACCCCACTCAAACTACAATATCGTCACTGTCGGGTGGAAACCTGACATGTCCAAAACCGTAATTTTTCTGTAAAAAATGATCTATAGTTATTTTTAAGTCACAAGCTCTTGTCAATAACCAATAGACAAACCACTTTCACTTTCAAACATTTTACAAAATAGCGAAAACAGCCGATCAACAAGTTCACAATGCGTCACATTGTGACACCTTGTGAGCTTGTAGATTGGCTATTTTCTCTACTTTTGTGACACAATTTGTATGACAACCTAGGGCATTGATTTACACAAAAAAATTATGAAACATGGAAGGTTTCTGCCCGACAGCCATGAATGTAAAACCAACACACTGCATTTCTTTGCTTGAGCAGTCAAACTTTGATCAAAGCAACACCACTGTCACCTGCAACCAATAGCATGATTGGAGTAAGGTCACTTTTTTATTCAAAACTTTTAATCTATTTGAAGCCAACGACTGATAAAATAAGAATATTGATAGCTTCATTGATGTACGGGACGGTTATTATTTTCTTCTTCATTGTTTTTTGTTTTGTTTTGTTTTGTTTTGTTTTTACTAAAAGGGAATTGAAATCCCCTCAACTAAGTTGGAGTAAGTCACAAATGCCAATCAGTGGTTGAAACTTCTTTCACGACGGCTGTCGCCCGGGTGTCGATCGGGGGCCTGAGTCCTTCTGATAGAGGCTCAAAAAAAAGAAAAAAAGAAAAAAAAAAGAAACTTCTTTCACTTCTTTCACAGCACTGCACTTTTATTTGCAGTGCTGTGCTGAGAGAGATAGTCACGACACGCTGCGTATACATAAACACAAAGTTCATGAGGTACTGCTTTGTCTTCCCAGTGGTATAAACTGCAGACCAACAAGAAAAAAAATCCAAGGCACTCCATCTTTTTATTTTTTTAAGATATCTTTATTTTTTTAATTATTTTTTTATAATTTTTATCCCACGTTTTTGTAACCCACATTTTTTCACCCAGTGCCAATTGCCTATGTAATCCTGGGCACTACCTACCCTCTGCCAGCCTAGGGAGAGCCCAAGCTGAAGCTCATGCCTCCTTCAATGCATGAGGAGCAAGCAGGCCGCTTCTTATCACCCGACAGGGGGGAGTTTCCCTGGTTGGACATAGCGCGTGGAAGGAACACGTTATTCCAACCAGTTCCCTTCTCCTCCATCAGGCGCCCCGGCTGACCAGGGGGAGGCAGTATAGTGACCAGGATTACTACATGTTTTTGTGAGGGTATTAACTACCCTAGGAGACACGGGGAGAACATGCAAACTCCACACAGAGTAGGCCCTTTCACCAACCCCACCTAGGTATGGGCGCCGATGACGTGGAGGAGAGAACACGCCCCCAGCGCCCACAGCGTCCCTGGCGGGAAAAGATATCTTTATTTAGACAAACATTTTTTTCAAATGACAAAAAAAAACAAAAAAGAAACAATAACAAACACAAAGAAAAACAACAACAACCCACCCACCCACACACCCTAGGTACAGTACAAGTTCCATCTTTATATTTGCATTAAAACATGATACAATATCCCATTTAGTTCATTTAAGGACGCAGTGATGGTAATAAAGTCATAAAAGAACCCCATATTTTCTCATATGTTGCAGGTCTCCTCCTTACATTGTATAACATATTTCATTCATTATAGTGTGCAATTGTGAAAACCATAAAATGTAGGAGAACAAATATGTCCATTTTCATCAGTCTCTTTTAAGTACATTTTAAGCCTAGGCAGTTTCTCTATCAAGGACAGAAAAATAAAGAATCAAGAAACATATTTAACAAAGCATTTTATTAACATGCGCCAGTGGACGTACACAAAAAATGTAGCCACTAATTCACACAGAACTTGCATTTGTGACATCTTCCTATTACACTAAATTATTAGCGAAAATGTCCTTACTACAGGCTATTAAACCAACATTTCCTCAGTATATGAGATGGGGAAGACAGAAAAGTTTAAAAAACCTGTAGGCAGATTGCTACTAAAAGCTAGGTTTGTCCAGAGCCTCCATGATCTTCTGGACCCAAGAGAGAGTAGGATCCATGCAGAACTCCCTGTTCCACTTTGTCATCACACTGTGCAAGAAACAAGAACATATTAATGTTGCTATAATGGTGCCACTTTGTGACCACCATACATACTATGTATATATATACACACACACACACACACACACACACACACACACACACACACACACACACACACACACACACACACACACACACACACACACACACACACACACACACACACACACACACACACTCCAACACTTACATGACTCCTGCCAGTGCGCACCTCCTATCTGTCCAGTAATAAAACTTAAGACGTTCAATGAAGCGATCGATGTGTGGTGGCTTAGGATAGAAGCCTTTCTTGAAGCAGCACGCATGAGGACCAATTTCATCTGCGTCCAAATCTATTTGTTAACATAAAAATGTTTTTTTTATGACATGTAACTGAAAACAGAAAGTATACAGTACTATAAGTGTTATGAACATTTGGTGAACTCTTTGGTTGAGAAAATAACAACATACTTTTGTCATAAGGACATGTACATCAACTTACCGTCGGCTGTCACAGAGCAGTACAGAGCAGCTCCTATCAGGATGCAAAGCAGGACAATGTAACGGGTTCCCATGGTCACAACTTCTGCCGAGAATGATGAATGGCTAGATCTTTCTGATTATCAAGAGCATAGTGCAACTGCAAGAGGAGGGATGTAGGTGTGACCTAATAATGTAGCCTACTCAACCATGCCCCCCCCACCTCAAACTATTTCCCCGCTGTGTGGAAAAGCCTGGTGAGGCAAGGTTACACACGTTGGTCAATTCAGTTGCCTTGCTCAATAAAACTTTAAAATGCAGAACTCAAACCACACTGATATGGAGTTTCTCTATCAAGGACAGAAACATAAAGAATCAAGAAATATATTTAACAAAGCATTTTATTAACATGCGCCAGTGGACGTATACAAAAATGTAGCCGCTAATTCACACAGAACTTGCATTTGTGACATTTAGCCTACCTATTACACTAAATTATTAGCAACAATGTCCTTACTATAGGCTATTAAACCAACATTTCCTCAGTATATGAGATGGGGAAGACAGAAAAGTTTAAAAATCCTGCAGGCAGATTGCTACTAAAAGCTAGGTTTGTCCAGAGCCTTCATGATCTTCTGGACCCAAGAGAGAGTAGGATCCATGCAGATTTTCCTGTTCTTCTTTGTGACCACACTGTGCAAGAAACAAGAACATATTAATGTTGCTATAATGGTGGCACTTTGTGACTTATATGCTTTCTAAAAGTAAAATAAAAACATAATCATATATAACACGCGCACGCGCGCACACACACACACACACACACACACACACACACACACACACACACACACACACACACACACACACACACACACACACACACACACACACACACACACACACACACACACACACACACACACACACACACACACACACACACCCACTAACACTTACATGACTCCTGCCAATGAGCACCTAGCATCTGTCTTGGAATAAGACTTCAGAACTTTAATGAAGTTGCTGATGTTTTTTGGCTTTTGGTAGAATTCGGACTTGAAGCAGCACCTAGAAGGATGACGAATTTCATCTGCGTACAAATATATTTGTTAATATAAAAATAAAAATGGCTTTTTATGACATGTAACTGAAAACAGAAATGATACAGTACTATGAGTTATGAACATTTTGTGCACTCTTTGGTTGAGAAAATAAAAACATACTTTTGTCATAAGGACATGTACATCAACTTACCGTCGGCTGTCACAGAGCAGTACAGAGCAGCTCCTATCAGGATGCAAAGCAGGACAATGTAACGGGTTCCCATGGTCACAACTTCTGCAGAGAATGATGGATGGATAGTCCTCTCTGATATTTATCAAGAGCAAAGTGCAACTGCAAGAGGAGGGAGGTGGGGTGTGCCCTAATAATGTAGCCTACTATCCAACCATGCCCCGACCCTTCTATACTCTGAAACTACTTCCCCGCTGTGAGCCTGGTGACGCAAGGTTACACTCAAACAATTGCATGCAAAACAAAAACAGCATAATTTAGAAGAAGAAAATAGCATATATTCATTGCCAGGGGACAGTAAGTTTAGAAACCAGAGAAGCTACAAAATTTAGACTCAGTCAAGCAAAATGTGTACTTTATATAATGGTGAAAAATATGGATGAAAATGATTAATAGCGAATAATTTTGACTGACTAGTTGACTAAACCTGTCAACAGTAACCTAGTTCACACTTTTGGGCATCAAGTGCATGATGTCCTAATTCTAAAACCAGACTTCAGACCCACAAACAGTATGTCTCAGAAACGCTGAGGAAACACTTCTGCTGCTGCTATGTTATTAAAATTATTATATACATTTTACAAAAATTTTGGTTTTATTGAGCAAGGCAACTGAATTGACCAACGCGTTTCGACACAAGGTCTTTCGACAGGGTCGACAGAAGTTCAGAGTCGAAACGCTTTGGTCAATTCAGTTGCCTTGCTCAATAAAACTTTAAAATGCAGAACTCAAACCACACTGATATGGACTCATCCACTCATTAAAGAGTTCAAAATATGCAAACCATAAAAAAGGAGAACAATATTTATATAGGCAGTTTCTCTATCAAGGACAGAAAACAAAGAATCAAGAAACATATTTAACAAAGCATTTTATTAACTGCGCCAGTGGACGTATACAAAAATGTAGCCGCTAATTCACACAGAACTTGCATTTGTGACATTTAGTCTACCTATTCTCCTGACATTATTAGCAAAAATGTCCTTACTATAAGCTATTAAACCAACATTTCTTCAGTATACAGTATGAGATGGGGAAGACAGAAAAGTTTAAAACTCCTGCAGGCAGATTGCTACTAAAAGCTATGTTTGTCCAGAGCCTTCATGATCTTCTGGACCCAAGGGAGAGTAGGATCCATGCAGAAGTTCTTGTTCTTCTTTGTGACCACACTGTGCAAGAAACAAGAAAATATTAATGTTGCTATAATGGTGGCACTTTGTGACATATGATTATGTGAAACATAATCATATATAACACACGCACGCACGCACGCACGCACGCACGCACGCACGCACGCACACGCACACACACACACACACACACACACACACACACACACACACACACACACACACACACACACACACTCCAACACTTACATGACTCCTGCCAATGAGCACCTAGCATCTGTCTTGGAATAAGACTTCAGACGTTTAATGAAGAGACTGATGTCATTTGGCTCTTCGTAGAAGTCGGTCTTGAAGCAGCACTTAGAAGGAGGACGAATTTCATCTGCGTACAAATATATTTGTTAAGATAAAAATAAAAATGGCTTTTTATGACATGTAACTGAAAACAGAAATGATACAGTACTATGAGTTATGAACATTTTGTGCACTCTTTGGTTGAGAAAATAACAACACACTTTTGTCATAAGGACTTGTACATCAACTTACCGTCGGCTGTCACAGAGCAGTACAGAGCAGCTCCTATCAGGATGCAAAGCAGGACAATGTGACGGGTTCCCATGGTCACAACTTCTGCAGAGAATAATGGATGGATAGTCCTCTCTGATATTTATCAAGAGCAAAGTGCAACTGCAAGAGGAGGGAGGTGGGGTGTGCCCTAATAATGTAGCCTACTACCCAACCATGCCCCACCCCGACCCTTCTATACTCTGAAACTACTTCCCCGCTGTGTGGAAAAGCCTGGTGACGCAAGGTTACACTCAAACAATTGCATGCAAAACAAAAACAGCATAATTTAGGAGAAGAAAATAGCATATATTCATTGCCAGGGGACAGTAAGTTTATAAACCAGAGAAGCTACACAATTTAGACTCAGTCAAGCAAAATGTGTACTTTATATAATAGTGAAAAATATGGATGAAAATGATTAATAGCGAATAATTTTGACTGACTAGGTGACTAAACCTGTCAACAGTAACCTAGTTCACACTTTTGGGCATCAAGTGCATGATGTCCTAATTCTAAAACCAGACTTCACAGCCACATACAGTATGTCTCAGAAACGCTGAGGAAACACTTCTGCTGCTGCTATGTTATTAAAATTATTATATACATTTTACAAAAATAGTATTTTGGTTTTATTGAGCAAGGCAACTGAATTGACCAACGCGTCTCGACACTAGGTCTTTCGACAGGGTCGACAGATGTTCAGAGTCGAAACGCGTTGGTCAATTCAGTTGCCTTGCTCAATAAAACTTTAAAATGCTGAACTCAAACCACACTGATATGGACTCATCCATTCATTAAAGAGTGCAAAATATGCAAACCATAAAAAAGGAGAACAATATTTACATTTTTATCAGTCTCTTTTAAGTACATAGGCAGTTTCTCTATCAAGGACAGAAAACAAAGAATCAAGAAACATATTTAACAAAGTATTTTATTAACATGCACCAGTGGACGTATACAAAAATGTAGCCGCTAATTCACACAAAACTTGCATTTGTGACATTTAGTCTACCTATTACACAAAATTATTAGCCGAAAATGTCCTTACTATAGGCTATTGAACCAACATTTCTTCAGTATATGAGATGGGGAAGACAGAAAAGTTTAAAAATCCTGCTGGCAGATTGCTACTAAAAGCTAGGCTTGCCCAGAGCCTTCATGATCTTCTGGACCCAAGGGAGAGTAGGATCCATGCAAAAGTTCTTGTCCTTCTTTGTCACCACACTGTGCAAGAAACAGGAAAATGTTACTATAATGGTGGCACTTTGTGACTTATATGCTTTCTAAAATAAAATAAAATCATATATAACACACACACACACACACACACACACACACACACACACACACACACACACACACACACACACACCACACACTCCAACACTTACATGACTCCTGCCAGTGCGCACCTAGCATCTGTCTTGTAATAAGACGTCAGAAGTGTAATGAAGTTGCTGATGTTTTTTGGCTTTTGGTAGAACTTGAAGCAGCACGCATGAGGACCAATTTCATCTGCAAACAAATGTATTTGTTAATATAGAAATAAAAATGGCTTTTTATGACATGTAACTGAAAACAGAAATGATACAGTACTATAGGTGTTATGAACATTTTGTGCACTCTTTGGTTGAGAAAATAACAACATACTGTACGTTTGTCATAAGGACTTGTGCATCAACTTACCGTCGGCTGTCACAGAGCAGTACAGAGCAGCTCCTATCAGGATGCAAAGCAGGACAATGTGACGGGTTCCCATGGTCACAACTTCTGCAGAGAATAATGGATGGATAGTCCTCTCTGATATTTATCAAGAGCAAGGTGTAATTGCAAGAGGAGGGAGGTGGGGTGTGCCCTAATAATGTAGCCTACCAACCATGCCCCACCCGACCCTTCTATACTCTGAAACTATTTCCCCGCTGTGTGGAACAGCCTGGTGACGCAACAGTAACCTAGTTCACACTTTTGGGCATCACGTGCATGATGTCCTAATTCTAAAACCAGACTTCACACCCACATACATTATGTCTCAGGGCGGATTCACACTATGGTCCCGGGTGCGCACCCTGGACCACTTGGCTGATGTTGTGATAGTGTGAACGTTGCGTATCGTTCCCCGAAATGGATCACCGTACCGTACCCGAAACCACCTCCGGAGGTAGTCTCGGATCCGGATCATGCGTATTCGCGTACGGAACGATGCAATGTGAATCCATCCGTACCAACAGGAGGAAGTGGACTGCTAATCATATATCATTTATATATTTTTATAATGACACATTATTTTAGCTGGGTTATACCTTCTCATAGTTCTACTTGAATGTTGACAAGAAATAATAATCCCGCTAGTGTTTGAGTAGCGCGAGCTAAAAATAATAAACAAAAAACACATGTGAAGCGAACGCTGCCACTAGGATAAATATGGCAAGGATTAGTCCGTGACGTCACTGCTAAAATACCAAGGATGCGTCAGTGACGCCAAAATCATATTAACAGAGACAACGTTACATTTCGAGGTTTCAAAGACCATTGCACACACTGCTTTGGTTGTGTATTGTTGATCTGTTGTTATTATAACTCAAGACAACGTCAGGAACACAGTCAAACTTTATTATTCACTCTTAACTCTGAAAAATGACTCTTCTTCTGTGAATGACATTCCCTAGCTCCCAAAGCCCCATAGTCAACAGCGCCCCCATGAGGCACATATTTACCATTACTGTTAAATTAAATGGTCTCGGGTGCGCAAGAATCTTGGCCAGTGTGAATGCTGGCCAGCTGGGAGAAGCCGACCGTACTCGGGAACGGTTCGAATCAAGCGGACCCAGTCTGAATCCGCCCTCAGAAACGCTGAGGAAACACTTCTGCTGCTGCTATGTTATTAAAATTATTATATACATTTTACAAAAATATTATTTTGGTTTTATTGAGCAAGGCAACTGAATTGACCAACGCGTCTCGACACTAGGTCTTTCGACAGGGTCGACAGATGTTCAGAGTCGAAACGCGTTGGTCAATTCAATTGCCTTGCTCAATAAAACTTTAAAATGCAGAACTCAAACCACACTGATATGGAATCATCCACTCATTAAAGTGTGCAAAATATGCAAACCATAAAAAAGGAGAACAATATTTCAATTTTTATCAGTCTATTTTAAGTACATTTTATGCCTATAGGCAGTTTCTCTTTCAAGAACAGAAAACAAAGAATCAAGAAACATATTTAACAAAGCATTTTATTAACTGTGCCAGTGGACGTATACAAAAATGTAGCCGCTAATTCATACAGAACTTGCATTTGTGACATTTAGTCTACCTATTCACCTGACATTATTAGCAAAAATGTCTTTATAGGCTATTAAACCAACATTTCCTCAGTATATGAGATGGGGAAGACAGAAAAGTTAAAATCCTGCAGGCAGATTGCTACTAAAAGCTAGGTTTGTCCAGAGCCTTCATGATCTTCTGGACCCAAGGGAGAGTAGGATCCATGCAGATTGTCCTGTTCTTCTTTGTGACCACACTGTGCAAGAAACAAGAAAATATGAATGTTGCTATAATGGTGGCACTTTGTGACATATGATTATGTGAAACATAATCATATAACACACGCACGCACGCACGCACGCACGCACGCACGCACGCACGCACGCACGCACACACACACACACACACACACACACACACACACACACACACACACACACACACACACACACACACACACACACACACACACTCCAACACTTACATGACTCCTGCCAATGAGCACCTAGCATCTGTCTTGGAATAAGACTTCAGACGTTTAATGAAGAGACTGATGTCATTTGGCTCTTCGTAGAATTCGGACTTGATGCAGCACTTTGAAGGACCATTTAGATCTGCGTACAAATGTATTTGTTAACATAACAATGGCTTTTTATGACATGTAACTGAAAACAGGAAGTATACAGTACTATAAGTGTTATGAACATTTGGTGCACTCTTTGGTTGAGAAAATAAAAACATACTTTTGTCATAAGGACTTGTACATCAACTTACCGTCGGCTGTCACAGAGCAGTACAGAGCAGCTCCTATCAGGATGCAAAGCAGGACAATATGACGGGTTCCCATGGTCACAACTTCTGCAGAGAATGATGGATGAATAGTCCTGTCTGATATTTATCAAGAGCAAAGTGCAACTGCAAGAGGAGGGGGGTGGGGTGTGCCTTAATAATGTAGCCTACTACCCAACCATGCCCCACCCGTCCCCGACCCCTACACTCAACTATTTCCCCACTGTGTGGAAAAGCCTGGTGACGCAAGGATACACTGAAACGATTGCATGCAAAAACATGCGAAACAACATAATTTAGAAGAAGGAAATAGCCAATATTCATTACTACACAATTTAGACCCAGTCAAGCACATGTGTACTACTACTTTATATAATATATGGATGAAATATGGATGATGATGATTAACAGCTAAGAATTTTGACTGACTAGCCCGTGAAAAGGCCTGTCAACAGTAAACTAGTTCACACTTTTTGGCATCAAGTGCATGATGTACTAATTCTAAAACCAGATTCACACCGACACATGTCTTAGAAATGCTGAGGAAACACTTCTGCTGCTGCTGTTATTAAAAGCATTATATACATTTTTAATAAAAAAGAAAAAAAATCATTCTACTTTGGCTGGGTGGTTTATAATGTATCATTCTGTGGTTTGACATAATTTGAATAGTAACTGCTTATACTTCTACTTCCTGTTTATAGGCCTACTTCCTGTTTACATGGGTCTTAACAGGAACAGGAACATGTCCCACAACCGGCAACAGTGGTAAAACGAAGTACTCAACCCCAGTACTCTTGGTCAAGTATTACTCAACTACAAGTAAAAGTTTCTTCGTCAAATGTGTACTTGAGTTAGAGTACAGGAGTACTTGCTTTTAAAAAATACTGAAGTATTCAAAAGTGCATGCTTTCAGAAATACGTAAGCATTCAAAAGTACAAAGTAAGTAGTATTCAAAAGTACAAATTACAAAGTACACACAACATCAATTGCGAAAATGGCAGATCTACAAGCTCTCAATGTGTCCCATCGTGAGATATTGTGAGCTTGTAGATGCGCTATTTTCACAATATGCCTATTTGAAATAGGGCTAAGTGTGACAAGTGCATAATTTGTTTCTTCCTAGAAATGTAGATTAAAGTACAATATTTGTCTTTGAAATGTAATGGAGTGAAAGTGCAAATTATCCAAAAATACAAATACTCAAGTTAAGAACAGATACTCAAAACAATTATTTAAAGGTCCAGTAAGTAATATTTTAAAATACGTGTTAAATAGCTCTATATTCTGACCATAAGAATTGCCATTGAGTATTTGTTCTGTAACAGGGATCTCTTTCCAGTTCTTTAAACATAAAAAAAAATCAGGTCAGATCAAGTTGGGATACCAATTGTATCCAATCATGAGAGAGAACTCATACAGGATACAGGATAAACAAGTGAAATTAGAAGTGCAAAAAGGGACTTCCATATTCAGGTTTTACTTTGTGTAATTTTCATATATATAACCTGTACTTTTTTATTGTGTCATTTTTAATGACATCTTAAGAGTGGGATTGACTTTAATACATGGAATGCATTTTGGGTTCATATGGAACTTCGTATAGCTGTGTTCACATGACTTAAGGGATATGGGTAATTGCCTTCCCCTGAGGAAGACCATTTGTTGGTCGAAATGTTGTATTATTTGTACAATAAAAGATTCCGCAGAGCAGCATCTGCCTGTATAGACTATTATTTTTTCTTTCTAGATACGTTTACTTTTTTGTTCTGTACCAGCGAGCATGTGCATAACAATTATTTTTGAAATACAATACAACAAACCATTGTGATTGTGACAATCAAGATTTGAAACGCCAACATGAGACACAGAGCTATATGGTTCAATTCCAATTATGACTAGTTTACTTTGAGCTGCTGAAGTTCAGTTTTTATCCTCTTGGGGGTGTATGTCGTTCAGGCATAGCCAGTGTAGGGATGAAAACTGAGGCTAACATTTTTAGGGTTTCCTTATTTCTTTTTTTAAAAGGCCTTACAGGCAAGAATTTACATTTTCTGGTTACCTTGGAAATAACTTGGATGGATGGATGGATGGATGCAAAGAAGACCAAAAACAACATGCTCTTGCCAGCTGCTACAAAGGGCATCTAAATAAAAAAGACAAGTGGACAACACCTGACTTTACTCAGAGCCTTGAAATCGATGAAACATGTTGATTAATTTTCTTAAAGTCTTGAATAACAGTAGTTATTGAATAGGTCAATACAAGATCTTGCTGGCTCTACGAAAACCATGCTGAAGTCTGGCCTACCCGGTTTTGTATGTGTGTCTGTTCGGTTGAGCATTGCATGGGGTGTCAATCAGGTGCATTGATTTGGGACACCTGGCCAGTGTTCCCAGGGGGCCTATAAAAGGCTGCGTGTTGGCCACACTGCAGTCTCTATCTCACCGTATAAATGACAGCGTTTGGTCCCCCTAGCCTTTGGTTTGCACCATTCAACAATCAACACCACACACTACATTTACCACACATCCATACATTGCTGACACTACTGATTCCATTGATTAACACGCTCCATGCCATTCTTTGTTATATATTTGAGTTAAAAAAATATATATTTATGTTTACTGGGAAGTTGTCATGCACAGTAGAAATGTGGAATAGTTCTACATTTATCTGACTGAACTTAACATACATAAATAATTATATTCAGTTCCACAAGAGAGGTATTGTGTTTAGATGGTATTACTCTAAATTTGTCTCATCTTTACTGTTCTGTACATTTAATTGGGAGTTGCCAGGCAACTGCAAGCCTTAGATTACGGTAGAAGATTTGACAAAAACAGGCTTAACAGCTACGAATGTCTTGTGTATTAAATCTTTTCTTTTAATAACCAAATGCAGCCATATTTGCTCCCTGCAACCAATGCTAGCTAAGCCATTTGCATGCCATGTTTATTTGCGTATCTGCTGTACAATGACCAGATTGTGTCAGGTCTTGTGATTTGTTTAATATTTGAATGATACAGTCATCTTAGCTCTGAAGGCAAGTCAGTAAACTGACTACTTCCCCTGGTAAAACAGTTATTGTGGAGCAGGCTTTTTGAAAGATTATCTCAGATCTACATGAACCTACTGTATAATGTTTTCATAACTGTAATGGATTTTTAGAATCACGACTCTTGCTATAGCAATAAAGAGAAAATCCTATATATCTTATATATATATATATATATATATATATATATATATATATATATATATATATATATATATATATATATATATATATTCAATTTTAAACCAGCCTCTATGACTAAGCAGCAGTGTTGGGAAGTAACTAAAGTAATATGTAACTTAAAGTAATATTATTACCTTTTCCCAGTAACTAGTAACGTAACTAATTACTTTCACGTTTTGAGTAATAATATTACCTTTACTTTTTTTCAAAAAGTAACTTATTACTTTTTTTCACGAGCCTCGGTGGTACTCTGGGTTTGAGTGTGTTTATTTGATCCTGTGTTGTTTTTGGTCCATTGATATAATGATAGACTGGTTGGGATCGAGTTGCTATGCAGGCTGCTTGCTGATCCGGTCTAGAGCGGATACGGAAACGTTGCGCACTTGTCTGTGTGAATTATTATCAGCTGCGGAAGGGCGGGCCGCCCTTAAACCGGAACAAACAGTGTTGCCATGTCTGCTTATTATAAGCGACTTGTTAACCGATGAAGATGCGCCGTAAGCTTGTAGGTCGGCTATTTTCAATATATATATATACTATAGGTCACTGACTGTTTGACGTCTGTTTTCTGTCTGACGCAGATTGTGTCTCATGATGAGTCATTATCTGTTTGAGCCCAGGTGTTTGAATTTGAATATTTTATTAGGCAAAAAATACATTAAATACATTTAAAATACTTGTTTCCATTGAGGTCCTTAGTATTCAATTCATAGTCGTCAAATGGTTTTCATTTAGTCTGTAAGTTATGAATTCATACACTGTAAAAGTCTTAGTGTTAATATAATTCAAATGAGTGTACAATGAGGATTTTACAATGTAGGCTGCAGAAAAGAGAAAAAAAACAACTGCTAATGTTGAAAATGCAAAGTCAGACTTTTGGGGAGAAAGGATGCAAATTACTGGGGGCGAGAAAAAAAAAGTAACTAAAGTAATAAGTAACTAGGTACTTTTGGCAGGGAGTAATAAGTAAAGTAACTACATTACTTTTTAAACAAGTAATATGTAATAAGTAACATATTACTATGTTTTAGTAACTATCCCAACACTGCTAAGCAGTATAGTTAATATTATATTATTAATTGATTGATCTCAAAGTTTTGTTAAATAAATTAATCAAATGTGCTCTGTTTTAAGGCATTGCTTGAGTTAGCCTACAAGGCAAACCATAAACAATAGGAGAACAAATATTTCCAGCTCTTTTAAGTACATTTTAAGCCCATGGGGTTTCTCTATAGAACAGAACGATTAAGACTCAAGAAACATATTTAATGAAGCATGGATGTTATTAATCTCCCCCATAATGTACATATACATTGTAGTTTAAAAATAATAATAATAATGAAAATAATAAAGGACAAAAAATGTGCTGCTAATTCACACAGAACTCACATTTGTGGCATTTAGCCTACCTATTACACAACATTATTAGCTAAAAAGTCCTCATTCTAAACAAACATTTCTTCAGTATATGAGATATGGGGAAGACAGAAAAGCTTAAAAACAATTCTATGTCAGTTTTTCTTTTCATCCTGCAGGCAGATTGCTGCTATAAGCTATGCTTATGCAGAGCCTTCATGATCTGCTGGACCCAAGGGAGAGTAGGATCCATGCAGAGGTTCCTGTTCTTCTTTGTGACCACACTGTGCAAGAAACAAGAAAATGTTGATGGTGCTATAATGGTGGCACTTTGTGACTTAGTAAAAAAAAAGAAAAGTGTATATATATATATATATACACACACACATATACATACACACATAATTATATATATACTACAACACTTACATGACTCCTGCTTTTGGGCACCTATCATCAGTCCTGTGATAAGACTTCAGATGTTCAATGAAGCGATTGATGTCAAGTGGCTTTGTGTGGAATTTGAAACAGCACACCTTAGGGGCAGGGCCAATTCCATCTGTGTACAAATGTATTTTTTAACATAAAAATGGCTTTTCATGATATGTAATTAAAAACAGAAATGATACAGTACTATCAGTGTTATGACTTGTTGCACTCTTTAGTTGAGAAAATAAAACAATACGTTTTTCATAGGCCAGTGACACTAAAAACACTACAAACTTACCGTCAGCTGTCACAGAGCAGTACAGAGCAGCTCCTATCAGGATGCAAAGCAGGACAAGGTGACGGGTTCCCATGGTCACAACTTCTGCAGAGAATGATGGATGGATAGTCCTTTCTGATATTTATCAAGAGCAAAGTGACATCTGCGTTGCCAATTCACAGAGTGTAACTTGAATCACAGAGATAATACATTATATGCAGACATTAGACACACCTCCAGGTTCATTTCCAACCACTTACAAACAGGTTTTTAGAAACAAAATACTTCTTGTGCCAGCCTTTCACAATGAACTGCCTCCTTTACACTGACACATGACAATTTACTTTAACCCTATTGTACATGTACATTTACACAAGCTCATATTATGCAAACTCTCCTGTTGCAGAACAAAAGGGCAGAATCTACAGGGTGTGACTGATTAAATCAAAATGCAGAAACAGCCTCTTATCACAAATCGGTCACAGCCTCACCTGCAAATTCCCACACTGTTAATTAATCAACAATAAGTGATAATATTAGTTTAGATTTCCTAATCCATGTTTAATAGATACTTTTAGTCCTGGATATACCATAACACTCAAACGATTTCTCCACTGTGCGGAAAACTCTGGTGACGCAAGTTTACGGTCAAATAATTACATGCAAAAACAAAAACAGAATTTAAAGAAGAAAATAGCCTATATTTATTATCAGGAGAGTAGTACGTTTAGAAAACATATAAGCTACACAATTTAGACCCAGTCATAGCTTGAGGAACCGAATATATATGGTGCCACTTCTCTGTTGAACTCAATGGACGCTGTCGCCATGTTATTTTCTGTCGCCCTATTAATTTGAATGGTGTCCACGTTCCCAATAGTTAAAATATGGATGATAATGATTAATAGCTAAGAATGTTGACTGACTAGCCCGTTAAAAAGTCTGTCAACGGGAACCTATCAAGTTCACACTTTTGGGCATGAAATGCATGATGTCCCAATTCTAAAACCAGCTAGACTTCACACCCACATATGTCTCAGAAACGCTGAGGAAACACTCCTGCTGCAGTGTGTTATTAAAAGTGTTATATACTTATTTACTCATCATACTATGAAGACTTGGGTTTATAATACTTGATAATAATGATATTAACTAGAAAAAGTGCTCCTCGGAGCACAGGTCTCCGCCAGGTCAGGTACTGTAGGTTATTGTGGGCCAGCAATGTTTGGAATTCAGTCATGACTAATAGACATAATGTGTACCGATTTGCGTGGCATTTGACACCGTAAATCACTCTATATTGATTGAAAAGCTAAAAGCAATCTGCTTTGATAGCACATCAGTGAACTGGATGTATTCTATCTGGAGGAGAGAGAACAGGTGGTGGAGATCTCTCCACCACCCTGCCCCCCCCCCCCCCCCCCCCCCTCCTCCTCCCGGTGAGCTGTGGCGTTCCGCAAGGAAGCATACTAGGGCCTTTACTGTTCCTAATATATGTAAACGACATGACATCAGCTTGTGACTGCAATTTGTTCCTGTTCACGGATGGCTCGGCTCTCCTGGTCTCTGACAATTGCAGGTCGAAAAAACCCTTAGCTCTGAACTCGGTAAAATCTGCACCTGGCTCTCTGATAATAAACCAAAATAAACAAAATAAACCTCTGCAAGGCCGAAGTAATACAAAAAAGTCAACCAAAGAACAAGATTTGTATACAGGATCGCCTCACTGGGCAGTAGGAATACATAGAGGACTAGCCGGAGCACTCATCCAATGTCACTATGACTATGCATGCACCTCATGATACCATAGCACCACAAAGCCCTTAAAAACAAGGCTCCAGACATCCCAAAACAAACTGGTCAGGCTACTCCTTGGCCTCACACCTACAACTCATCTAACCCCTGCTCATTTTGCTAGGGTAGGATCATGGCTCAGGGTAGAGGACAGAGTACAGCAACTTGCAATGGGCCTGGTCTACAAGATACTCTACACCTCAAACACAAAGACACCCATGTAGGCTACCTGTCAAGCTACTTAAAACATTTTAAAGACGTCCTCAAACACCAGAAGGAGCTCCACAAATCACGTTCAACACAGATTTGGCTCAAACAAGGGGTTAAATTAATTCTATTACTATGCCACCAAAATGTGGAATTCCCTAGGGAGTGCACATACAAAGTTTTACACAGATCGATGCAGTTATAGGTAATACACAAATCAGCCTGTTATAGCGCCACTATGAGGCTGATTTGAAAAAAAAAACAAGTTGTGTTTCTTCCTCGGCCTAGTGGGAATGTGCGTGCAAAACTTCAGGGAACTTGCACACTGTGTTCATGATTTTAGGCATGTTGTTCAAAAAAAAAAATCTGAAAGACCAGTATTGTTTAATGACTATAGAGATATTGTGTACCGATTTGCGTGACGTTTGGACAAAATCTGTAGGAGTACTGTCAAAAAATGTGTTTTGCAAAAAGTGGCGCTGGTGGCGCTATAACAGGCCCATGTGAAAAATTGGGGGCAGAGGTTCTGGATTGGCATCCAGGGAGTGTGTGTGCACAGACGGACGGACACACGGACACACGGACGGACAGGGTCTCTCGCAGCTTTACACAGCTATACAAAGTTCCATATTAGCCCAAAATGCATTCCATATAATAAAGTCAATCCCACTCTTAAGATGTCTCATTAAAAATTACACAATAGAAAAGTACAGGTTATGTATGTGAACATTACACTACTGTGTAGCAGCTTTAATAGTAGTAGTAGTAGTAGTAGTAGTAGTATTGTGGTTATGGAGCTTATAGGCCGGCATCATGTACAGCAGCACATACTGTAAACCTACTGAAACACAATATTATCTCAAGCTCAGCTGTGTTAGTCTATTTTCAAATTCGAAATGCCAACATAAAACACGGACCTATATGGTTCAATTCCAACTAAGACTAGTTTACTTTGAGCTGTTTGAAGTTTAGTTTTTATCCTCTTGGGGGTGTTACTGTATGTCGTTCAAGCACAGACAAAGGGGATGAATTTCAAAAAAAGGAGAAAAAGGCCTTACAGGCGAGAAATAAAATGTTCTGGTTCACCTTGGAAATAGCTTGGATGGATGGATGCAATGAAGACCAAAGTAACAGTTCTTGTCAGCTTACATTAAATAAAGACAAGTGGACTACACCTGACTTTCCTCAGAGCCTTAAAGGGATATGTAAAAGAGTTCCTTTGGATGAGGGCTAGGTAGACAGAATGACAAACCAACTGTTGTGATAATCCGGGTTTATTTTCTAAAGTGCACAAAAACAAAATGGTGTTCAAAAAATAGTTTAAAAAAAAGTAATTAAAAAAAAACAAAACAATAAACCTACATTGCTTCACACAAACAACATGTCCAGAGACTAACTGACTCTGTCAGACTGAGATACCGGGCAGAGCTTTAGCAGCCGCATTGTGCCCGTGACTTTCCTCCTCAGGCCTGAGACTAGACTGACTCATATCCTCTACCTGAATGGCTCTCCTTAGTGGCCTCAACCATGTCCTACAAAACAGGCAACCTCAACACATTCCCCAAAATTACAAGTGAACTCAAACAAAGAAAACATTTTCCAAACTTTACAGAAATGATTCAAAACAATCAAAAGGTAAGTATTAATCCTGTTTAACCACACACCTCTTTTCCATCATAATATACCTTATACAGAAAAATCCCACACTCCCCTGTCAAATGGTATGTCCCAATTCCCCTACCCTCCATATAAGGAGCACTGTGGTCATGTGTTACTCTTTCCAGATCCTCAGACCAGGAAGTGGTCTTGGCAAGTATGTGTGTTTGTTTGGGGTGGTGAGGAGCTTTAAACTGTTGATACACAATAAAGTGGTTATGTTTTAAACACACAATTGTCTCTGTGTTGTTTATATAAATGAAATGAATATGAAATGAGTAGTATGATAAATGCATATGTTAAACAGAAAATAATGAAAATAATGGAACATGTGAGGCTATAAAGGTAAAGTGGGAAAGGCAGTGTCTGTCTTTACCACACATCCCCCCCTTTAAGACCTGTCCCCTACATCCCTTTCCGGGACAGGAAATCAGCCACCACATTGTCCTTTCCAGCACGGTACTTCACAGTGAACCTATAGGGCTGCAAAGAAAGGTACCACCGTGCTATTCGGCCATTTGTGTCCCTCATCCTATGGATCCATTGGAGGGCACGATGATCAGTCTCTAAAAGAAAGTCTTTTCCCAAGATGTAATACCTGAGAGTGTCAAGAGCCCATTTGATAGCAAGACCTTCTTTTTCGATAGTGGAATAACGTGTCTCTCTTGGGTAGAGCTTGCGGCTCACATACAGCACAGGTCTCTGGTCTCCTGCTCTCCCCTGCAGTAACACTGCCCCAAGACCAATCTCAGACGCATCGGTCTGCACTGTAAAGGGCAATGAAAAGTCAGGGCTCTGCAAGACAGGATCTTCACACAGACACTGTTTGAGGTCCTGGAAGGCTGCATCACACTCTGGTGTCCACTTGACTTTTGCAGGACAGGACTTCCGAGTCAGGGCTGTAAGTGGTGCTGCTCTATCTGAAAAATTGGCTATAAATCTTCTATACCATCCTGCTAGGCCGAGAAATGACCTGACCTGACGCTTGGTCGTAGGTGGTGGGCAGGATTGGACAGCTTCAATTTTGTCAATCTGAGGGCGAATTTGGCCTCTCCCTATTACATACCCCAAGTACTTGACCTCTGACTTAACTAACTGGCATTTCTTAGCATTGACCACCAGCCCAGCCTGCTGAATACGCTGGAAGATGTCAGAGAGATGCTGGAGATGTTCTTCCCATGTGGAGCTGTAGATGATGACATCATCGATGTAGGCTGCTGAGTAGGCTTCAGCCCCTCTCAGAACATTGTCCATGAGCCTTTGGAATGTCGCTGCTGCTCCGTGTAGGCCGAAGGGCATCACTGTGAAACGATACAGACCAGAGGGCACTCGGAAGGCTGTAATGTCTTTAGCTCTCTCAGTGAGGGGAACCTGCCAATATCCCTTACACAAATCAAGAGTAGTCAAATACTTTGCATTCCCCAAACGCTCTATCATTTCATCTACACGAGGCATAGGATAGGCGTCAAAGGCAGAAACACTGTTCACTTTGATAAAATTGATACAAAACCTCAAGTCTGGACTGTCTTTCTTTGGCACCAGCACCACTGGACTACACCACTGGCTGTTGCAAGGCTCAATGATGCCCATGTCCAGCATCATGTCCACCTCCTTTTTGAGTGCTGAGACTAAGGTGGCTGGAATGCGGTAGCTGGACTGGCGAATTGGTGCTGTCTCCGGAGTCAACACATGTATATCATGAGCAACCAGGTCTGTGCGTCCTGGTCGCTCACTAAACAGCCCATCAGGAAAACAGTCTTTTAGTTCATTTTGCTTGGAAGGAACAAGGTGACTTACATCAGGGAGTGAAAAGGATTCAGAGGATGCAGGGAAGTATTGCTCCTCCAACTCTTCCTCATCAGTGACAACTCGGGCCAGGAGCTGTTGAGACAGAGGGATTCTGTCCTTCCATTCCCTCAAGAGATTTAAATGAAAAGTCTGATGTTTCTTCCGGCGCTCTGGCAGGTAAAGTTCATAGGTCACCGGTCCCACTTTGCGAGTGACCTCAAATGGACCCTGCCACTTGGCCAGGAGGCTGCTCTCAGAGCTGGGCAACAGCAACAACACCTTCTGTCCCGGTTGGAAAGTGCGTTGTTTACTGCTCTGGTCATAACCCTTCTTCTGCCTCGCCTGTGCCTTGTCAATATTTGCATGTGCCAATTCAGTTAGCTGCTCCAGTTTGTCTCTCCTTTTAAGCACATAGGACATCACTCCAACCTGCTTGGCTGGCTGCTCTCCTTCCCAGGCCTCTTTCAGAATGTCCAAAGGCCCTCTGACATGACGTCCATATAAGAGGTCAAAAGGGGAAAAACCTGTTGTTGCCTGGGGGACCTCTCTGTAGGCAAAGAGCAGGAACGGAAGCCACTGGTCCCAGTCGGCACCCGTACTGGACACAAACTTGCGAAGCATTGCTTTAAGGGTTTTGTTGAACCGTTCGACCATGCCATCGGTCTGCGGATGATAGGGGGTGGTTCGTATTCCCTTAATACCTAAGAGACGATAAACCTCTTTCAAAAACTTAGACGTAAAATTGGTTCCCTGGTCTGTAATTATCTCCCGGGGGACCCCCACCCTTGAGAATAGCTGTATTAAACAGTTAACGACCTGGCGGCTCTTAACTTGTCTAAGGGGAAAAGCTTCCATGTACTTAGTAGCATAGTCACCAATAACAAGGATGAATCGGTTGCCTGATGAACTACGCTCTAAGGGGCCAACAACATCCATAGCGATGCGTGAAAAGGGCTCATCTATCACTGGCATAGGAATTAAAGGGGCCCTGTCACCTTTCTTTCCTGGGGCGGTTTGCTGACATTCTGCACAGGTCTTACAGTACTCTAATACTTCCAGGTACATTTGGGGCCAGTAAAAGCGTGCAGCTATGCGGGCATAGGTTTTTGTCTGACCCAAATGTCCTGACCAGGGTATTGAGTGTCCTAGGTGTAAAACTGTGGGCCTCAAACCTGTTGGTACCACCAATTGGTCCCCTGTACTGGTGCGCCTGTACAAAATATGTCCCTTGACCACAAACATTTCCTTGTCAAGAACGGAAACCTTTGTAGTCTCATCTACAAGCTTCTCAAACAGTTTCTTGAGTGTCTCATCCTGTCTCTGCAATACACTGACGTTACTGGGCAAAATGTCAAAGTCTATGTCTGGCATTGTTGGCTCGGGCTCTACTAATTTAGTTCCCCAAACCTTCTCCTGACGCTTCTGACTGCGGGTTTTCTTCCCCTTGTTCTGCTTGGCCATCTCCCCAGCAAAAGCTAGCTCCTCCCACCCCTGATCTAAATCCGAGCGTTGGGATCTAGTAACCACCAGGGCTTCCCTGTGGCTGTCTGAAACACAGTGTGGGGCACCAAAACTGTTAGAACCCTGGAACTGACTTAATAACTCATAGAGTATTGGCAAATCTCTTCCCAATACTACGGGATAGGGCAAATGTGCTACCACCCCTACTCTGAGGATGTACTCCTGTCCCTCTATCTGAATAGATATATCAGCTGTTGGAAAAGGCTTGCAGTCCCCATGGACACAGGTTACATTAACCTGCCTTGCCTGTACCAACATCTGATTGGGCAAATGGTCTTCTCTAATGAGAGTCTGGTCACTTCCTGAATCTAACAGAGCTTTGCAATAATGACCTGCTATACACACTTTAATCACACTTAGTATTGGCTGTTCTGGAGAAGGTGCATACACAGAACTCAAGTGAGATTTCTTAACAGCAATAACTGGGCATTCTACCTTAATGTGTCCTGGCTGACCACAGTTGTAACACACAGGGGGATCCTTCCTATCTGGTTTCCTATTAGGGGGATCCTGCTGTCTCGCATCTTGAGATCTATTAAAGTTCCTAGACCCACTACCAGAACCACCCCCGGGATTACCATGGTAGGAGAGAGGTGTAGTGGTTGACCTTCCCATCGGGTAGCCTTTGGAGGACCTCCGGGCTGCAAGGAAGGTCTCTGCCAGCTCAGCTGCTGCTCGTGACGTAGCCGGATCGTGTTCTTTGATCCACGTTCGCAGCTCTGGATTGAGGATGCGAAAGAACTGCTCCATGACAATGGCGTCCCCAACCTCCTCCTTGGATTTCTGTCTGGGGTTCATCCATTTGTCATAAAGCTCCTTCAGCCGTGTCTGAAGTTCTTTGGGAGTCTCATCAGCCTCCACTCTACTGGAACGGAATCGATCACGGTACGTCTCTGGATTAATTTCAAATTTTTGCAAAATGGCTGCTTTCACCTGGTCAAACTGCATCGCAGAATCAATGTCCATGGCTAGATAAGCTGCTCTTGCTTTGCCGGTAAGGAGGGGAACAAGATGAAGAGCCCAGTTTTCCTGGGGCCACCGACAAGCCAACGCGATGCGTTCGAAAGTGGCAAGATAGTGTTCGATGTCTTCATCCTCCCTGTAGGGCTGCATTTTCGGCCCTTTCCAATTAATCGGTGGTGGTGCTGCAGATGCGTGGCTTGATGAAGGAGACTCCGCCCCCTGCTCATGAAGAACCCCAAGAGAACCAGCCCTTCTGGCCGACTGCAATTCCCCGAGGTCAACAGGAGGGGGCGCTGTAGTGCCATCCGGTGTTGGTGCTCCCAGCGACCTTCGCTCCAATCGGTCCAGTTGTATTTCATTCTGCACCTGGCCAAACTGCTGCTGAAGGTTTCGCATCCGGAGCTCCTGGGTCTGATTATCCTGCTCCCTCTTTGCATCTCTCAGCTGTTGATTCAGGAGGAAGGCTTTGAAGGTGTGGCTCAGACTCTCCACCGTCTCTGGTGGTCCCTCACCCCTGGCTCCTTCCTCCTCATTCAGGATCGGTTCCTCTTCAACATCCTCTACAAAAGATGTCTGGTTGCCGCCCTCTTTGCGTATCCCGGATCTGGTAGTTGCTTTGGTTGTCATGGTGGCTCTGTCACCCTTGATTGCCACTCATCCCACCACTGCCACCATATGTAAAAGAGTTCCTTTGGATGAGGGCTAGGTAGACAGAATGACAAACCAACTGTTGTGATAATCCGGGTTTATTTTCTAAAGTGCACAAAAACAAAATGGTGTTCAAAAAATAGTTTAAAAAAAAGTAATTAAAAAAAAACAAAACAATAAACCTACATTGCTTCACACAAACAACATGTCCAGAGACTAACTGACTCTGTCAGACTGAGATACCGGGCAGAGCTTTAGCAGCCGCATTGTGCCCGTGACTTTCCTCCTCAGGCCTGAGACTAGACTGACTCATATCCTCTACCTGAATGGCTCTCCTTAGTGGCCTCAACCATGTCCTACAAAACAGGCAACCTCAACACATTCCCCAAAATTACAAGTGAACTCAAACAAAGAAAACATTTTCCAAACTTTACAGAAATGATTCAAAACAATCAAAAGGTAAGTATTAATCCTGTTTAACCACACACCTCTTTTCCATCATAATATACCTTATACAGAAAAATCCCACACTCCCCTGTCAAATGGTATGTCCCAATTCCCCTACCCTCCATATAAGGAGCACTGTGGTCATGTGTTACTCTTTCCAGATCCTCAGACCAGGAAGTGGTCTTGGCAAGTATGTGTGTTTGTTTGGGGTGGTGAGGAGCTTTAAACTGTTGATACACAATAAAGTGGTTATGTTTTAAACACACAATTGTCTCTGTGTTGTTTATATAAATGAAATGAATATGAAATGAGTAGTATGATAAATGCATATGTTAAACAGAAAATAATGAAAATAATGGAACATGTGAGGCTATAAAGGTAAAGTGGGAAAGGCAGTGTCTGTCTTTACCACAGGATAGTTCA
>NC_139956.1:25373163-25383163 GCF_963454915.1 Gymnoscopelus microlampas | reverse complement strand
CTTCAGATGTTCAATGAAGCGATTGATGTCAGCAGGCATTTTGCGGAATTTGAAGCAGCAGTTATCAGGGCCAGGGGCGATTTCATCTGCGTACAAATGTTTCTGTTAATGGCTTATACATTATAACTTAAAACAGAAATGACAGTAATACAGTAAAAGTTTTATGAACACTTGCACTCTTTAGTTGAGAAAATAACATACGTTTTTCATAGGCTAGTGACACTAAAACATGTAGGATAACTTACCGTTGGCCGTCACAGAGCAGTACAGAGCAGCTCCTATCAGGATGCAAAGCAGGACAATGTGACGGGTTCCCATGGTCACAACTTCTGCAGAGAATGATGGATGGATAGTCCTCTCTGATATTTATCAAGAGCAAAGTGCAACGGCAAGAGGAGTGAGGTGGGATGTGTCCAAATAATGTACCCAACCTGCTAAAAAGCCTGTCAACGGGAACCTATAGCAAGTTCACACTTTTGGGCATAAAGTGCATGATGTCCTAATTCTAAAACCAGACTTCACACCCACATGTCTCACGTGTCTCAGAAACGCTGATGAAACACGTCTGCTGCTGTGTGTTATTAAAAGTGTTATATACTTATTTCCATAGTTACATTCTTATTTACTCATCATGCTCTGACGACTTGAGTTGAGCATGCCAGTTTATAATAATAATAATAATAATAATAATAATAATAATCATCATCATCATCATGGTAGAGAGCAGCAGGCCCAGCGCTGTGCAGAACTGGAGCACGTGCCACACCCGGAACCAGTGGTGGACAAAGTACTCAACCCCAGAACTTAAATCAAAGTATAGATACTCCTTCTCAAATATTACTAAACAGCACAAGGGATAGGTTGCAGACGCTACGAAAACAACATATATCTGTTGAATGCTCCTCCTAGGACACATGTTGATTATGACCAGTTTAGGGAGGCGGGAATGCTCCCTGTGAGGTACAGGGTGGATCAACTTAAGCTTGGTCATATATACAACATTTCAGGGACGTGCAGAGAAAATTAGAGGGGCAGGGGCTGAAATGTCCCAAAGGCCAGATCAGTCTGGCGACCTAAGTCGCCGGCAAAAATCTTTTGACATTTCTAGACAGATATGGAGGAATATCTCATTTTAAATTAACACTATGTTTCTCAAACTCAAAGCGCTTTACAATGGTTCATTCTTTCATACATTGGGAGGTGAAGCAGCAAACAGTCAACGCCAGCATCCTCCCTTCCCACATTCAGACACCAATGGTGGCAAGCTAGCGCCGACCGACACATTGGAGGCAATGTAGGGTTCAGTGTCTTGCCCAAGGACACCTCGACATTTGGACAGGAGGAGCCGAGATTCGAACCGCCGACCCATGGATCGTTGGACGTCCTGCTCTAGCCACTCCTGAGCCACAGCCACTCACACATTCATTCCCAGGTCCAGTCCATGGAGTCATCATTCAATAAGCATTCAACACCGGTTGGTTCTTTTTTTCATTACAGTTGAAAAAGCTTTAGAAATGTGAGAGAAAAACACCTGCCATGGATCAATGGAGTGGAATGTTTTGTTTAAACCTTTTATACACATTTGAAGGACCATGACAAAGACTTTTAATGTGTGGTAAAACTGAACGTCATGAAACCGTTAAGTTTCTGTTTATTCTCACCAGTATAGAGGTGTGCCACCCATTGTAATTTCTGTTTGTTGTTACAGTAGGGAGGTTTGTGTTTGTCTTTGATTAGGTTAGCTCTTTACTTTATTTGGGTAGTTCCTTTTCCCTATGTTTGTTGAGTTGGCTTTAGCCCTTCAAAGTAAAACACTCAATTCACTCATCCATCCATTTCTATTCAAATCTGTCATTGGGTATTTGTTAGTCCCTTGTCCTCTAAACCACCTATTAGGGACGTAACATTTATACAGTACTTGTCATGAAAGAATTTGTCACATTCAATCCAGAAGAATTAATGGCTATCAAAGTGATATCTGCAGTTATTAAGTAAGAGATGCCACATACGGCATGGATTTCTACTCAGAGGGCATTTCTTTCAATATTAACGCTGCATTGAAGTTCAGGAGAGTTTGGAAAAGGCAATTCTTTTGAATTCTGCCTTCGGGTATCACATGGAAAGCGGGCATTTACATTTCTTTCTCCATAGTAAATGCTGCAGACCATGGTATGGAGAGAGGACACTTTTTGCGGACAAGACAGGTAAAAGGGCAGGGTCTTGAGCCCCCTTTGATGTCTATGTGTGCATGTGCCTGCAACATTTTGAATGGCAATGCCCCTGACTACCTTAGGAGTTGATTGCCTAAGTTGATTGTACATCAGTATGAAACTAGGGCGTACCAAGCAGTATAGGAGATACCAAGAGTCAAATGTTGTGTGTCAGGCAGTCTCAATCTAAACTGCTATAAAAACAGTGTGGAAATACTGTTATGGGAAAAGCTACAGGCTAATGATGCACTTTTATTTGTGTTTTTATGGTTTGATATTTGTTAGGGATTATAGGCTGTTTTCAGTGGTTTTGTTGTATTTTGTGAGTTCATGTGATGTGTAATGTAATTTATTGGTGCTATGTAATTTATTGGTTCTATATATTATAAGTACGTTTTTTGGACTATTTATTTGTATTTATTTATGTTGCAGGACCTCATTGGAAAGAGTTTCATTATGCTTTATGTGTTTATCCTGGGTTTAAGTTAAATTGTGATTACTTGTATTTCTTTTACCAAAATCAAATAAAATCAAATACTCAACTACAGTACAAGAAAAGTGCTTGCTTGGATTTGCACTTGAGTTAGTACAGGAGTACTCGCTTTTAAAAATATTTAAAGTTCTATTATGTACATATCATGTCACTGGTAGGTGGGTTGCTATACTGTCCACAGTCCTACTCTGAGACACAGACGGGGTAGACACAAATGGTACCATATTATAATGAGCATTAGTGAGGACCAATTATGAAGATAGGTTGAAAATGGGTGAAGAGGTCCTTTAAGTATTCAAAAGTACAAACAATAGTGAAAATGGCAGATCTACAAGCTCACGACACGTGCATACGCACGTGTATGTGAGTTTTTATCCTCTTGGGGGTGCTACTGTACCGGATGGATGGATGGATGGACGGATGGGTGGATGGATGGGTGGATTGCCAGATATTCTGTTCCCCATGATAATTCCAATGCCACTTATATACTGATGTCAATAGTGTGGGCTCCAATGTCCCATCACCGTTTTATGATGACCTTGACAGACTATAGTCATAGTCAGAAGCATTATTTATTTTATATAAATCATATAGATTCTCTAAATCTATCTAACTATATAAATGGCGAGCGACTTCCGCACCCTCGGTGGCGACACCCCACAGCTCTGTTATCGAATAAACAACGCACCGCCAGACCACATGTCGCCAACTGACTCGCCACGGCGGCCGCGCTGAATTTACGCGTCGCGTAGGGGACATGTCATTGCTCACTACACCTTTTCCACCGCGCAACATAATTAATTCTACTCACCAAATGTCGGACAAAACGGAAGGGGAGGCAGCTTCGTACCGTTTACCGTGCACACCACCGACACCGCACGGCGACGGGTTTCGCCGAAACAACACGAGCGGCCGCCATTATCTGCCCATCTCCTCCACCACACCACACACACAGCTCCTTTGCTTCAACCCCCCCCCCCCTTCTTACGTACCTCCTTTGTTCCACCCAGGCCGTTACTTTCACTTCACTCATGTCTCCATCACAATATGTCCGTCCTTCACGTGCCATGTTCATCCCAAACACAAAAACAAACAGCCACGGCCACAGAACAGCACGCTGCCCAGGGTAATCTGGTAAACAAACCTGCCTAGGTTCATGACACCACAGGACTCGACAGTGATGTCATCATTATGCAACCCGGAAGTACAAATACCAAGGATAGGTCAGTGATGTCAGTCGGGTTGCCAAGTTTGCTGCCAGGTTTTAAAAAACAAGCGACAGAAACAAGCAAACCGTGCATGAAAAAAAAAAAAACTGCCGAAGGGCTCCGCCATGTTCCAGGGGGGTCCCCGGGGGTCCCAACACTCACAGGGGTCGGCGGACCACCAGGGGGTCCGCGGACCACCAAAGTAACAATCACTATTAACATTTTTTCCAATTTTTTTTTTTTTTTTTTTTTTTTTTTTCTTTCCTTTTGGACACTTTTACTCCGGCGATTTGGGTACCCCAATATACACGCACCCACGCTGGGCCCCGTGCGCGGCTGGGGTTGAGGGGGGCGTAGCCCCCCGAAACTCTAGTACCACATAATCACTTTTGGCAATACTTACAATTGAGACACCTTTTGGTGAAAACCTCGGCTATTTTCAAATGTTTTGCCTCTTTCTTATATTACTTGACGATTTGACCAATGTATGACCACTTTTTATAGTACAGTTTGTTGATTACTTTTGATGCAGTAATGGCATTTGTTTTAAGGTAGTAAAAAGGTCTTAAAAGTCCTTAAATTGTCACTTCACTGTCATCTGGGGAACCCTCCAAAATCATGTGAGGACCCCCCTGGTGGTCCCGACTCACAGGTTGAGAACCACTGCTTTAGCTGAATGGACTCAGACAGACTGCCCTCATGTTAGGTATAGGAGGCTTTTGGTCAAGGACTGTAAGCCTCCTTGTGGTACACCTCTCAACTGGCCGCTCACGAGCGACTGTCACACAGGTTTCTTAACAGGATGGACAAGTATGATCTAAAATGGGGACACATTATCACTACACATGCCGGGACTCTGATGGCGTTTCCAGCTCTATTTAAGCTACAGTACATCTATTGGAAAAGGTTTATTAGATAACTTATTGTCTGGGGTTTTGACTGAGGTGGAATGCTGTATGCTTCTGTGCACTTTTCAGTTTCTATTTTTTGTACGTTTTGTGTGAGGTGTGTATTTTGGTGTCTGTGTTGTTTGTTGATGTTGATGTATGTGTATGTTGTTATACCTGAGACAATTAATAAAGTTCTAATCTTAAAGAAAAGTCTCTAAATCTAAAGTCCATGTTAAAATGAGTTATATTAGTTATTTAAAAGGATCCATTTCAGTGAAATGTAACTTTCCGTTGCATTTGTTGAGCTTATTATTATTATTTTATTTTACACAAATCCTCCTTTTTACTATTTTTTGTTCCTTTTGTCTATAATATGATTTTTAGTTCATGATTAGCATGCCCTTTCTCTTGGCTTGAGCCGCTGCCCCTCAAACTATCTGCATACAGCCATGTTAATTAGTCTGAGTGGAGGACAGCTACAGTAACTTTCTCACTCAAAATATGTGTTAATGTGTAGCCTCTTGCATTAAATTAGAGAATAGTATTAATATTATTTATTGCTAATTGATTGAAATCAAAGTTGAGTTCAATCAATTCATAAAAATATAATCTGGCACAGGACATTCCAGTGAGTTAGCGTCAAAAAGTTAATTACATTAGTTAAACAAGTAAATGTTCCCAAATTGCCCATGGGTTAGCATTCTATTGTTCCAAAAGTGCCCTTGTGTTACCAGTCAAAATACATTGTAATATATTCCATGTGTGCCTTGGGGGTTCTCTATCAAGAAAAAGAAAAAGACAGAACAACATACTTTTTCCAAGCATTTTATTAATATACCCTATAGTGGCTGTATACATTACATAACATTTTCAAAAATAAAAAAAGTGCAGAAGAATGAAGTAATGAAGCTGCCACTTCACGCAGAACTTGAATTTGCTGACATTTACCTATTACAGTAAAATATGAGCAAAATAGATCTCAAAATAAAATGTATAAACAACATTTGCTCACTATATGTAACAGATGGGGAAGAAAAGAACAGAAAAAACATAATTTAAAATGTTGTCTTTTTAAAAAGCTTTTTTCTTTTAATCCTGTGGGCAGATTGCTACTACTGAATGCCATCCAGAATCTTCATGGTCCTCTGGACCCAACGGAGATTAGGGTCCATGCAGAACGTTTTATTCATCAGTGAGATCACACTGTGCAAAAAAACAAGAACATAATATAGCTGCAAGCAGCGATAATACGGGGCCAGTGAGAGAGAGACAGACAGACAGACATGGAAACTGGAGAGAGAGAGAGAGAGAGAGAGAGAGAGAGAGAGAGAGAGAGAGAGATGGAAACTGGAGAGAGAGAGAGAGAGAGAGAGAGAGAGAGAGAGAGAGAGAGAGAGCCATGGAAACGGAATAGATTGAAGAGAGACATGGAAACGGAATAGATTGATGAGCGAGAGAGAGATGGAAACAGAATGGATAGATTGGACATCTCAACCTATTGCCATTAACAGGAATCGAACTCTCAACCTTCGGACTAGGATAAGGATAATTCCTTTTAACAGGTCGTTCATGAAAGTCCTTGTGGTCTCGTTTCCAATGAGAACCTGTGAGCAATTAGAGGTTAAGAGTCTTGCTCAGGGACAAATTTCATTTCATCGACGCATATGCTGGGATGGCCTGGAATCGAACCTGGGGCAACCAGGGCCTCTGGTTCCCTAGGCGTGCTCACTAACCACCCAGCTATGGCCGCCCCATGATAGGTTAATAGGCTGCAACACTACCTATAGTGCTATAGCTTTGTCCAGGCTGATGTTGTCTGTTGAAGATCATAAACTCTTGCCTTCTGTCATGAACCAAGCCAACACTAAGATCGCTCGTTCACAAACCATTTACCAATAGAGAAATTGTATGTCTCCTCGCTACCGAAAACAGTGAAAGCAGCCGATCTACAAGCTCAGAAACACGTTGCTATCTGAAAAGTTTTGAGATTGTAGATCGGCTATTTTCAGAATGAAGTATGTCATACATTGAGAAATCGTACTCTCAAATAAGCATTTCAGGTTATCTTTACCATTTGCACATGTATTCATTGATACAGTCATGTTGTTTGCAATTCAACTTAAATTAAGTCTGCATCAAGTGAGGCTTGAACTGGCGACCTTGAGATTGTGAGGCACTCATTTAAGGGAGACGCCATTGGACCAACAGACAAGGAACTATGAAAAAGGAGATTACACAGATGATACAGTTTCACGCAAATAGCTGAAAAATCCTGGGTTTAAGTGTTTTTCAAACTGCTCAAAATTGCGGACAATCTACGGGCGGAGCTTACTGGTCAAAGCGATAGATGTGTTCCTCATGAGTCAAGGCACATGTGTAAGCAAGTTTCACGACTTTCGGCCAAACGAGGCATGACTTATGCCTGTTTAAAGTCTGCCTTTTCAAAAAATTGCTATAGCGCCCCCTTTTGGCCAATTGGAGTGAGATTGGTTTCAGTGATATTTGGAATGACCCTGTACATTTCTGCCAAGTTTCAAAGAAATGTGAGTCTGCATGTATGTTTTAGGCACAGATGAATAATTTTCATAAAACTGTAATAGTTAAAATCTATCTCCTCCTGGGATTTTTGAGCAATCTGCACGAAACATTTTACACATGAACTTTGGACCACTGCCTACAAAAATTTCCAACGGATTTTCCATAAGTGAAAAAATGCAGAAGTTAGGAGCCAATGACTGTTTTTCATATAATTCAAAATGGTGGGCGATCTAAAGGTCAGAGGTCAAAAGTCAGACCACGAAAGTTGTCGGGCATGAAGAGACGCATGTGTGTATCGAAGTTTCATGGTTGTAGGTCAAACAGGGCATGAGTTGTACCTGTTCAAAGTTGGCACTTTCAATTGAGTGCTATAGCGCCACCCTTTGACGAATGAGTGTGAGAATTATTTCTTGGTAGTTTTTCATGAGCATCTACCATATGGCCGAGTTTCGTAAAAAGCGTATGCACGGTTAAGCCAGAACTGGCAAAAACAAGTATTTTTCAAACTGCTCAAAATTGCGGAAAATCTAAGGGCGGAGCTTAATGGTCAAATCGATACGTGTGTTCCTCATGAGTCAAGGCACATGTGTAAGCAAGTTTCACGACTTTCGGCCAAACGAGGCATGACTTATGCCTGTTTAAAGTCTGCCTTTTCAAAAAATTGCTATAGCGCCCCCTTTTGGCCAATTGGAGTAAGATTGGTTTCAGTGATATTTGGAATGACCCTGTACATTTCTGCAAAGTTTCAAAGAAATGTGAGTCTGCATGTATGTTTTAGGCACAGATGAATCATTTTCATAAAACTGTAATAGTTAAAATCTATCTCCTCCTGGGATTTTTGAGCAATCTGCACGAAACGTTTCGTACTTGAACTTTGGACCACTTTCTACAAAAATTTCCAACGGATTTTCCATAAGTGAAAAAATGCAGAAGTTAGGAGCCAATGACTGTTTTTCATATAATTCAAAATGGTGGGAGATCTAAAGGTCAGAGGTCAAAAGTCAGAGTGTGAAAGTTGTTAAGCATGAGGAGACGCATATGTGTATCCAAGTTTCATGGCTGTAGGTCAAACAGGGCATGAATTGTACCTGGTCAAAGTTGGTATTTTCAATTGAGTGCTATAGCGCCACCTTTGGACGAAAGATTGTGAGAATTATTTTTTGATCGTTTTTCATGACCATCTACCATATGGCCGAGTTTCGTAAAAACCGACAGCGCGGTTCAGCCAGAACTGCGAAAAGTGGCAGAAGAAGAAGAAGAAGAAGAAGAAGAAGAAGAAGAAGAAGTGACAGAATAATGCGAATAACAATACGTGTCCAGAGCAGAGCTCTGGCCCCGTAATTAACGTCACAGTTGATAGACGGTGGTTTGTGAATTGAAAATGCGTAAATACAATAAATATTATATGTTTATGTTTTACTCCAACGCTTACACAATTGCTGCTCTTGGGCACCTTTGATCAGTTCTGTAATAAGACGTCAGGAACTGTCTGCCAATTTTCAGTGGGTAGAATGAGAAACAGCAGTTATCAGGGCCATTTCCATCTGCGTACAAATATATTTGTTGATATAAAAGTTGCTTTTTATAACATATAACTGAAGACATAAATGATATAGTACTATAAGTGTTATAAACACTTTGGTTGAGAAAATTAAAAAAAAATAAGTTAGTCATAAGGACACTAAAAACATGTATGTTAACTTACTGTTGGCTGTCACAGAGCAGTACAGAGCAGCTCCTATCAGGATGTAAAGCATGACAATGTGACGGCTTCCCATGGTCGCAACTTCTGCAGAGAATGATTGATGGATATAGTCCTTTCTGATATGTATCAAGTGCAACTGCAAGTGGAGGGAGGTGGGATGGATGGATGGATGGATGGATCAAGGGCTGGAGACCAAAAACAACAGCTCTCTTCAGCCACTACAGGAGGTGTCTAAATAAAAGACAGTTCGTTCTGATATTTATCAAGAGCAAAGTGCTACTGCAAGAGGAGGGAGATGGGCTGTCGTGGTCACTGGGGACGAAAGAGGTTTTACGTGACATATCTATTTTCCACTCAGCTTCAAAAGACAACAGAAGTATAAGAAACCCCCATATCTCATAAAGGAAACGCATGTGGTTAATCACACACATGCTTGTATTCTTTATTGATGCATCTCTGCTTATATCTCTGATTATACTCAGCATGACAGAGTGAAATGCTAAGGGACAGCAGAAATAGCTGGTCTTTTGTTTCAAAGGATGTTAGGACAGAGGACATTAAAAGAGCTACAGAAATAATTGTAATGACAAATAAAGAGGCAACAAAATATTGTTCTTGTTGAATATGTATACTGTAGCTTTTTAGTTAATGAAACAATAACACACATACATGTTTTTGATTTCTTCCTCATATTCCGAAAACCCAAATTGATAAAGAAATTTTCCTTCCGACAATAACAATTCACCCTGAACCCGGAAAATAACTGGATACAAGGCAAATATGGATTTCCTGAAGATCCAAGTGATCAAAAACTCATGTCAGCTTGTAGAGCTGCTATTTTCGGTGAAGAGAAATTTGATGTACAAGGAGAAAAGGAGGGGGACAAGTTGGGCCTGCGGGACCTCGCTAAGTTGAATTGCAAGTGATGCGTTGTATCTCTTTCATGAGGCACAAAT
>NC_139956.1:25303163-25368163 GCF_963454915.1 Gymnoscopelus microlampas | reverse complement strand
ACAGTTGAGGCAAATATGGAGATACAGTAGCAGTACGTAGTTAGTAAATGCTGTTTTTAGGCCCTTTTTATTTCTGTTTCTAATGTATTTTTCTAATGTATGTTATGCCTCTTTTTGTTTTCTTGTTCAAAACAATGGGTTAGGCACATCCACTTCGTTGCTGGTGCTGGACACAAAATGACAGTTTAAAATAATAAAAGTCAGCACAACAGCATTGCTCATCAGTGTTTCTTTTACTTAAAACAAAGAAATGACATGGTACACATCGTTTAGGCCACAATTGGCCTTCATCAACTGTGGCCGAAACATCGTAATCTGTTTTCTTTGTCTTTGTCAGTCTTGTTTCTTTATTCTAACCTGTAGGCCTAGCACTTTGGTCGACCTTTGGTCGTTGTAATATGTGCTGAGGTTAGAACTGAGGTTAGATTTTTAGACAGGCAATTAGGCAATTTTAGATTTGAAGTTATGTGTCGTAATCAGCAAAATAATTCAGCGTTTTTAATGGCACCTGTCTTTTAAACCTGTGATCATGCCAGTGATGTGTTCTACCGTGTCGCTATATACGTAGTATGACCTGCAGAAAAATGTCTGCAGGTTTACTAACCATTTCATCCATTGAAAACGCGCTAGCGTATCTCCACGACCATGTGTATCTCCACAACCACGCGCATGTCGTGCAGGGAATGATTATTGTATCCCTCCGAAAAAACCTAGAACACACCACTGGATCATGCTGAAAGCTGAATAAACATAAACATAAAACTATGTAAAAAAAAAGTGGCAATGCATCAGTAGGTCCAGATAGCAACAGTTATGTACATGAGGTTAGACATTATGGTGCAAAAAGTAGCAGCATTGGCAGTTTCACATATACAGTAAGAAGGTAGCCTGTATAAGGCAAACACACGCACGCACGCACGCACGCGCGCAGACTACAGTTTCAATGGCATGAAAACATAGTACAACTGCTGCGATGATTGGCATTCGCCATTCAACACCTAAATACAGTTACACACGCTCGTGTGTGTATGGTGTGCCATCACTTCAGTGATGTGTGCTTGTGAATGGGTGTGAATATAATGCACATTGTAAAGTGCTTTGGAGAAAGAGCAGAAGCACTACAAAAATGCACCATTTACCATTTTACACACAAACACAATGAGTAGCAGTCTTATTGCGAAAGATGTTGGTACCATTGTAGACCATCACATGCATGGTGACCAGTGAGTGGTCTTTTTTCAATACACTGCCTATTCAAATAATGGATATAATAGATAATAGGGCTCTGCACAGCTTTGTCAGCAGCCTATCATGTGGTTATTTACACAGGAAACGTGCAAAAGGAAACACACACACAAGAAAAACTCATATACTGTACAGAGGCGTGCCGTGCATGTATAAGCATGTTCGATGTTTGGTGGTCAGTACAGGAAGTTTGAATGGGAAGGAAATGAAGATCAACTATATTTGTGGATGTGCCTCCGCCGTCCAGTTGCAGTTTTATGTATGTAGACTCGATGTGAAGATCTTGAAGGAATTTAACAAGTGTTAAATGTAGTAAACAGAAATGTTGCAAACATTTTAGACATGTTTGAAACATGTTTTGCGAGGTCACCTTGATCTTTGAGCACTGAAATATCACGCTGCTCACACAAATGAGATGTAGCCTATGTGAGGTCACACAGTGACTTTGACCTACATTGTTGGTTCTCAAACTGTGGGTCTGGACCCGGGTCTGGACCCCAGGGGGATCTCCCCATGATGACAGTAAAGTGATAATTTAAGGACTTTAAGACCTTTTTAATACCTTAAAAAGAAAGAAAGAAAGAAAAGGAAAGGAAAAAAGACTTAAGCTATACCGCATCAAAAGTAATCAACACATTATAGGCTACAATAAAAACTGGTCAAACATTGGCCAAATTGTCAAATAATATAAGAAAGAGGCAACATTTTTGAAAATAGCTACAAGCTCACAACGCCTCGCAGTGTGAGACCTTGTAACCTTGTAGATCTGCTATTTTCACAATATTTATCTGTGGAACCAAGTCAAACTAAATGTAATGCCTACAATTCCAAGTACTTGTCAGGGTGTTTGTACTTTTACAAACACTAAGTACATTTTGAATTCCAGACTTTTAGCTGTAACAGAATATTTCTACATTGCAGTATTGATACTTTAACTTAAGTTTAAAAAATGAGTACTTTTCCCCACACTGCCCGTAAATGAACAGAGCAAAGGTCAAGGTAACATTTTCTGTAGCACTCCTCAGGTTTTGCAGAAGATTGCATTTTTCCCACTGTAGCACTACCGCTGCGCCATCTAGCGGTGATTACAAGAATACAATAAAAAGTACCAGAGTATCGTCGGTCGTCTTCCATTGGTCACCTCTCGTGCAGCTTCTTAGCCAATCACAGCATGACCATGGGATCTGGTTCTTTGTTTACATGGCGTAATAATTATGCGCCGCACACATTTGTTCCAGCGTTGCCATGTCCCCTATTCTAAGCAACTTTGGGCTCATTTTTCTGTAAAGTTGCTTGTAAATATTGGTAGTTGCGTGTTGCGTTTTTTTGGGGGGGAATTGTTTCTTAATTATCGTTTAAACCAGTGGTTCTCAAACATTTTCATGTCAAGGACCCCCAAATTAATATGTATTTGTCTGCGGACCCCCATCTGAAAATATTTTATGCCAGGGACCCCCATACAAGATTTGTTAAAATGTCTAAAAAAAACATTTCTTCCAAGATTTTTTTGAAAATAGCAGATCTACAAGCTCACAATGCGACGCGTTGTGAGCTTGTAGATCTGCTATTTTCAAATAACCACTGCATATAGGTTTAAAGTGGCCTAGTCTTTTCTTTTGGGCTTGTTTTTACAGACCTGGTTGCTTGTATATCTCCCAACATCTGGCAACATTGACACACACACACACACACACACACACACACACACACACACACACACACGTTGACATTGAAGCACTGGCATGTTTAAACAACTTCTCATCATGGTTATACTACAGAAATAAACCATTTTAAATATAGCCACGTTCACCCTTTGGAAAATACAAGACAATTCTAACATGTTGGCAATTGTTTGTGGCAGCTGGATGTGAGTGTATTAACCCAGTGTTAGGACCAGGTTTTAATTGGTTGAATTGTGTTTGTCCTTTATTTACACAGAACTTTTTCATTAGCAAATGAATATAAATATATCATTGTTTTGTTTGGGTGATGCAGCTACACAACAGAAGTTGAAATGGCACATGATGCTGATCAGCTGAATGGAGACCCATGCAGTTCCCATGGGCATGGTGACAGAGATGTTGGATCTTCTTCATATCAATGTGCAGGAGGAGGAAGAGGATCAGCTATGGCCGCCCCATGTGTGAGATGTTGTGGTGACAACAACAACAACAACAACAACAACAACAACAGCTCCAATGACTCTTGCTCCAGTTCAAACATGTTGTCAGGTGCAGTCAGAACTTTACATACTGACCTCATGTCTCCACGGGGCATTCTGCCTGCTGTTGTTGTAACAGGCAGGTGATGGATGCATCATGGAGCAGCACATCAATCACTATTTGAATCATGTCACACACAGATCAGTGTTGCCAGATTTTGCGAGAGAAATAATAAGCAACCAGCTCTATGAAAACAAGCCCAAAAAAGTGGCTATTGTAGTCTACATGAGCACTTTTAACCTATGTGCATCAGATATTTAAATATAGCTGATCTACTGTACAAGCTCACAACGTGCTGTGATGCGACGCGTTGTGCGCTTGAGAAAAAAACTATTGTCAAAAAAGTGACAAATGTTTATTTTCAATGTTTTTTTAAAACATTTTAACAACACAAATGACATGAAATGTTTGAGAACCACTGGTTTAAACAAGGTCATTTTGGCACCCTGCAACTACCAATAATTAAGAAACTTTACAGAAAAATAAGCCCAAAGTCGATTATAATAAGCAGACCTGGCAACACTGACACTCGCTTAGGCGAGAATAGTTCATTTGTTTAGCAGCACTTTTCAACAAGTGCTTTACATAAAACATGAAGCATTAAGACATCAAGACACAGAGCACAACACATTATATTTGCATTATTATTATATTACAGGGGAGAGGAAGACAGCCCAGGACTCACTGGACTTCCAGCCCCCCTCTTACCTCCACACCCACACCCCACCCCTCATATCCAGAGGTACCAGTTCTCAACCTTTTCATTTTTTTATACCTTAAGAAATAATTGCATGAGTCCCGACTCATTGTTTGGGAAACACTGCCCTAGGAGAGGAATTAAAAGTTTTGTTATGTGTTTTTTATGTCTGACTAGACACTTTACAAACACATTGGTGAAGACATTTCTAGGTACAGGTAATCCCCTGCCTATAAATGACAATTGTCACAATATATTTGGGACAAATGTTTAGACAAACAGATATGTTTTTAATATTCAGCATAGTGGTGGCAGCCATTTTTGGCTGGACATACAGCAGATCTGGATTCAGCACTTTAAATAAGCATAGTTTCTGGAATTATAGACTATTTTGGTGAGAGAGAGAGAGAGAGAGAGAGAGAGAGAGAGAAAGAGTAGTCGTGTGACTTGTGTGATCAACACAGGATTAAAAAATTATGATAGTAAGACCAGCATCAGTGCTTTCTGCACATGATGAAAAAAAAATCACTGGAGCAGTGGAAACACCTACAGGGCTATGGGTGTGTGATAAACAAATTATCAACACATCGTTGTTGTCCGAGGTTATCCAACCAAAGGCAAAGTTTGCATAGTGACCGAATGATTAAATAATACATTTCCATGGAAAACCCACCATCAAAGGAAAGGTGACAATGCTCATAAGTGCAGTTGTACAACAAGCAGTACAGAGGAAGGATGAGGAGGGAACGGAATGGTTAGAGGAGGCGAAGCAGAGAGTACATCACGTGGAGGACTTGCTATCAGGAAGACAGTGACTGTCTGAAGGAGAGACTTCACCAAAACACCCGACTCAGAGATCTGAGACTCTCTGCTGACATCTAAAATGTGAGATCACTTTAACCTTGTGCTCATTGTTCATTAGAATAGTTGTTATTTTCAGAAGTGTTGTTCAAAATGTTTAGTTGTGTCAATGTTACATTGCACTCAAATCCAGCCCATATGTTTTTCTCTCCTGAACCAGTTGCAGGACACACGCACAGCCTTAAGATGGTCGACAACGACACACAGGGAAATGGCACCAACTCCTCCATCCCCTTCATATCCTCAGAGAGCGACGCTCCACAAACTGCTGTCATCTCTATCGGCATCATCCTGGGTCTCCCCACCAACAGCTACGTTGTGTGGCTGATACTGAGTGGAGCTGGAGGGACGATAGCCTCAGAGTTCTTTTATCTCAACCTGACTGCATCTGTGATCATCTCTTGCCTGGCCTCAGTCTTTAACTTACTTGCACAGATCTTCACACGCAACATTATTTTTCATACGATTCAAGCAATTGTTTTTGTTTGTGTTTTGTTCTGCTGTATTCCATGGCTCCAGTGTTGTATCTGTGTTGAGCGTTACATAGCGGTGGTTCACCCTGTGGTATTTCTCAGGTACAAAGCTCTTCGGTACAGGGTGGCCTGTTGCTGTGTTGTCTGGCTGACGAGTCTTACATTCAGCTTGGTTTTAAATCTTTGCTCAATTATAGTGTTGGGTTACATCTCTCTGGGCTTTACCATTGCGTGCATTTCTGTGGTGTCTTTCTGCTGCTTCTCGGTCCTCAGAGCTCTGAAACAGCCTGGGCCAGGAGATGGACAGAGGGACAGAGGGGAGGGAAACGACATGAAGAGAAGAGCTTTTAAAATAATTTTGATCAGCTTGATAGTAATGTTAATGACTTCACTGAGCCATATTGCTATTGTAACTGCTACGATTACCGGTAATGTCAGCCAAGTTGCTAAATTAATCCCATTTACAATCTTTATGATGTCAGTGTTTGCTCATCCTTTGCTCTACATCTACAAAGCTGGGAAACTGCCTTGCTTCAAGAGGTTCTGAGAGCAGGATAGATTTTAGTTTTAAATTGAATCTATATCTTCCACTGTGTCAGACAAACTGATTCAAATTATTCAGCTATTTGTTATGTTGTTGTTTATTGAATTACCCATGGTACAGAAAAATGTATTATGAAAATGACATTATAATTATAATATTATTGTTCATGATGATACAAAAGAATGCATGTAATCCTATAATTAATTAATTAATTAATTATTGTAAAAGTGTAAGTTGAAACGATCACTTCTCAAGTTCACTCTTATAGCAGGTGATATGACACCACTTTATCTGAAATGATTTGCAGTGAATATTTGTTCTATCATGTCTATTGATCAGAGGTGTGATCAAATGGTTGCAGCTTGCAGGTGGTTAAGTTCAGACATGAGTTTGATGTGGTTTAATTACTTCACTTTATTTAATGGTTAGTGTAGAGTTTGGTACAGGATCTGGGAAGAGTGTCAAAATAATTTAACCAGCTCATGAACTGCTTTTAATTCATAATTCTTTTAAATACATTTACATTTTGATTGTGATCGCAAACAAAATAAAAATCTAGTAATTGTGTTGCTTTGTTTTGTCTGAGAGAACCACACAAAGGACAACACATCACAAGCTCATTAGATTGTATTATCAACATAGAAACATTGGTTATACATTAACCGAAGGGCACTCCTCAGAGCACAGGCCTTCGCCAGGCTGGGTGGCCTACCCCAGGGCTGTGTCACTCGTGGGTTACGGGCAAAAGGATGTGAGGAAGTTGCGGGGGTGAACAGCATTTGTACAACAACATACGGTTGACCTTTTAACATTTGTTTAAGAGAACGTGATTTTGGAGGTGTGCTCTAGGGCAGTGGTTCCCAAACTCGAGACCCGAAAGAGAAATTGGACGTTTTCCCGGGACCCGAACTAGTGAAAATAGCAGATCTTTTCATTTCACTTTATCTGAAATGATTGTTCGTGAATATTTAACCATCAGATCATCTCTGTTCTATTACTTCTATTACTTCACTTTATTACACGCCTTGGTTGAATGCTTGATTCTGATTGGGCAATCGCTGAATTCAGCAGTGTGTTACCAGTGTATAATGACCGATGAGCTCTATAACAGACCGCTGTCTAATCAAAGACTCAGAGCACCTGCTCATGTCAACCTGCGCTGCTTGGTTTTATGCTGTAATCCAACATGACAGCCATGTAAACAAACAAACTGTTAGCAGAGGTCAAACTGCAACGGCTCTGCATGAGAACTCAGATACAACACATAATAACACCGAACTCACGGGGGAATAAATAAAGAAATATGGAGACAGGAGACAGAGCTTCTTCATACACAGCTTCTCAAGGCGCGCTGCCCTCACCTAGCAGTGAGGCTTTTTATTGAACAGAACACACACCCAAATCAGTGCCATAATGCCATAAAACATAAATCATTGCAATATGAGAGCATAACTCAACACCCCCACTTGCTCTCACTTTGTTATCATCATGAACAGTGTAGTTTTTTTTTTTTTTCACATTCCAAACATAAATTCAGCAAACTTAAGCAACTTAAATTTAGTAGCAGGTTTTGTCATCACATCTGCTACCATGTCCTCAGTTGAACAGTATTGTAATACAATGAAACCATCATTCACAGTAGACCTAATGAAGTGGTACTTTTTGTCAATATGTTTGCATCTCTGTCTATTGACAGGATTCTTTGCCAAAGCAATTGTACCCTGGTTGTCTTCGTAAACCTTAGGTAGTGCATACTCATATTCAGCGAGACCTTAGTTAAATAGACCGAGTTAAATAAATGAGGCTACCCATGCCTCTCTGTATTTTCTGACATCAGGCATCATGTCGGCACCATCAGTATAATTTCGTTTTTGTTCACAAGGGCTCAATCTAGGCTTACAACCCTGCATGTCAAACCTTTCTAGGATTTTTTTCCCATATACTTTGCTTGTGACATTTTTACACAGTTATCAATTTGGTTAAAATCAATACCTAGAAAATGTCTAAGTTTGCCCAAATCTTTCATTTGGAATCTTTAATTTGGAATGATTAAGTCATCAACCCATATTACCATGATTACTTTTTCATTTTCAGTTTCTCTGGTGTACACACAATTGTCAGCTTGATTTTGCACAAATTGGATTTTGGTCAGGTATTCATGCAAAACCTTGTTCCAATTTCTGCCAGATTGTTTTAATCCATACAATGACCTCTCTAGCTTACAAACCAATTTTTCATTGGTGCTAGACTTCACCTCGTAACCCTCTGGTTGTTCCATATACATTTCACAATCTATAGGTGCATTCAAGTAGCCAGTTTTAACATCCATTTGGTGCAAAATCGGGTTTTCCTGTGCTGCTTTCCGCATCAACACTCTGATACTAGTCAAGTTAGCTGTAGGAGAACATGTCTCCTCACAATCAACTCCCATCTTTTGACTGTACCCTTTAGCCACATACCTAGCTTTGTATTATTCAGACCCATCAATGTTGTTCTTCATAGCATAGACCCATGCCCCCACTGCTTTCTTACCCTCAGGTAAGTTGGTATGTGTTATTTTCTTTAAAGATGGAGTGCCATGATATTTTTCAACCCTAAAACCTGATCATAAGGTATTATTATTATGTAAGGATTTTTTTCCGGGTGATTATCCACCTCCGCTCCACCGCAGAGAGGAGGTGGATAATCACCCTGTTGGACTTTAATTTTCAATAATAACCACCTCCCCGTACATTATCCCTTGCTTGTTTAAGGGTTAGTGAGAAGAAAAGAACAAGATACGAGTGAAGAACATTGAACAGTATTTGATTGTTCAGTTTGGCTCTTGAAATTTAGTTTTATTTGTTTTGTAATTGATATGCACCCTGCCTATTCAATTAGGGGCCAGTAATGTAAGAGCCAGTAATGTAAAGAGCCAAATTAGTAAGGATTTAACTAACATTTTTCTATTGCTATATTGTCATGTGTGTTTGGGTTTAATGCTCACCTATGTTTAGATAGTAGCCTACTGTCTACAGTAACTTGGTAAAGTGCGCCCCCTGCAGTTGATGCCGATATTATGCTTGGCAGCTGCGACAGGTTAGTCAGTGATTTAATGAGAAAAAAAGAAAAAGAACGCTAATTTCGAGCGCAGGAAACAAACAGTTTTTGACCGTTTTTGCGGGTGATTTTCGATGTCATATAACCTGTTTTTTGGAACAGAAGACAAGCTGTACTTGTACAAGGACTTTATACTTTTGTTTATTTTGTATGTGCATCTTTGTAACTGAGTTGGATTTCAGTATGCTCCATAAACGTCATCCCTGTCTCGTGGAGTCTGTGAGTACTGTGGTCCAGTTTCTACCAAATGGATCTGCAATTACAGTAAAAACCCACCTTTAGGCCTTGTCTTAAAAGCCTACACCAAGCTAGTGTAAGTAAGTGGCAAACAGATTTGTTTTTTTTTTTTTTAATTATTCCACGTGTAGAATGATTGGTTGTGAATAATTAACCTTTTTGCTAAAGTGCCAAATCCCAATCTCAAGACACGAGCAGAGACCCAACATTGTCCCACCCTGACCAAGCAATTTCAGCAAAAGTCCCCCACTCAGTGTGGGGCTCCTGAACAATGTTTTACTTGTGCTACATAATATGTGGCAGACAGAGGGCGCCCCAATCTTATAAAGTTAAAGCACATTGCTTAACCACATGAAACGTAGTGTCCCTATTCTAGGCAATAGGCATGTCATAGAACATTCTGCAAAAATAGCAGATCTAATAAGCTCACAACACATCACATATGCAATATGTTTTGAGCTTTTAGATAGGTAGTTTCACTATTTGATGCACAACTAAGTATATAGGGTTTAACTTTAAGTGGTTGTTTGGATTGTCCTGGTGCTAGAAATCCTTGAAAATGGGGTTATGTTTAACAACACCGATATCATAATGTCATATTTTAAGGTGCTTGAATCTTAAATCAAGTGATGGAGAATGCTTCATATACAGTATTGTGTGTGTGTGTGTGTGTGTGTGTGTGTGTGTGTGTGTGTGTGTGTGTGTGTGTGTGTGCGCGTGCGTGCGTGCGTACGTGCGTGCGTGCGTGTGTGTGTGTGTGTGTTCTAGCTTTGAAGAGAGTTGATGCACTCTTATATACTGTATTTTCTGTACAGGGGTTTTGCATCTTGCTTCATTCAACATCTTTTTTACGTTTTTTATTTTGCCAATGTATACATGCACATGTTATCCCCATAGTCTCTAGTGTTTGTTTATAGTGATACTTTTACTCCCCATAGATGAGTAGCCTACATGGTGGAAAAAAATCGCACCCTGTGTGAAGGAAGCGGTGCCTTTGATGAGTGGCCTCCTGTTGGCGCTATAATAGGGCGGGGCGGGGCTTCAGCAATTAATGCTCGTCCCTATTGGTGGTGTAAGTCCACAAACCAAATTCGGACTGGGTGGCATGCTGCTAACTGGAGTTATGGCTGTTTAAAGCCCAGCCAATAGGAAGACAGAGGGGGCGGGGCTTACTACATTTCAGTTCGTCCCTATTGGTGGTCTGAGTCCACGTACCAAATTTGTACTCAGTAGCATGCTGTGAACTGGAGTTATGGCTGTTTAAAGCCCAGCCAATGGGAAGACAGAGGGGGCGGGGCTTATGTAATTACAGTTGGTCCCTATTGGTGGTATTAGTTGGACTTGGTGGCATATGCTGCAAACTGGAGTTATAGCTGTTTAAAGCCAGTGGCCTCCTGGTGGCGCTATAATAGGGCGGGGCGGGGCTTCAGCAATCAATGCTCGTCCCTATTGGTGGTCTAAGTCCACATACCAAATTTGGAGTTGCTGGCATGCGAACTGGAGTTATAGCTGTGTAAAGCGCTGTTTAAAGCCAGTGGCCTCCTGGTGGCGCTATAATAGGGCGGGGCGGGGCTTCAGCAATCAATGCTCGTCCCAATTGGTGGTGTAAGTCCACATACCAAATTTGGACTTGCTGGCATGCTGCCAACTGGAGTTATAGCTGTTTAAAGCCCGTGCTCAAACGGACATCCGAGCCAGTGGCCTCCTGGTGGCGCTATAATAGGGCGGGGCGGGGCTTCAGCAATCAATGCTCGTCCCAATTGGTGGTTTAAGTCCACATACCAAATTTGGACTTGCTGGCATGCTGCCAACTGGAGTTATAGCTGTTTAAAGCCCGTGCTCAAACGGACATCCGGGCTCGAACGGACATAACGGACAAACGGACATACGGACGGACATAGTCAAGAGTAGAGCGGCTGGCACCGCTAAAAACAATGTCAAGAATTTCCACTCAATGATCCTCTCCATTAAACAAGGTACTTTTTGTTTTGCGGTCATTTGTTCATTATGTATTCCCCTCCTCTTGTCTGTTCTTTGTTATTCATCCTGTCCATCTTTTTCCGTGTATCTGTTTAAATGGTGTGCTGTGAGACACACACACACATTTTGTGTGTACAGTACAAGCTTGTAGATCTGCTATTCTGCTATACATGCAGGTGTGCGTTGAGCACAGAAAGTTTGAAAACCACTGATCTATTCTACAAACTCACTCGCTTCTTTCCATCCACAAGTTTTTGACATCCTAATCCTATTGATGCTCCGTCAAACCGGTTCTATGGCTGCTATAGAGTTTTGAAGTGGAACTCGACACCCTTGTGTTATGGATTCTTGTGGAAAAGGCATCAGAGAGATATTTTTCCACGTCTGGGTTACATAATTATACTGTACTGTAACTGTGATGTTTGGGGACATGTGGACGTATAGAAAAAAATATGTTGTCTTTTAGCACAGAACCTGTCCTGCTTCATTACGGTTTCCAAGTGCACACATTTACTGGGATTGGGATCATCTTTAAAAAGAAAACCGATACCACCTGGGCGCTCAGGTGGATATTTGTCACCGCACGTACTCCTACGGGTTGGGGCGGCAGCTGTCAGCAGGGCATGTTGGGGCGGGAGGAGTGTGACAGAGGCACTGCGTCCTAGAAATGTGTGGGGAGGGATGAATTGGCATAACGACTCAAATTGGGGAGAAAAGGGGATAGAAATAGTTTGCTACTCTTTACTGCTATATTTAGAAAAAAAGGTTCCTCAATTCATATGAACACATCTGTGAGTCACACAGATGCTTGTTGATGTCATGACTCATGATGAATCACTTTTTATGAGATAGCCACTCGGAAAGCCACGCGTGCGTGCGTGCGTGCGTGCGTGCGTGCGTGTTTGTGTGTACGTGCAGTCCAACATGGTACAAGAACAACTGGAGGATGCATACAGTGGAAGGGACATGTTAACCCATTAAAGGGGAATTTTGGACTAAGGTTTTCTTACCTTTTCTATGACGTTATATCTTAGGATGAATGGTACAGTCGAAAAATTTCATAACTCCATCCCGGGTCTGCCACAGCTTAAAACGTGCGCCAATAGGCCTTGCGCTAGATTGCGTATTTTAATAGCTTTTTAGTGTGGTTGCCCTAACAGGGCAACCAGACTATAGTACTCCTTATACTTTATTTGTTTATTTATTTATAGATAAACAATACTTCGGGCCGCTACTCCTCCCACAGTTTATTTTTCCCAATTTAGTGCTATATGTCAAAATGACCAGTCTGACCGGGAATCGTGCACTTGCATAAGGCTAAGGGATTGGTTGCATAGTTTAATTGATATTGATTTATTAGTGCATTAAATTTCCCCATCCACTTCAATGCAAAAGTGAAAAAAATAAAATTCAAGTATTTTTTTCTCAGAAACCGTAAGAGCTACAGTTACCAGACTTTGAAGGGAGGTTCATAGTTTATTGCCAAATTATTGAAACAAATATTACACCATTCGACCTCATGGTGGCGCTGTAACAGCCCACTTTACCTTTTGGCCTATAACTCTTGAACCGTAGGTCGTAAAATCAAAATTTCTTTTTCCCTGGATTCCTTGGGTCATTACACAACTCCCCATATAGGCCACGCCCATTTGCGTATGGATAGATTTTTTGATATTGATTTATTAGTGCATTAAATTTCCCCATCCACTTTAATGGGAATTGCGAAAACTCCCATTCAAGTATTTCTTTCTCGGAAACCGTAGGGGCTACAGTTACAAGACTTGGAGGGGAGGTTAATAGTATTTTGCAAAATTATTGAAACAAATATTACACCATTCGGCCTCATGGTGGCGCTATAAGAGCCCACTTTACCTTTTGGCCTATAACTCTTGAACCGTAGGTCGTAAAATCAAAATTTCTTTTCCCCTAGATTCCTTGGGTCATTACGCAACTTTCCATATAGGCCACGCCCATTTGCGTCTAGATAGATTTTTTTATATTGAATTATTAGTGCATTAAATTTCCCCATCCACTTTAATGGGAATTGCGAAAACTCCCATTCAAGTATTTCTTTCTCGGAAACCGTAAGGGCTACAGTTACAATACTTGGAGGGGAGGTTAATAGTTTATTGCTAAATTATTTAAAAAATAATCACACCAGTGGGCCACATGGTGGCGCTATAACAGCCCACTTTACGTTTTGGCCTATAACTCTTGAACCGTAGGTCGTAAAATCAATTTCCATACATTCCTTGGGTCATTACGCAACGACCCGCGACCGGCGTCTGCGCAACCACACTTTGCAATTGCCAATTGCGACGCGTCTAGTTTTTTGTTTGTTTTTGTGAGATCTGATGTTCATAGTGACAGAACACTATGCAACCAAAAAAATGTCTTGCTTGACGAGATTGAAATCTCGAGATTTCGATCTCGTCTAGCGAGACTTCTGTTTTTTTTTTACAGTGTTCTGTCACTATGAAAATAGCAGATCTACAAGCTCAGCGTAGCACATAGTGACGCAACCACCACATCACAGCTAATAAGTATAACTAACTAAGAAAGAGTGAGGGCCTTACGAACCATTTACTCTACCTTCTGATCAACTTACCAGCTTAATTACTAGAGCTCCCACGAGAGGTACCGCTCATAACGCCGCACTTGGTGCTGCGCCATGAGCTTGTATATCTGCTATTATTGCATAGCCAAAGTATAAAATATGGTTAAAGTCGTTAAAATGATTGTGATGCTATATTAATTTAATAGGGGTTAATAGGGGTCTGGGACCCCTATGTTTTCACGACATACTGTACATATACACGTACATTCAGTGTTCTTCGAAGTCATGAAACAACCTTCTGGTTAATGTATTCAACCTTTATTACAAAACGTGTCTAAATGGCTCCATTCATTTACTTGTTTCCATTGTTTGTAAACCTACTCCAATAACTACATGGTATGCTACATATACGCTCTCAATTGCAGTGAAGATTGTATTTGTCTGTACTGAAATGATCTTCTAATACTACTTGTATCGCGTTGCACATTTTGCACATCCACATTCCACTCTCAAAATTACACTTATCCATGTTGGTCATTCCATCCACAAATTAAAACATACCTAAATATTGAGTAGAAATAAAAAACAATATTGTACCGCTTATAATTATACCCACTTACAGTAGGCCTACTACTACTAAAAGCAAATTGTTTGTAGTTGCGTATTAAGCATTTATATACTTAGTCATATGACAAATAGCCAAAAAAAAAGCCAATCTACAAGCTCACAATGTGACGCAGTGCGGTGTGTTGTGATCTTGTAGAGATGCTATGTTTGAAAGTTGTAAAAATAATAATAAAATATATACATATTTTTTTTAATCTTTGCCTAAAATGGGTATGCCAGGGTTAATGTGGTTAAAGTATTGCATAATTAGATTAATCAGTTCACTGTCCAGTGGGTCATTGTTTATGATGTCTTATCTGGAGGAGGCCCCTCCCTGTTGCTGCTGTCTCCCGATAACAAAGCGGACCAGCTTCCTCACCCAGGCCGACTGCGGGTTCAGGCAGACTTTCTCACCGCTCGCCAGGCCAGCTCTGAAAAACAAACCACAAACAAAATGAAAGATGATATGGCGGAGAATGTTATTTCTTATCTTTTTGGCTTTGTAGGTTGTATTTCTGCAATGGTCTGAATCGGTTCTGGCAAGAGTCTGAACTTGTGAGGAATACTCTGAGATCTAGCTGTTACATGCACTCTTTGAAATTCTTGTAATTTGTTTGTGTAAAAATGTAATGCTATGTTTACTGTAATCAGGGCGTCTTTGGAAAAGAGAGCTGGCTCTCAATTGACCTTCCTGAATGGCATATCACACACACCAATGTGTACTATTTTCACTATTTTGGAAAAATATCGAAAGTGTTCATCTATATAATGCCCAAAATATGGATGATGCCAGTTGAAGGTGGTTAAGTCTGTCTATTTAACCAATGAAAAGTATTAACAAGAGCTTGTGGTTCTTTTTTTTTGCATTTCCTGAAAAGTTACCGTTTTGGAACATACAAGGGTTTTCCAGCCAACAGTGACGATGTGGTGGATTCCTCACTGTGTAAAACACATGAAATGAGCTGCAGCCTGACTTACATCAGTGGTTGTCAAACTTTTTCATGTCAAGGACCCCCAAAATTATACGTATTTGGCTGCATCTCAAAAATATTTTGTGCCAGGGATTTGTCAAAAATTGCAGATCTACAAGCTCATAACGCGGCACTTGGTGCTGCGCTATGAGCTTGTATATCTGCTATTTTTGCATAGCCAGAGTATAAAATATGGCTAAAGTCGTTAAAATGATTGTGATATATTAATTTTGCTACTTGGTGAACCAATTAATGACTTACATGATCTCTGTGGCTTGACAGTGAGCACCTTTAGGGATCAGCTTGATGCTCTTCAGGCTGTCTGGAGGGATGATCCTGGATTCCACTTGTGGACATCGGCAGTGTGTGTTGTAGTTCCTGCTGATGGGTGGCATGCCTAACACGGACACAAGGTACATACAGTATATCCATGATGTATGACTCCAAACTTGGGCAAGGTTTCAGCCCCATTAGAGCCCCATGACTTCTATAACAGGGGTCTTCAACAGGGGGTCCGGGACCCCTAGTGGGTTCTCGGAGATACTGCAGGGGGGCCACCAAATCTTTGTGTGATAGGGACTTTATTTTTTTTATTTTTACATTGACGACTTGAACACTCACATCCCTATTCTTGGGCGGGGGGGGGGGTCATTAGCCAAAAATAGCAGATCTACAAGCTCACAGATCGTAGTTCAAGCTTGTAGATCTGCTATTTTTGGCAAAGAGGTTTGGTGTACAGGGAAAAAAGAGCAGACCAAGTACCAAGCCAAAGGTCAAAAGTTTACAAAGTATTGAGGGTTTAAGTCGTTAAATGTCTGAAAACACACATTTAAAAGGATCCAATATGTAGTGGGGGGTCCCTGCTTCATCTCTCTCAGCCAAGGGGTCCTTGGCCTGAAAAACGTTGAAGACCCCTCTTCTATTAAATTGAAGGTTAATATTTTGCAATTTGCAATTTGTCATAATGACAAATTATACAGCTTACAGTGTACGTAAACCGTTTTCTTGATTCAGATCATATCTGACCATTTCACAAAAGGCTACCAATGCTGTGTATTATGTACACACTTTTATGCACATGGTATAAAATAACCAAAGAGACTATAGTGAAATGAGAGATTCGGAGAGCTGAAAGACTTCAGTAAAACTCAAATCAAGTGATTTATTTGACCAAGTAACTTGTTATTTTGTTTGTCATAACATATACAATACTAAACTGGTTTGTATTTCCTCAGGGGTCTGTTATAGGGTAGTATTATCACCATCATCTCAACCAATATACTTTAATACAAATAACTGTATATAGTAAATTCCTAATTTTCACTCTTTCTCACGATGACTTGCACATTTCCCTTGTATGAACCAAATGCTGACAGTGCATGTTTCATACTATGTTTTCACCATGCGCATTTCACTTCTGCGTATTTTGTGGGAATTGCATCACCTAATGTAAAAAGACAAACACCCGATGTATCCTTGTAAGCCAATGACTTTTGGGCTCTCTGAAAATACCTGGAATTCTGGAAATTGGTATGTGGTTATCAAGTACTCTTCTCAATATATGTCAAGGTTTGACAAATCAAAATGAATTAAAATTATGTCAGATGCTGTACGCTGCCTCCATACACAACACATAACTCCTTTGCAGTATGACTTAATGTTTCTATTGTGTGTCGTCATGCTATATGTTGCTGCGGTCTTACCGTTAACCAGGACGACCAGGGTTAGAAAACCCAGCAGGAGATAGAGCCTCATGTTGTTTTAAGTTCTTGATGGTTGTAATTAACACCAGTAGAGAGAGATGAACAATGGCAATGATGGTGATATCCTTGGACAACACTGGACACTCTGCACTTTACTATTTATACACAGAACTATTGTGTTTATGATGCAATCAGCTGGGGGGGGGGGGCAGCATAAGGTAGTCATGAGACAGGGAAACACCAGAGGCTCCCTTGGGGTTTGGGAAATGAGACTGCAGTCAGTCATAGATATACATCCTCTAGAACAGTGGTTCTCAACTACTAGCTGTTATGTACTGTAGCCCTAAATTAGAAAGCCTGCAATGTATTGTAAATGTAGTATTGAAAACTAATGGGTAAGCCCAGAACCTGATAACCTATGATTCTGTGCGCAAATACAGACTACACACATACAGTAACAAGGGGTATCGTGGTTGGAGTTGTTGGATAGAGGAAAACAGACCTCCAATGTGGTTAGTTTCAGACCACTGTGTCTGCTATAAACAAGAGTAGCTGTTGGATTAACTCTTAATTTGAGTGCTTAAGAGGAGTGCAAGTATAATTGGCTAATTACCCACATTGTACTTATGACAATGTTTTTATTATTAATTATGAAGTATCGTCCTAATTAAGATCAAAAGGTTTCATCTTTCTTCCTGCTTCTCTAGGGTATACAGTATACATATATGGCAAACACAACATAAACATCCAGATTATGATATGCCGAACATTTAATGCCAATCTAATGCTAATCGAACGTACATGGTAAAATTGTTTTTATTTGGTAAGATAACAAGCCTTCTGGGAGACCCCACTGTGATAACACCCAGGGCTGCGGGCTGCTGCTGACACACTGTTTGTCTGTGGTTGAGATCAGACTTAATGTGGGCCAGACTGCACAACCACAAGGACATATGACTACAAAGCATGAATACATGTAGTATGATCACCATGTGAAGCATGACCACAGTCTCAATACTTTCCTCCTTCAATGAACTACCGGTAATTAAAGAGAGAGAGCATGAGAGATAGAGACAAAGCAAGATGTTTTATTATCATTTTACATCACATGTTAGTTATCATTATTACAGGCATTAATACTGTAGTATAGAATCTCTTCTATTGATGAGGAGTGACTGTGCACAAATCTGTCTTGGTGACAGTGGTGAGGAACATCTTTTATTAGCAATATTCATACTTACATACAGTAAATATTATTTGTATTATTATAATCTCTCCATATACATACTACTGTACACACGTCATCACTAGTACAATTCCTTCTAGTATGACTGTAAATTCTGATAAGAGATAAATGTACAGTGACTTAATGTGAGTGTGTTCTATGCAGCACCGTTCTATTCATGTTATTAAATGTTGTACAACTTCCTAAAAGCTGTACAGGACTAATTGTTCTGCCTAGTTGCAGTAAAATAAATAAGTCTTTCACAGTAATGCCGTCATATATGTAAAAAAGAAAGAGAAAAATAACCTTGAAGCTTATTAGACTATAGCAGTTGGTATTATAACACTACACAGAATGTAAAGATGGCACTTGTTGACCAGTTTACCACTAGCCTGGTAAACCACCCCGGTCGGGGAATTCAAATGAAATTGAATTCCGCGACCGGGGTGGTTTACCAGGCTAGTTTACCACTACATTGCTAAAGATCCCTGTGTACAGTACTTGGTGTTTGAAATGTTATGCCAGTGAGTGTGTTTACGTGAGTTTACAAGGTTGGACGTCCTCCACTCCTGACATCACAAAACCTGCTCAAGTGAATGTTGGGGACGGGGCAGATTTAGCTGTTAAAACACCCTTTTCCAACATTTATGAGACATATTTGTTGTTTATGAGAATGCCCCATTTTTGTTTTGTTTTTTTCACATTATTTGACTAGCCAGCATTTAAAATATTCTGTTGCCCTGCTTTTAAGGTGCTTGAAGGTGCTGTGTGCATGGTTCCTACTTCTAAATGTTATCCAAATGTGTATGTGTGCACGGCACAGTATGTGTGTATAAATATCTATATTTACTGTACACCCTATACTCCGTGTTTTGTTGAAGGTGTCAGGGTTGCTGGTGGTTGTTGTATAGACCAGTGGTTCTCAACTGGGGGTCTCCCAGGTGAAGTGACAATTTAAGGACTTTTAAGACCTTTTTAATACCCAAAATTAATCAATACAATAAAAACTGGTCAAACATTGGCCAATCTCAGTCAAATAATATAAGAAAGAGGCAAATTATTTGAAAATAGCCAATCTATAAGCTCTGCTACTTTCACAATATTGTGGGTTAGGGTAACGCCTGAACTCCTACAATTCCAAGTGCTTTTCAGGGTTGGGGGGTACCCAGTTCAAAAATGTAGATTATTTTGGGGGGTCACGGCCTGAAAAGGTTGAGAACCACTGGACCCTAGACGATCTATGTTGTGTTGAGGGGGTCAGGGTTTCTGGTGGTTGTATAGACCCTAGAGTCTAGACTGTCTCTGTTGTGTTGAGGGGGTCAGGGTTTCTGGTGGTTGTATAGACTTCTAGATGGTCTCTGTTGTGTTGAGGGCATCAGGGTTTCTCGTGGTTGTATAGACTTCTAGACGGTCTCTGTTTTGTTGAGAGTGTAAGGGTTGCTGCTGGTGGTTGTATAGACTCTACTGTCTACTGAGACTGTCTCTGTTTTGTTGTCCTGTGAAGGAGATATAACAGAAAAGAACCTCACTGAGAAACCTGCCATAATAGTTAACATAGCATAATCTTGTATCCCTCTTAACTTACCTTGAGGCCAGGACCTTCTTTGTGAAGCTTGAATTTGGGTCCAAACAAATTTGTTTATTTTTGAGAGTGACACTGCGAGAGAGGGAGAAATATATATCATTTTCTCTGTTAAATTTCCTGGTACATTACATCGTAGATTTGAGCAGCCCCCCTGACTTTCTCTCACTCTATAAATCAGCTAAATCACAGATGTTTTAAGTTTTGAAGATTGTATATGTTACAGTTCATGTGGGAAACCAGCATATGTGGGAAAAGCGGAATGAGGAGCGCTCGTTTTTCCGGCACGGGAATCTGGAAACGGGAAACCGGGGCCAGGCCACGGGCCGAGTCGCTTTAAGACTATAGGCCCCTCAAGAGAAACAAAACACCTAAAATGACGTAAAATGCATCCTTTAGGCCAGGGTGGCGATTAGCGGACCCGGTTAGCCCGTTCGGCTTCCCGTTCGTTGTCGTTACTGTTTTTTAAAATGGCAGGTTAAGCCATTTCACAATAGTGGTGCCGCAGCCAAAGCCTATATATTTGGGGGTCTTTGGCATCGAAATGTTTGGGAACCCTCTAGGTAAATGCCTTAAATGTTGGTGTACTTACATGACTTCGGTCTTGCTGCAGTATGGACGGGGAGGAAGCTGCTGGACACTTTTGATGAGTCTAGTTGTCCGTTTGTCCAGTCTTGCATTTGTCCTAGGACAGCGGCAGCGCATTTCAATTGGAACTACTCCTCCTGTGAATATAAGGACAAGTAAGGAGTTATTAGTGTGGTTGCCCAAAAGGGCAACACACTATAGCACTTTGGCGACTTTAATATTTATAGTTACCCCAAAACATCTTCACGCTACTCCTCCCACAGTTAAAGCGGCATACACTCGAGCCATACTGTATGTCAAATCGACCATTTTGCTAAGAGATGTTGTGTAGTTTAATTTAGATAAATGTATTTGTGAAATAACTCTCAATGCAAGTGGGTGGGTTTTTGCCGAACTTTAGACTTGATTGTATTACCTTTATAAACATTGTCATAAATATATGACAATGTTTACTATATGCTTCCAGTCGCTAGTTTAAAGTCTTCTTTCAATCACCATGATACGCGTTTTGGCCAATTATGGTCCCATTTATTTTAACATTGATGATAAAGTAGGGTATGCTTTAGGAGGGGCGTTTTAGGAGGATGCTTTGATTGACAAGCTACACAACCAATAGCATTCATTTCCGGTTGCTGAGGATATGACGCGACATAGAAAGATTTGAAATTGCTGAAAAATAGGCTTCATTTACGGTCTGTAGAGTCTATGGGCATAACGCTGTCCATTCTTTTTTACAGTCTATGGTTAAGTTAAAATGTATTAAAGGAGGAGTTCACAGAAAAAAATGACATATTTTCTATAAATTGCACACCCATTGAAGCCTTGAATTCATGGATTTATTTTAGTTTTTGTGGCATTCCTAAGCCAAAAATGTGATGGCCGGGTGTGTATCCGGTAGGAGACACAAATAATCTACTTTATGTCTCCTACTGGATACATTAGCCGGTATGGGACGCGCATCAAATTATTGGCTTAGGAATGCCACAAAAACAAAAATAAATCCATGGATTCAAGGCTTCATGCCATGGGGTGTGTAATTGATAGAAAATAAGTCTTTTTTTGGGTGAACTACTCCTTTAAGAATCAAAAGTAAAAGTACATTGCATGACATTGCACTGATTGTACGGATTAACAGACACTTTTTGTTTGTGTGTTTTTTTCATCATGTAGCTGGGTTAGTGTAGCTTGGCAAAAGCTACATCGCTACATTTCAGTGGCACATCATAATAGAGCAAAACCGAGGAATTTTTAGTGTAGTTGAGTGCATCACAAACCATCCATTTGTAACAATTTCTGAGGCTTGAGTGGATGTTGTTAATTACATCAAAGAAATGATTCGCCTTATGCATCCATTAGCTTGTGTGTGTCAGTTGTGGGTGGATTTTGTCCGTCTTTCATCTTCCCCAACTTCATCCACTTCAAACACATCATAAGAGCTTTAGCTCTTATCTCCCGGGTGCTCAAAACCAATCTGGGAACCGATCAGCAACAAAAGGGGGTAAGAAATCCTTGGCTGCTGAATCTGTCTTGACAGATTATAGCTCAAAACCAATCTGGGAACCCATCGGCAAAAAAAAGGAAAAAGAATCCTTTAAATTTGCCTATGGGGGTACCGTCCTTCAGGCGGTGCTGCTGTGTTTTCATTCCCACTAACAACATTTCTCCCGTGGAACATGGATGTTAGGGACCGTTGCCACCAGCTACAGCAGTCTAAATGTCTAATTGTATTTGGTGTGGATGTCATTATGCCCTTACACCGGTCCTCTCAATTCTCTACAAGCATTTTTCCATATCCAGCCTAAAGCAACATACATTATCAAAATTATATTATAATAAACATAACGATACCAGGTGTAAAAACCTGTCAGATTCATTGAAGCTTAATCATCAATGACCAGTGTTGAGTGACTTACCCTCTGAAGTGCAGATTACTATGCAGACCAGAAGCAGGATGGCTGGTATTGCAGTATTCATAATTCTGTTGAATGTAAGCATTTCAGTGATTATTAGGAATAAAGCCCGACCGATGCAATATTTTTGGGTCCGATGCCATCACGATTTTGGAGAGTGCTTGCCCCCCAGTTGCGAATGTTTTGACTGATATTTTGTCCAAAAGTTGCAAAATCAATTCTGATCAATTTGGATTTTGTAAGTGTTTAAGAAATTGTTTTTTTTTGAAAATTCAAAAATAGCCGATCTAAAAGCTCACAAGTCACAACGTAAAACGTGGTGAGCTTGTAGAGTTGCTATTTTTTCCATTTTGTAAAATTCTTGAAAATATTCGAATGACGGGCCCAAAATAGAGACGCCATGTTGAAAATGGTTGAAAATCAAGACACAATGCATCTGCATAATTGCAGATACTGATGTTGTCAAAAAAGTAAAATAATGGCGATAATTAGGAGATTCCTGCACCTGCTGAGCCTCAAAGCTGTACAGATGAAATGGCGTCCTGGTCTCTCAATAGAGGGTCTGGGTCCCACAGCGTCTGTGTCTGTACTTGATGAGAGGCTGGGTTTTCAACTTTTTATACTCACTTTCTTGTGCATAAAAAATAGTGATGACTCACTATTGGAGGGCTTCCACAGAATTCCTCCCCTATCTCAGTGAGTCATTTCAACGCTGGGTTTTCAACTTTTTATACTCACTTTCTTGTGCATAAAAAATAGTGATGACTCACTATTGGAGGGCTTCCACAGAATTCCTCCCCTATCTCAGTGAGTCAATTCAACACTATGACGCACCCTATCGAGTCAAGCATTTCTCAATGGCTCTGTTCCAGCTGTGTTGCCTAGTGGCCTGGGTTATGCAAGTGCCCTTTTCATACCAAACAACTGTTGTAGCAACTCATAATGTAATAACGGTTAATAATGTAATAAACTAAATGTAATAAAAGCTCATAATGTAATAAAACCATGAACGAATAACGTAATAATGGACTTTTGCATAATGTAATAAAGTAACTAGAAAAAGTGCTCCTCGATGCACAGGTCACCCCAGGTCAGGTAGGTTATTGTGGCCTCCTGGTGGCGCTATAATAGGCCAATGTGAAAAGGGTGCCATTTCTTCTTAGGTCTTTCACAGCAATCGGACACTGCATTCATGATTTGAGGCATTTTGTTCCAAAAAAAATGTTTTGCTAAATTAGACCTACTGGTCTAAGGCCAATGTGAAAAGGGTGGCATTTCTTCCTTTGCCTAGTGGGAATGTGCGTGCAAAACTTCACATAAATTGCATGCTGCGTTCATGATTTGAGGCATTTTGTTCAAAATGAACCAATCCTGCAAACCTTGGAAGCCAATCTTAGCCAATCAGGATGGAATATGGAACATCAGACAGATCCGTGTTGATCACATGACTATAGAGATACTGTGTACCGATTTGCGTGATGTTTGGACAAAATCTGTAGGAGTAATAGCAAAAAAAGTTGTTTTGCAAAAATCGGCCTCCTGGTGGCGCTATAACAGGCCAATCAGGAAAATTTGGGCCAGAGGTTCGGCTTTGGCATCCAGGGTTAGGGTTAGGGTTAGCGTGTGTGTGCACAGTTTCGCAGCAACCTAAACTCTCACCCGTTGCTCATGTAATTGAATCATTGTCGTACTGACCCCAGTGCTTTTGAATGCATGGTTAGTATATTTAATTTCACTGCATTTCAATAAATGCTTGAAGTAAATAATGTGGTCCAAAAGTCAGGATCCTGTCTCCTATTAGGAGAGATGCCTTAGCATGAGGCAACTTGATGTACATGATATAGTTGTTGCAGGGTCTTGCCCCTAATCCAACCCTTAATGCTGAGTGCCAAGTGGAGAGGCATTGGCTAATGGCTATATACTGTACACCCCTTGCCCCCTGAATACGATGTAAGATGGCTGCTGTGTGAATATGGTCAATTTAAGAATAGGGAGTGATTTCTGGTAACTTTGATTGATTGATTGAATTTGAATCTATTAACAGTTTGAAAATAGTACAGAGGTACGACACAATGATTGTTAAAAGGATTACACAAAAAGCCCTGTCCTGACTATGTCACATTTTGCATCCCACCTATACCTGCTGGCTGCACACAGCTTAACTTGAACTTAAGTTTGACTGGCAACATTGGAGATAATTATTCATCTGTTTTTTTTTCTGGTTTTACTGTTGTTAGGTTTGTTTGTCCCTAGTAGATACAGGTCCATATCTATCGGTCAGATGTGAATTACTTACATCAATAAACGGAGGAAACTAATTATAATAGTATTTGGGTTTGTTCCAGAGAAGAGATCTTACAAGCGTCGGAAAAGCATGGTTCCAGACGTTTTCTTCACATAAGAAGTTTATTAGAGTTTTATACACATAACGTGGGGTTACGCCTTTCGTCATCACGTCAGTTGTCAGTTGTGTCTGGCCATTTCCCGGGCAACCAGGGTGGTGGTGACATCTATGCACATTGTTTATAACAACAAATCCGTGTGGCAACGGGGTTAACCTGTTATCTAATATTGTTGACATACCAGAAGGAGCCCATCAGACCAAAACAACGTTCAGGCTGCCTGGGAGGCACAGACATTTTTAACCATTATTATACAACAGGTAGTTCCGACCAAGCAATCTGATTGGTTGAAATAGCTTTCTAGCCGTGCTTCAAACCAGCATCATAGCACGGGCCTAATCACATTAATAAATCACTCCGCACTGCAGTCCAGTCCGCACCTGATTAGACCATATATGGCACAGCTGTGCTGTGAAGTCACGCTGTCCCACGGTAGGAAAACAAACAGACAGTAGCCTGACCCACCGCCGCCACCGGAGAACAAACAGCTATGCAAAATGGACTATGTTGTTAATTTGGTGGATTTACGGTTGATCAATGGTTAGAAGGTTATAAATATCCTCCTGTGTAAAGTAAAATTACTCCCATTAAGTTAACAGTCCAGTAGGCTATATGCTCCGTCGTACGACCGTGTCACGCGGCCAAAATAGCCACAACGCGTCGCCATCGCGACGCGTTGTCAGCTTGTAGATCAGTTATTTTGGCCGCGTGACACGGTCGTACGACGGAGCATATAGCCTACTGGAATTCATTCCACTGCACAAGCATTGATAGCTCAGCTGTGTTGATGAGACGGTGCCTCAAACTCAAAGCGCTGCTACAGGGACTATTTAATGTCTCTCAGTCAAAAACTCTTCTCTTTACAGGGAAACGGACAATAGCGAAACATTTTTATTATTAATTGCCCCACAATATGAATACATTTGGATGCGTTTTGTTGGTAACTGTTGTATAATCGCAATATTACACTCGAGGGTGTGCTTTACCTTACATTATTGGCACTTCAGTGATGCTGGCGGAACTCGGCTGCGCCTCGTTCCTGACCGCATCACTGGCGTGCCAATAATGACGGTAAAGCACACCCTCTCGTGTAATATTGCTTAATTAACACATACAAATGGAAAATGGTACCCTTTAGATCCATCAGAAAAAGGTACAAAATGAGACCCATCAGGCGTATTTCCATTGTTTCCATATATTTCCATTGTTTCCATTTATTTATAATTATAATTATTTGTCGTATTTCCTTATTGATAAGGGCCACCCCGCCTCCATCACCTGCTCTCATGAATCAATTTTCCTATTAAGGTATGAAACAGAAAAGCCATTATTTTACTGTTTATTGAGAACCAACCAGACATTGGGAAAGAGAAAGCCCTTTCTGTAAGCTAGGTTTCTGGCTCTGTTTTATTTTACCTGTAGGCCTATGTCTTTTATTGCACTCATCCATGTCTTCTGTGTATGAGATACTCCAGTGTTTCTTAAATAGGAATATGTGTACCCCTAGTGGTACACTGGGGTTCTACAGGGGGTAAGTGAAAGAAAGTGGGAAAATATTGTTAGTTTAATGATATAACATTGACTAACTTTGTGAACCTGCTGATCTGTGTGTTGTGTGTTAAACATAACAATAACCTTGACTAGTACAACTGTAATATAGAAAGCAAAACTTATTTGCACATTAATTAAATGAAAACAAAAAGACATTTTAAAATAAATCTGCACAGGAGCAACTCTTTCACTCATTTTCTATTTGTATCGTTATATTTTTCAAAAGGTGGTTTATAATTCATTCATAATATCTATTTCCCCCTTTTTTTTTCTCTTGCAGTTTTCTATGCAACATGTTGTAGTCAGGTAAAGGGGGTACTTCGGTTCAGAAAACGTTTTTTGAAGTAAAAAACATTGGCTTAGTCAAATTCCAGTTTGCATGAACTGCAAACCAGAGTGAGCAGTAAAACATTTCTGAATCAAATGTTTGCATGTACGTATCAGACGCTACATACATGTGAAGCACAACAGGAAGAAGGGGAGCCTTGCGGTCACTTGAACGTGATGAGGTAGTCTGGGTAAACTTGGTTATCGTAAAACACCACGAACATGGTGGGGTTCTGTACGTTGTCCACCACGCTGTCAAAACCGTCTGGGGCGACCTTCATGCCACTCTGACCCTGGGTGTACGCTCCTGTCAGGACACGGCCCACAAACATGAGCTGGGATCCATCTGAGCCTGGCTTGGAGTAGGCGGGATTGGCCGAGTAGCTGGCATCAACAGCAAAGTACGTCCCAAAGCCGTATGCAGTCGCTAAGGGTGGGGCATAGGGAAAAAGAAAGGACAGTTACAAAATACAACAGAAATAGAGAACACCAGGGGAATACAACAGAACACAGGTTTATATGTATACACTATATATGTACATTACATTATATAGTATATTTTTTGCTTTATGTGTGATTCAGTTCAAAAGGGTTCAGTACCATTTTGTCCCGCAAAGCTTCTGTTGAAGCCGTTATCCATGATGGACTTGCTGTTGTCGTGGGTGGTGCCATGATAGAGCAGCTTCTCGCGTACTCCAGTCCCTTGCTGGTTCTTATCAGAGAGACGCTTCTTCTGTACTTCATAGCCGCATCGGAGATGCACGTTCTGCAATCGCTCAATCTACAAGGAGAGAAACATTATATAACATTCATTCTTCTTCAACCTGTCTCCTCCTCAGATCTTGTCTTTCTCTATAGTATATGCATAAATAATGCAATATTAAATTACACAACTTTCAAATGTCCATTTACTTAAAGCTAATTTCATTTTGATAACACTGACTAATCCATCATTTACCAAATCATATGCAAGGTTGGAAATATTGCATATACAGGTACAGTATAAATCCGTTAATTTCAGGAAATGGAAAAGAATGAACCTGTGTTTAGTGTAGTTATGTGTGTATTTATTCTAAAAGCTATGTTCATGTCATAATAGGCAAAGATCTTTAAAAACTTTGGAAAAAAATCGGTAGATCGGCTATATTGGCTACTTTTGCGTGACACTGATATACGAGTTTAACATAGGCCATTTGTTTATGAAACGATATAAAACGTGAGCCATTTTGGCCGCCATGTGTATACAATCAGTCAGTATTAGCCCACCTTGAGTACAGTCTTGGCAGCAGTTCTTTTGAAGCTTTCCTTCACTCTCTGGAACTCTGCTGAGGAATGCTGGAGTTCAACCCTCTTCAGCTGTTCAGCAGCACCCATGTTGTCCCAGTACAGAGGGAGGGAGAAATCTGAAACAACAGAGACAATTATCACACAGTCAGAGGAAAAGTATGGTGTTTCACTTATCCACTTTCGGCAAACATAGCCGATCTACAAGCTCACAACGTGTTGAGACACGATGCATTGTGAGCTTGTAGAACGGCTATGTTCGGTGAAGAGATTTGGTGTAAAGGGAAAAAGGAGGGGGCCAACACCATATAGACCCCCGGGGGACCCTGGTCAACGAGTTTTGTAACAGCAATTCAGGTTAATGAGGATTCTGAATACCCAGGTTGATAATGTCCATTCTGATTCAAGTGTTGATATTGTCAAGAGGAGACAAAACCGAGTTCCTGTTCAACACAAAAAAGGAGGCTGTGCAGCATACATATATATATATTTTTATGTTTGTTTATGTTGTGTTTTGGTCTTTTTATGATTCTTAGATAGGCTTGATGTTTTATGTTGGCTGAGGGGAAACGGTATTTCATATTCTTTATGTAATTTATGTAAGTGCATAGAGAAATTGACAAATAAAGTTATTCTTGAGACAAAGACACGTATAACACGTCATTTGTCACATTCTTTTATACAGAATCAGCCCCACATCTACCATATCGAATGCAGTGAATTGCTGTCCTCTCACCTGTTTGGTTCTGCAGTCGTTTCAGCTTGGCCACCTGTCTCGTTCCCTGGGCGGTCGCCTCCATCCTCCCCGTGTCAATGCTCCACTGGACCCCCTGTCCATCCAAAACCCCTCCCCTAAAGTCACCTGTCTCCAGCTTGTGATTGGCTGCTTTGGGGAGCCTCTCCCAGTCGCCTCTGGCTCCCAGGATGCACCAGGCCACACGGCCATACAACTCGTCCTCCTCCCTGACTCGCAGTTCTCTATTGAGTTTGTCCTTATGATAGGAGTTGATGAGCTGGCTCACCTGCAGTGTTAATTTGGACAACACATTTTTCTTTTGAATAAAATTCCATTTAGGTTTTGTCATATTTTAGACATCCGAAATGTTTTAGTTTTAGTCTAGTGTTAGTTGATATGATACGACTTTAGTCGATTAAATCTACAGTTGATTTAGTAGACTAAAATGTATGTTGGCAGGCCATGATGGCGTCGTAATGCCTGATTTATACTTAGCTGTGTGCCGGAAATTGACGATCTACAAGCTCACAACGTGTCTCACGGTTTAGATCAGCTATTTTCGGTGTGTGACACCCACACGCAGCCAAACATAAAATGACTCGTCTTAGTTCTACTGGATCTCTTCTCCACTAGTCCCTCCCTAACATTTTAGTCTAGTTGATATTTGTTGACGAAATTGTCAGTATATTTAGTTACAGTTTATAGTTATAGTCATCATACCTTGGTTGTCATTTCGTTTTTATTTCGTTTTCGTCAGTGAAAAAAGGTAGTCGACTAACATTTTACGTCATAGTTTTAGTCAACGAAATGAACACTGCTCACCTGGTTCACGTCATCTTTTAACCCTGTCACAGTCCATGTGACCTGGCCGGCCTGCCCGCCCCCGCTAGGCTGGCTACAGTCCATCTGCAGGCTCAGAATGTCCACCAGACGTCTGAGATCCTCCACTTGGTCCTGCATGAAGCCTGCCACTGCCAGGTCATCACTGGTGAAGCTGTGACTGCCACACTGGACTTGGTACTGCCTGTTGAGCTCTGTGATGGCCTGGCTAACATCGTTAGAGCTACGACCCACTACCAAGAACACAGATGCAGGAGCCGTAGTACCACTTGTGGCCAGGAGGACATTCAGGTCTAGGTTTGCACAAGAAGGTGGTGGAGCTTGGTGCTGCAGTGTGGGAGGTAATTGAACTGAAGAGATATAGGGGGAAAAAGATGATAATATATTTTTTTATTTAGAGTAGCCAATTTGGTCATTGTGCCAGTTAAGTACGTGCGCTACTACTTTAACCCTGGCAATGAGGAGACAATCATTTTGGACAATGCAGCCACTACCAATATTTGTACATCATGGCAAGGTAACCACACAACCCAAACCTCTACCAAAGTGTCATTGTACTTTAAGTGGGTAAGCAGCCAAACAGCTGAAAAGACAAAAGCTACATTTTCAACATTCAGTGAGGCCAGTGAGTGCCAGTTAAGTACGTGCGCTACTACTTTAACCCTGGCAATGAGGAGACCATTTTTTTTGGACAATGCAGCCACAACCAATATTTGTACATCATGGCAAGGTAACCACACAACCCAAACCTCTAACAAAGTGTCATTGTACTTTAAGTGGGTAAGCAGCCAAACAGCTGAAAAGACATAAGCTACATTTTCAACATTCAGTGAGGCCTATCACCCCCCCCCCAACCCCCCCTCCCTCACCCGTGGTGTTGACAGCAGCAGAAGGAAAGGTCGTCCCCGCAGCACCTTTGAAGGCTTCAAAGACGTCGATCTTATTGAGGACAAGGCGGATGAGACACAGACAGTGGAGAGTTGTTGAGGACACTGCAGTGCTGACTCCTCTGAGGATGGCTTTGGCCACTGTGCCTCGATCTAGACCACCAATTCCTGTGCAAACAGAAGATGGCAGGATCCGATGACATTGCCACAGTCTGAATCACTTCCAGCGGTTGGAAATGCATAGCATTCGATCACAGACACAACTTGGTGGCGAACAACAGGCGATCGTAATCAAATAGCAGCTGATTATGATTAAATAAAAACCATGGCCAATGACGTGCCATAATAAAAAAAAGAAAAAATCCCCATGAATTCAAGGCTTCATGGGGTGTGTAATTGATAGAAAATAATTCATTTTTTGGATGAACTACAAACCACAACATGTGTTAATACTTACCAGCACAGATAGCAGGAATGGCCACAGACTTGTATCCCTTCTCTTCACAGCGTTTGATGATGTCACGCACCAGTCCTTCAATGACTCCGACATCCTTTTCACCGCACACGTGCAAGATGGCTTTACAAGGGAACTGTCCAGGCCTGGACACAAACATGTCGCCTCTGTTGACACGAGCAGCTGTGGGAATAACACACCCAGCATAAGGTGTGAGAAGATATAGGCGCTAATAATCGTAATAAACAATGATGAATAAGTCATTACAAGCAGCTTACTGTACATGCTCAACACTATTATTTATTATTATCAAAGTCATACTGTGTATAACATTCATTTTAGTAGTCTTTATCGTCAAAAGTAGTTTTTTTGTGGAATGGTTAATCAATAACTTTTTTTTTTTTTTTACAAATCTCTATTATTTTTTTCAGACAAGTTGACGTTACAGTAATGTCAAGCAGTACAACAAAGAGGTCTGATTTTTTGGACAAAAAACTACAAATAAACAGAGCACATTATAACAAACAATAAAAAGGGTATAGTAATCAAGGTACATGTTAATAGAGGTCATGAAAATTATAAGAATTAAAATAAAGAGACAAGACAGACAATAATCAAAGACACTCAATCATACCAGGGAGGGGAAAGGAGAGAAGGGGTGGGGGGGGGTTCTCTGCACAGAGCACTAATTAATTTCGTAATATGGGTGCCAATGAGGTCTGGTGAGAAACATGATAAAAAGAGTCGTTAAGGGAGAACTTGAATTTGGTCTAGTCTCTCCTTCAAGGGAGACACTAATTTGCGGGTTCTTCCACCATAGTTAGGGTGTCAATGTGGTCTAGAACGGGTTGCCAAATTTTGTGAAACATCTCCAAAGAGCCGTTAAGGGAGAACCTGATCCTCTCAAGTTTGAGACAGTATAAAATGTCATGAATCCATCTATTGTGTGTAGGAGGAGAGGGGTGTATCCATTTAAGGAGAATAAGCCTCCTTGCGAGTAGGGTCGTGAAAGCAATAACTCGGCGTGCTGAAGTGCGCACAACAGGCATTACTGTGGTTATTCAATAACTATTTTTGATATGATCTTTTCACTGGTATATTTTCCACAATAACCATTGTGGAAAATATACCAGTCAAATATTATATTAAAAAATAACAATAAAAAAACAACACAGACTTTAACTGTGTGTGTGTGTGTGTGTGTGGGGGGGGGGGGTGAAGGATGAGGGACAATATTAGACAATTGAACATGTCTATCTCTTTGGTACTCAGCTCACCTGATTTCAGGTGAGCCTCCACCTCTGGTCCAGCCATATTCAGGATGTCCTTGCAGACTCCAGCTACAAAGTGAACACATCAATCAATATATAAATGTATATTCACAAGCAGTTTATTTTCTTTTTTCTTCTAAAGAAAGGACAGAAAGAGTTAGTAGAAAGGAGGAATAACAAGCTGGGTAAACAACTCAGCATATTGTGTGTTTCTCTAACCACCAGGGCAGCCCATTTTATTTGCTTTATTATAAAAGTACTGTAAAGAGAGACTGTGAGAGAGATAAAGATATGCAGTAATGTAAATAAATATAAAATACTACGTGTCCGTTTGGTTGTTGTGGTATTTGGCAAGTACATGGAATTTGTCCTCCGCATTTAGCCCATCCTAACTACGTTATTAGAAGCAGTGGGCAACTACTGAACAGCGCCTGGGGGAGTGGTTGGGATTCAGTGTCTTGCTCAAGGACACTTCGAAATGCCACTGCCGGCCCATGCCAACGATGTGACATGGTCTTGAGTTTATTTGTGTCCGATTATTTGGTAGACGTAACTGACTGAGTCATCCGTTCGCCCATCATCAACATTCGCTAAGGTTAAACAACACATCATTTTAAACCTACACCAACGTGTTAAACCCCCGTCTTATCTACAGCCACTGCCCCACACCTACGTGTCTCAAAATCAACAAAGTCGGTGGTGTTCACCACAGCATCTGTGGTCTCGTTGGTGATGTCACCGAACACCAGCTGTAGACTGACTCGGCCTCCCAATGTCAGTGTGATGACGTCAAGGTCAGACGTCAGGGACTGGAAGATTGCTAAGAGGGAAAAGAATATCGGCTTATAAATGACGTGATATCATATTTGAAGACGCAAATAAACTATAAACAAATTAATATGCATAAATGCCTGTATGAATACATACAATTTTAACCGTAAAATTGTATATTTATATATTATAATACAAACAGGCCCAATAAAATATTTCATCTATCTTACCTTGTCCTCCCCAGTTCATAATTGTGCTTAGGTCTTGGCTGACATCATGGAAGCACTGTCAACAGATATTTACAATTACAATTCACAGTCTAGGAACCTTACTGACGCAGAATGAGATTAGACAAAATATTGAAAATTCAAAGGTTCTATTTCATTTATATTAAAACATGTAGGTTATCGTTTGAAAACCAGCAGAGCCGATGAGAATGGCTTCGACCTCTGAACCTCTGCTGTGTTCGTGCTCACACCTCTTCAGCATCGGGGCTACCGGGTTTGATGACGATGCTGACTGTGGACAAGGACCCCGTGGATCCACCCCGCCCAAACCGGGCAATCTCCTCGGTCAGGGCCTCGACAGCTTCTCTCTTTGGGTACTTGAGGATCAGCCCTAGTCCAATCACTGACATTGCCACAGAACGCCAGCCCTGCTGTGCACAGAGTTCCAGAGCTTTCGCCAGGCCACTCCTGAGTGCCTGCAATGAACATGAGAATAGCTTTAGGGTCAGACTACCTCTGTTTAACTAATATATTTGCACATACTGTACTGTATGAGGAATATGACTTGACTGTGGGCTGTTCACATGAAACACATGAGATGGTAGAAGTGGTCTACCATCTTACTGCACAGCTTAATTGTACTTTCGAAGTTGTGCAGTGTCTGTTCTGTTTCTCTACTGACAGAAACGGCACTAATGGCCAGGCTGTGTGGCAAGTTTGAATTAAGCCTTAACACAGCATTCCATAACCAGTTAAGCCCCATTTTATACTGTTATACAATGGTGTCGCACAGTGAAACTAGCTGATCTACAAGCTTGAAACACTTTTTCTTCGTCTCTTTTTTGTCTATTATGAACCAAAATAGGGACACCAGGTGTAACGTGCTTAACCTTCACCTGTACACTCTGTCCTCTTGCTCCATCCCATGGCAGGCACTCGATGAAGAAGATCTTGGAGCAGCCTAGAGACTGAGGCCCATCCACCTGCAACACGTCACCAGGGGCCACGTGACGATTCCTGACTGCAAGGTCAAAGTTTGCCTTCATACTAGTGCCCCCAGCCTCACTCACCAGGCATTTACCAACCATAGTGCGTGTCAGTTCTTGTTTGATCATTGGAGCAACCAACACATCCACCTGTAGAGATGTTGAAGAACATTTAATTATGATATGGGACTGTGGTGTTCAAGTGTAGTTATAAACAGAAGAGAACAGAATGGGTGTGGGTCATTTAATCTGACATAATCTTTAAATACCTGCTGTTTTTCTAAATTGCCGAGTTTTATCTCCAGGACTATTTTGTTGATCAGCCCAGACGACATAGTTGTTCCAGTACTGCTGATGGGAATGCTGGTTGGCATGCTGGTTGGCATTCTGGTTGGCATGCTGATGTTGCTCCAGCTAAGGCTAGTGTTGCTTCGCCCTCTAGTGGTCAGACCTGGCATTGTCAGTGTGTTTTGTGTGCTGCTCCCATCTTGTTGCTCTGTGATTATTACATGATAGTTGGACTCCACAAGCTCCATGCTCCTTTTCCCTTCCCCCTGGAAGTACAGCTGAGCCACTGACCCATTCAGAACCAGCCTGTCCGAGGTCAGACGGGCCAGACCTGACTTCAGGGCCTCCCGGGTTTCCTGGACCAGACTACGGGGACCAGAGATGAGCACGCAGGGAGACGGGGAATGGGAAGGTGTAAGCTTCACCCTGGGATGGTTGATGTCGATCAAGCTCCATATCTTATCAAAACAGTCCACCATTTCAGGAATTGGAAGGCTCAACGGTTCTTCTGTCTCAGCCTGGTTGAGCTTATAGTCTAGCAGAACGTCTTTCAGCTTGCCTACATCTGCACTATAGCCCACCAGCTGGACCTTGGTCTTGGAGGTTCCGCCGGTCTGTGAGTGGTAGCTGACCTCTACTCTGAGGTCTGCATGGTTGGCCTGGTTCTTGGCTTTGGTCAGGGCTTCCTTCAGCCTTTCCAGACACGGAGCCACAGCCATCGGGCTGTCCAGCTCCAGAATCTCGTGGCGCAGGTCTCGCTGCACTGCCGCTGCGGCCTCCTCCAGGGCGCCAGATGACAAACTGGATAGAATCAGGTCCGTATCCATCTCGAGGGTAACTGGATTGCGGAGGCCCTGCTGGAAGCGGAGCTGGTATCTTGAGAGGGCATCGCTGGACGTCATGAAGTTCAACAGGGGTTTGGGGAGCGGCACTCGCTTCTCCTTCACGTCTTTGATCATCTCCTCGAGCCTTCTGGAACCCGACTGGACGTCCTCTTCGAGACCCTCCAGGAACACGACGTTTGGCTCGTCTCTGTGGATTTTAACGTTTGGGAAACGGGCGTTCATCTCCCGGCAAAACTCCTCTTCTACCAGGCTGTACTGCTTCTTGGGGACGGGGCATTGCTTCCTGGTCGGAACCAGGTCCAGGATCGCTATTCTGGCGCTCACCTCCGCGACCTCCCCCACCACCACCGGATAACCTGCGTCCCTATACACCCGTAGGTTGTCCGTCACGAAGGAGAGGTCTCGCTGCAGGGCTTTCGCCGGTGCTGAGTCGACCACGTGGTGGGCGAGGTAAGTCTCAATGAGGCCGATGAAGACCCGATCCACCTGCATCTCCCATCTCTCCGCAGCGATACCGGACGCTCCGCCTGAAGCCCCAGGTGGCTCCTTCTCAACATCCCCCCTCACCACGGCCTCCTCCTCCTCTACGTTGATGCGGACAGAGCAGTCGATAGCGGAGAGCTGTTTGTGCAGGACTTTGGCCGCCTTGGGGCTGTCTTCCAGATAGCGCAGGAGGTAAGGGTCCAAGGTGTAGACCTTCTCCAGCTCCTTCTTGCTTTGTTTTGTCTAGGGTGGGAAGAAATCACCATTAGCATTGCCTTGGGACAGAAAATACGCTAATACAAGGCCTTATCTAAATAATCCAGATCAGAGAATTTAGAAGTGTTTTTAAAAAAATAGCACATCTACAATGTCACAACGAGATGTGAGCATCACGATGCAATCTGCTATTTTTGGGAGATTCTTCACCTATAATGTCATGCCCAAAATAGGGACACAAGAGTTATAGTCTAGCAGAAGGTCTTTCAGCTTGCCTACATCTGCACTATAGTGGTTAAAATGAAAAGGAACAATTTAGGAAAGTTAATTAAATTTACTGACAACCCACCAACTTGCAAGAAAAACATTTGTGAGATAGAACATAATGTGTAGCAGCATAGAGTGCTCAAGGCATAAACTGTAGGTGGAGAACCATGGATGGCTCTGCTGGGAAGCAGAAACTCGAACTGATCCGGCTGATAAGATGCATGATGAAATAATAGCTTTTTCAGAAAGGTTAGGGTTAAGGTAGCAAAGCATAGTAACGAGTGACATAACTAATTACTTTTGATACCAAGTAATAGTAATAATATTAATATTTTTTAAAGGAGTAATAAGTAAGTACAGTGTACACTGCTTGGCATGCCTTGAATTTCTTTTCTCCAAAAACCTTTAGAATTACAAACAACAATGTCACATTCTGCCATGTTTGTTCTAGTTTCAATATCTACATAATATTCTTTGATTCAGGGGCGTTTTTATAATAATAATAATAATAATATCTCAAATTTATATAGCGGTTTTATGAGTACCCAAAGAGCTTTACATGGGGGGCATGAGAAAACAACAAATCAAAACAGCATTATTAGGGGGAAAAACACTAAGAATAAGGAATTAATACAAAAACAGGTGGAATGAAGAAAAAGAGAGGGGGGGGTGGAGTTAGCTGGTTTTTAGACCCTTTTTAGGGGTGCATCCCTAAATTTCATGTCAGCACCACTAAAAATAGTTTTTTTTTAGTGTGGCTGCAAGTTTGATGTTGATGCTCATTAGGATAGGTTGGTGAATAGCCCTCTCACTACCTCTCACTCCGCTATACAGCTCCGAGATGAGGTACTATGCCGAGGTCTCCCAGAATCTGTGGAACGGCCGCAAAGGCTCCGCTGTTGACGCTTTTGTCAACATCGTATCCAAAAACTAATGGTAGATTCCAGAGCGTACAGATGTTTAAGGTTTGGACCGGCACAAAATATTTTAGGTCAGGGACGAAACAACCCGTTTAAATCGCTTATTTAGTCAGCCTGTGGCCATGTTTCCCATTGTAGCCGAACCGGGAGCAGTACTGGCAGCGGATCACCAGATAATTCGGCCCAGGACAATTCGCCCATCCGCGAATTTGAGTCAGCTCGACCCAAGCAGGACCCAAGCTGGATCGAGGCAAAAGATATTTCGACCGGAGGCAAAGTGTATGCGACCGTCCTCCAGGTAGTATCTCTGTGTAACCCCTAGAGGGTAGTAGAGTACAAGGTGACGGTGGTGAGGTCCTGGCCAGCTTTGGGAATGCACTGCGCTTGTATACCTGGAAGAAGAGACGCACTGTGATTGGCCAGTACTCACTTTGAGTGGCAGTTGGGGAAAACGCAGTCAGTGGGGCAAACGCAGTCCCCACCAAAAATATTTACTATTCTGTCCCTATCGGTACATAACTCGGACGGCGCTGATTCGACTAGCAGCCATCGGCAGGTCGTTGCGGGCACTCGCGCCTGGAGGCGCTCGGGCGCAACTCCTCAGCCTCAAGGTCTGCTGAGTCGGCGCGCCTCCGTCATGGTCCAAAACTAAACTTTATCGGCGAAAAAAAGAAGTCCGCGGATGACTGAAAAAGTTTTACCCCAAGCTGGAGTCAAACCCAGACTACCAGTGGTAGTGGGTTGGGAGTCTAATGATTAGCGAGGTGCGCCACTGAGGCCGGTGCCGAGATTGGGTATTTTGGTTGAATTAGAATGTGACGTCCTGACTCTTCTATTGTAGAAGAAAGAAGTCCCCGCCCGCGCCCCCCCGCCCAAAAGGGGGAGCCGGGTCGAATTGTCCGGTCCAACGGGTCGAAAGCGGGTCGACCTGACCGGGTCGAATTGTCCTGGGTCGAATTATCTGGTGACCTGGCAGCGGACGTAGGGGGGTTTTCCGGGTTGTACTTAATGGGGCTAGTTGGTGAAGAGATTATATCCTCACCTGTTGGTGACTGGTGAATTGTAGATCCGGTTTATGGGATGGGCTGTCGCGAGTCACAGTCAGGCAGAGTTCTCCACGAGGGAGGGAGATGGTGTGGAACTTTCTTTGGAGAACTCTTTCCTGGTCTGCAAATGTACAGATAACAGTTCAGGTTATACATTACATTACATTACGGTCATTTAGCAGACGCTTTTATCCAAAGCGACTTACAATAAGTGTATTCAACATAGGTAGGGAACGAAAACGAAAACGAAAACTACTAATGGTAAAGGTTATATGGTGATTAAACAACGTACTGTACTTCCTCCACCCATATGTTCTGAATGGTTTTGCTTTCAGTTTTACTGCTTTGAAAAATGCTTTGTCATCTGACACCAGTGAAAAATTAAACAATTAATCACTTAATGCTGTTTCACACTAAACGTTATCTTTACATTTAAAGGCATTGTAGGGAACATTAAGCCTAAATTTAAAAAATATGTATATATATATTTTTTGCATTTTCTCCCCTCTATCAGCCACTATATAATGATGCTGGGGTGTTTTCCTTCATTGAAACACAGTCCTCTGTCTGAAATCCGTATTTTCCCTTCTGTTTATGTTCATGTTGTTTATGTCCGGGTCGTAAATTAACGCACGCATGTGCGTGTCCGTGCGCGTCCGTGCCCGTATCAACTTTTTACTTTCGGTTTTAAAACGCTCTCAAACTTCTTTTTTGAGGCACATAATTTACTTTAAAAAAATCGTTTGGATAGAATTTAGTTGTTTAGCTTCATATATGTGGTCAATTTATCATGAAAGAGCCTATTTAAAAATATAAATTCAGAGAACCGTAGGGTCGGGCATTTCCGCGAATTGTATCCGCATAAGGCAACCTATTTTGGGCATGACTCATTTAAAAAGTCCCCCCTGCGTCACCCCCTGGTGGTCGGGGAAAAGAACTGCTGGAGGGGCGGTGTTTGACAACAGTTGTTTTCTTTGATTATGTCTGAACTCCCTACAATGCCTTTAAAGACAATGTGCCCTCTGCCCTGTCATTCTGTCAGTGTAAAGACTTGGTTCGTTGGCTTTCACTTGTGTACGTTTTGCACTGATCCAACCACTCCATAGCATACACACTTGGAAATGTGTAGCCTATTGGATCAAGACTTGTATTTTATCGATTTTGACATTTTTATATCTACAATAGTCTTGGCTAACACCCCCCAGTGCGTCCTGCACTTAAACCAGTAAAGCCCGTACTTCTCCGTACATGTACAAATAGATATATATAGGGTGCTTACCCGGTTGCCCCAAATGTTAACTCGCGGTCCGGAGTCTTTGTGCAATGTATTAGTTCGTATTTTTCAATAGATATGTGTTTTAATCCCGTCTGTGGCGGATTCTGTCGGAAGTTCCCTGTATTCCTTAATGGGCGGTAGTGACGGGGCGCATCCGGTGAAAGTCGGCATTTACACTCAATGTAAACAGGAAGTAAACGAGCGGGGAGGAAATAGCGTTCGGCCACAGACTGGATTAAAACACATATCTATTGAAAATACGGAGTAATACAGTGCGAAAAGACTCCGGACCACTAGTTAACATTTGGGGCAACCGGGTAAGCACGTTATATATTTATTTTGTACATGTCCGGAGAAGTACGGGCTTAACTGGTGAAAAAGCAGGACACACTGGGGGGTGCAGGCCAAGACTATCGTAGATACGAAAGTAAAAGTCAAGACTCGATAAAATACATAATGATAAGTCTTGATCCAAGGCTAGATGTATGTTATGTGAGACTTCCTTTGTGAAGAATACCCTTACCTTCTTTGATCATAAAGCAGACCCTGTAGGCGTTCTCTCCTATCTTTTCAATTTCACACTCCCCTCCCCCCGAAAGTCTTCGTTTTAGGAAGTGCATCTTTATCTTTTCCCTCTCTCTGTCTGTAAGGTCCTCCTGTGCCTCGAAGAACAAGGGATAGCGAAATTCGTCCATTTCTTTTAATACAGTACGTCAAGCTACACTGACCTAGCAGTCACACCATTTGACACTAGTTTGAACTGAAGCAAAGTAACAGCATGCTGTAAGTTTCACTTTCACTTACAACGTGAATGACTTGTACCTCCTGTTTGCTCTAGTAATTCTTTCATTATTTTTCTCTTTCTTTGTTTCCTCTTTTTTACCACGGCAATTGGTTCTATGCACAGCAGCCATATTGGAAAGAAATTGGGCCTCTTCCTTACTTCCTTCACAGGTTTTACCAATGACACCAAAGGCTTTGTGCCATTTCATGCAGGACAGTGGTTCTCTTCTCAAACCTTTAAATTTCAAGGACCCCCATAACTCTGAGAGTTGGGGGTCCTTATGGGTCCAATTGGTTCCATTTGTACACTCAGAGTTACACAGACACACAGCTTTTTAAGGGGCCATTTGGACCACACTTTGAGACACACTGGTACAGAGTGTTTTTCCAGTGAGCCAAAATGCACAATATTAGCACCCTGACTCTGTTTGACCAGAATGGAACAGAGCCAATTCATTTGAATCATTGGTAACACCTGTGAAGGAAGTAAGAAGAGACCCAATTTCTCTCCAAATGGAAGTGAAAATAAACAAAAAGAAATGTCACACAAAAGCCGGTTGGACGTCATATGTCACTGTAGTACCACGCTACACCAGCAGATGTCATACTCAGACTGCCTACACACACTCACCTGTTATGATAGTAGGCAAAACAAAAGACACCATCACTTCTGAAAAACGTACTGTATGTTGCTATATCAGCTTTTTTATGTCAAAGACCCCCAAAATTATATGTATTTGGCCGCCGACCCTCATGTCAAAATATACTGTTCCAAGGACCCCAGAAGCAAAGATTTGAGTTATAATTATTCGCTTAAAAAATATATTCAAAGACATTTGCACAAATCTTCGAGACTTCTCAAAAACAGCAGACAAGTCGAGCTGCAAGCTTGTAGATCTGCTATTTTTGAATAGCCAAATAAATCTAAAATTACACATGCTTTCCCGGTTTTAATGGGTTAAGATATAACATGTACATTTTTGACCTGTTTGTTAGCTTTGTACAGAGTCAGGCTTATTGTTTCCCCCTATTTCCAGTCAATGTGATGGTTAGATGGGATAGTGTGAGTGCCGTGGTGAGTGGTGGTTTTCAAATTGTGGTACGTGACCCAGTGAGTCAGTGCAGGTGGGACCTCAGAATCAGTTTATTGTCACTTCCATTGTAACACTCAGCATACATGGGAGCGAGATTCCGTTCTCCGCAAACCATAGCTGCTTGTCACATGAAAATGCACTTTTTAAATGTAAAGAAAAACATAATGCACGTATACTTTTGAGCCAGTATTGTATGCTTGCTTGACTATGTTTTAAGGCAAGCTGTGTTTATTTTAAATGAAATGCAATTCCACTTGTGACTAGATTTTCACTTTCACTTGAAACAAAAAAATGTAATTTAAATTATTGTTTCAAAATCTTACTAAAATATGTGATCTTGACTGCCTTGTCTATTTTAGGCGCACAGCAAGTATAAATCGGGTTTAATGGTCTCTGCAATAGACCACCGAAGTCCTGACGTCACTCGTTCATCCCCAGGTTCGTAAAGTAATTTCGCTATGGAGAATAACATTGGGTCATCATAGAATCGTCTCATATAAGAATTGTGGTCCAAAAATAAACAAACTGACTCGGCATAATTGTCAGGGAGGAGGTTCTGTATCGTTTATGATAGTCAGTCACTTATATTTGATACAATCTGTTTCTGGCGAAAATGTAACTAATTCGGCGGAAGTAACATTATCGTTTTCTCACCGTCAGTTGATGCTTCATATCCATAAGAGTCAAACCGCCGGGGTCACTTGTTTATTTTTGGAACACAGTTCTTATTTGACGCGATATTAAAGACGTCTATGGGATTCAGAATGGGGGGTGGAAAACCGTGAACCAGGTAGACAAACTAAGGATGTGTAAATTACGTCAGACTTCGGTGGTCTATGCCCTTACTAGATGGGAATCAAGTCACTTTGCAGGTTGCTGATCCGATCTGGGTCTAGAGCGGAGACGGAAATGATGCATGTACAGTATGTGTGTGTGTGTGTGTGCAAAATACCGGATATGGAAGGCGGGCTCTAGACCACACTGGTTAATTCGGAATGAAAACCAGGCTTTCCACAAGTACTGTGGAAAGGTTAACTCATACCGTACATAAACCCTTGTTGTTCGTAGACTATACAATAACTTGAGCAAAGTTGCATTGACGCACAAACACCCACGTCACGTATACACACCAAAATGACAGTTGTCTAACGTACAAGATTAATGTGCTATTATGTTTATAAACAATGTGTTGTATCCCAATACAATAGAAAACACATACAGTACACATATTGGTAACACACATTTTAATTCATACTTTTTATTTGGTTGGTAAATATTTGCATTCCTTTTTGCACAGAATAAAAACATGAAAGAAATATAGGTTTTACAGGTACAATCAGGTGGAAATAATAACTTCATGTAGGATCACTGATATAGTGTATATTGAAACTAGTGTGCTTAGCTTATCTTTGAAATTAACCAGAAAAAAATAAAAGCTTGGTAGAATGTACAATGTAAAAAACATATTCCATACTTTTTTTTACTGTGACAGTCTTGACAAATAGCAAATTTCATTGTTTTGGTTCCCAGATTTATTTTTAATACACATCGATTAAGCTTGTGTCACTTGCCGATGAGAAGGATCAAAATGATCACAGCTTGTTGTAAATGACAAATGCCATTGGACAAAAAGACAAAATTGTATTCAAATGAAAGTAGGAACACATACGGTAGTTGAGAAAATCCTCAAACATACAGTAACAGATTAGAGGGGAATGAAACCCTAGGCTGATTTTGGAGTTTGTTCCTGTAATGGTTAAAAGCTCCAGAAGGGTAAACATGGCAGGCTGACCTAGTACACTGTGATGTAATCCGTGCAGCTGCAGCAAATAAAATGTATAATTGGTGTGTTAGATGTAGGTGTGCCAATGTGTAAGCGCTGACAATTGTCAGCAGTATTGTCAAAATAAAGTTGGCCTAAAATTCCCCTTTAAGGTAGCAGTGTCATGATGGCAGAAGCTAGGCTACTCTTAAACCAAAGACGCTGTGCATTTAGGGTCACATAGCAGGTAGAAACAGTCATACAGAACTAACTCCTTTTTGTATGTTTTAAAGGTCTACGGTCTTGGATAGGGATTGTCTTTTTGTCGTAAAAAGGTTATACCATTAAGTGTTACTAAACAATAAGCTATTATTTCTTCTTACCATTAAATGCTACCACTTCATGCCACCTACATTTTCAACAATAGTATTACTTAAGTGATGCTAATAAATGCTGGAGTTTGAACTTTCTCTTAGTTTTGTGGTTCACACACAGTTACTGGGCTTAGGTGTTTTGCAGGCCAGTAGCTGGGTTCTTGTGTCCTTGCGGTATTCTACGGCCTTATGTTGATGGATACCTTGCCATACACTTGTCTGATGGCAGGACAGTCCAGACTGGCTATCAGCCTGGTTGGTCCTGCTCTCCTGGGGACGAAGCGCTCCGTCAAGGTCAGACTAGAGTTGGCTGGGATCAAACTGTGGATGAACAAACAGGGTGGTTGAATTGAACTGGATAGATTTGTATCTATTAGGCATGTCACTGAATTTTTTTTTTTGTCATTCAGAATTCATGAGACTTGATGCATATATTGTTACCACTTCTGTTATTACTACATAATGAGTTTGTTGTAAGGCATTGACATTAATTGGAAGCTTTTTGTTTATTTTTCTTTCAAAAGTCAGCAAAAGTGTAAATGTCATTGATTGAAGTGCAAGTTGATAATTGTTCGCCTGAATACACCAAGACAAGTCTCCTAAATATTGTAAATCTTTTCAATTAGCAACTCACACACACACACACACACACACACACACACACACACACACACACACACACACACACACACACACACACACACACACACACACACACACACACACACACACACACACACACAATAAACATTCTGCTCACCTGTAATGTTTGACAATGGGTGGCATGACCCCAGGTCCCTCCATGCGAATGTAGACATCTTCCAGACTGAAGCTGAAGGGATTGGTGAATTCCACAATGGCCATCATTTCCTCACTCACCCTGGCCAAGCCTGACACCTGCAGTACACACCGTGTTGCACATGACAGTGTTTAATAACTTTTTAAATATTGTGAAAAGTGTTTTTTTTTTAAAGTTAAACAAATAAAATGTATTCAGGGAATTCTGGCAGCGTGCACACGAATGAGTGTTTGTGTACAATAGAACAGGTGCGTAAAGATAGCAACTGTTAATATTTTATACACTTTCACTTTCACATTGTAGTTTGTACCTGCACAACATCCTGACAGTAACAAATTAATATTTTCCCAGTTTCATGCAAAGGCCAATTGCAATTTGCAGACATTCCTTCACCTAGAATCAATGCAATGCGTCAAATCAGAACATTTAAAACCACTATTATATTGTCTTGAGGTATTTCACTTGGAATTATGTACCCACCAGGATCCCTATTCTGGGCATGTCATAATAGTCGAACATTCAGCATAAATAGGCAAACACTCGTCTGAAATAGCAGATCTACAAGCTCACAGTGCGTCACATTGAGACACTTTGTGAGCTTGTATATGGGCTGTTTATTTTCAGCGAAGAGATTTGGTATAAGGGAGAAGGAGGGGGGGGGGGGGGGGGGCTAGTACAGACTCATGTGGGACCCCGGTCAACAAAGTATATAGGGTTTAAAGTGGTTAGAATTGTTTGACCTTGACAGTAAGTTTTGGAGAATGCAGGGTGACATCTTTCATGGCAGTGATGATCTGGCCGGTCTCCTGGATCTTCCCCGTGGCGATGAAGTGGAGGTTGGCCTGCTCCACCAGCTGCCTCATGTAGGTCCTAGAGCTCACCTGCACCACCTCCTTCACACCTGGCACGCGCGCACGCACACACACACACACACACACACACACACACACACACACACACACACACACACACACACACACACACACACACACACACACACACACACACACACACACACACACACACAATGATTCGTCTCCGCTTGTTCTGTAGCAGTAGTGGTTTGGGGAGGTCATTTTAATGTGTGTATTTGCTGCTGTTTTAACCCATTGAGACCTAAGGCCGATTCTACAAATACATTTTCTTCTCAGTTCTCACACATTCTTACACTTTCAAGATGTTTCAATTTTTATTTCTAAAATAGCAGATGTACAAGCTCTGTGAGCTTGTACATCTGCTATCTGTGAGCTTGTGTATGCTATTTTTGAATAGCCAACGCTAAAATCTAAAATGACACAGATGCTGTCCCGGTTTTAATTAAGGAGTAAATTCAATTGAGAAAATGCATTAATTTTTTATGATTTCTGTTTGTATCAAACAGAAAACATCAGAAAGAGAGGACAGAGAGGGGATTAGGTCATGAACTAGATTCAAACGTATTATGATCATGTGGTAAGATCACAGGTATGCTCACCCTTGGCTGTGGCCTTTGATAATCCTCATCGAGTGTGATTTACTGTACTATTTATAACATTGTGTATATTTGTTATTATATTACTATGACTTTGCTAGTATAGATAATTAATAGTTTAGTTTATTTTGTGTATTTGGAACCTATTGCACACATGTCCACCCTTGGAAGGGGATGCTTTCTTTTTCATTTGATATACTTTATTGTCCCCTTGTGGACATTTGTCTTCTGCATTTTTACCCATCTTAACTGGAACATCCTAAATAGGAGGAGCCTTATTAGGACCCATCTATCATCCTAAATAGAAGGAGCCATGTTAGGAGTGGACCCATCCTAAAATGCTAAATAGGTATAAGAAGCCACAGTGAGACCAACTTAGCTTGTAATGATCCTGATCAAGGGCAAAGGCAGGAGCATGTACATGGCGTTTATGTCTTTTGGCGTGCGAGGAAACCCAAGCAAACACAGGGAGAACATGCAAACTCCTGCTCTCCACTGCTGAACCATTTCTTCTTTCTGCTTTCACATCAAGGTTTTTTCTTGTGAGGTTTTTCTTGCCTCATTGAGGATCTAAGGACAGTCCTCCTTTAAAGGAGTAGTTCACCCTAGAGATTGTTTAGTTTTTGTCACATTCCTGAGCTAATAATTTGATGACTTGGTCATCGGTCAGTCGGAGACTGAGTCTCCTACCGGAGAAGCCATCGGTCTTGGCCCTAACCATAGAAGATTAGTAACTTTTTGGGTGAACTACTCCTGTAAGACTGCAGCAGTGTTGACTGGTTGAGTGACCAGGGCACCCCTTTACTTTGATACTATTGAAACCAAATTCTCAAACTTTTTTAATTTCAAGGGCCCCATGACTCCGAGAGTGTACAAATGGAACCAAATGAAGGTCCATTTAGTTCCATTTGTACACTCTCAGAGTTACAGACCCACAGTGGTCAATTTGGTTCTTAACTATCAATCATTTATTTAGCTGGGGACACCCTGGAACCCCCCTCAAGGACCCCTGAGGGGCCCCCCCTGACCCCACTTTGAGCAACCATCTTATCTGACTTACAAGCCATACATCTACTCACTGCTGTTGGGTTCGATGGTGACTTTGGGGGTCTTGAACAGGAACTCGGAGCTGGTGACCCCAGTGTAATACACCACCCTCCCACTGATGTAGGCGTCCACGGTGCGTCGCTGGTCGCTGCTGTTCTTGAACTCTAGGCTGAGCTCGAAGTCCTGTCCCACGCTGGTCTCCAGGGCGGGCATGACCAGCTCCACGTCGGCCTCGGGGGGGTTGGACTGCTCCCGGTGACAGCCGTACTCCTCTGCCTTCTCCAGGACCGTCCGCTCCTCCGTGGTGCCTGGGTAAGAACGGGAACCGGGAACAGTCATAATTAGGGGTGCAACCGTTAATTGAACTAGTCGGTTTAAGCGATTAGAAAATAATTAATAGCAATTCATTAATTTTTTTCGCCAATGGGGATACGTTTTATCCCTGCTTCTGGTCAGATTGAATTAGATACATGCATTTCCTTTTGGGAAATATATACTGTTTGATATTGTTCAGATTTATGTTGGATAATAGGCTATCGAAAGTACACAATTTAATTACAAATATATCTTATTTATCGTATTAAATTATGGGCATATTTTCTAAATGTGTCGCATCATGATGCAATATGTGTATATTAAAGTGGGTGAAATTGTTGCACAAATTGTTTGTGCATGCTCTCAATATTGCAGTTATAGGAAGTAAGTGCAAATTGGGAAGAGAGAATAAAATATTGAGGAAGGAACACATAAAGTGCATAAAAATAGCAGGTTTTTAAAACCAAAGTCATAGATAAAAAAGGAACCTCTAGCACTATAAATAACGCTCAACTCACTCACCTAACGCTAATGCCCATATTCAAATCTGCCAAATATAATTCATACTCCAGTCACTATTATAATGTTTTCTTGTGAACAGTCTCATGCAGAGGGTTATTTGCTGTTGTTCACATCACACATTGCATAAAACTATTTAACAAACAACTGGGTGCATTTAATGTAGCACTGTATTGCCATCTACAGTTCAATTGTGATGAATAGATGATAATTCAAGGCTTTAATTGATTCTGCACCTAAAGGCGTATTAATAGGGAGCCCCCAGTGGCTCCCTTTGTTATTGCTGATACAATGTTGAGGAACCAAAACCAAATTATTTCACTCCTGTGTACTTGTGTGACAGCAATACAAAATATTGACTCTTGAATGATGAAAACTAGTTAGGTAGTTTTAAGTCAGTGAAAGTATTGTACGTAGTAGTTTTCTTTTCTTTCAGGTTGTTGGCTACCTGGTGATGTGGAAAAAAACTTTTTTCAAACAGGTTGCTGACTTTGATCAGTGCAAATGTACCTGTGAACTGGACATTCCAAATGTAATTAACAATTCAATTTAAATAACTTGGAATGGAACCTAACATTTCTCAGGATTCATGAGCTACAGATATTAGGTGGATGAAAGGGAAAAGCAATCTATCTTTTAGCTATATATGAATTGAAGGTTTCTTATTAAAATACTTTTCCTTATTTAATCAAAACATGATGTACCATTGGAATTAAAAAGGAAAATGCAATAAAATACAATAGATTAACATTCAAAGGTGAGATCCAGGGTCATTCCAAGGTTGAGGTTATGCCACAAATTTAGTAAGAAGGGGGCATTAGCTCTACATAGTTTTGTTTTGTTTTCGTGTGACGATTTAATTCAACGTCACTATTGATTAAGTCAAATCGAATTCCCATTGGCTGAATAGATCAGCATGTCAGACCGAGTAATGTGGGCCACCTGAGTGACAGCCTGAGATCGAGTCAATGTATTTAATCATTCTGATGCTTGGTAGGATAATTGAGCAACTTGAGCATAGTGGAGGAGGATGAGACGGAAAGGACAGTTTGGGGCAAGTCCATGGCAAAGTGAGGATCTTATGGACTTTACCCCTGTTCGGTGGATTAATGTTTGTGTATGGGTTTTGTCTTCATCTTCAATGTCAACCATTAAACTGCACCACGACAAGAGCAAGGACAGTCGAGCGCCGGAGCCAGAGGACTATATTGTCCATGAAGGAGCAAATGGCAATACGAGAGACAGGTGAGCGGCCCACACACACACACACACACACACACACCAGACCAGCCCTGACATGCTAGAGCAGGGGTCTTCCAACAGGGTGCCCGGGACCCCTAAGTTGAGTTACTACAGGGGGTCCGCAAAATGGGGAAAATTCGCCGGTAATAGCAGATCTGCGTGTAGATCGGCTATTTTCGGAGAGTTGGTGTAGAGGGAAAAAGAGCAGACCAAGTACAGAGCCCAACGGTAAAGTTGACTAGATATTCATAGTTTTAAAAGGTCTGAAAATACACATTAGCATGAATCCAACATTATAATAGAAAATATCTTGTTTGTCAAACAAGTCTATAAAACTATCTATGAAATCTTATGAAAAAGTTAAATCTGAAACTTCTACAATTTTATACAATATGTAGTGGTGGGTCCCTGCTTCATCTCTCTCGCAGCTAGGGGGTCCTTGACCTGAGAAAGGTTGAAGACCCCTGTGCTAGAGTCTTTAGATGTTACAGCCAAGTGCATGAGCTAAAGGCCTAGACAACGAGTAGGCTATCGATGAATCAGATAACACCATGCACCGGGTTGATTTGGCTGTGACAAGTGAGTGGCCTGTCTCTTGAGGTTGAGGCTATGGCAGGCCAGGTTGTCATGGAGAATATGGAGAATGGCATCATGGTGAGGTCGCTAGAGATGCTGGGGCCATACAGGGACAGAGGTCAGATTGCCACGAGATTGATGTTTGGGCAACAGTGGTCGCTACAGGTGCTGAACCTGAGATAACAGAAACAGCTGTTGAACCCGGGAGACGGGTGGCTGTTGAGCCTCAAGCCCAGTAGTGTATAACAAATGAGACAAATGAGAACGTGCTTATTTCGTATTTGCCATTGTTACAGTTGAGGGACACCAAGAGGGCCCAGCTAGTGTACAGACCACATGCTCTTTGTGAGTCACGAGGAGTTTGAATTTGACTCACGTCATGACACTTATGTCTCTCTTCTCACTGAACTCAGGTTCCCTGTCTCTCTCTATACAATCTAATAATGTCTAATAAAAAAAAGCAAAAAATAGCACACAAAAAAAAAAGATTGCTCCAACTTTTTGCTGTCATTATTTTGGCTCTCCAGTTTCTTCCAAACGTTATTACGGGTTCCAGATCCTGAGGCACTGAAGGTCCTCAGGTTAGAGGCTGGGGACCTGCAATGCCTTAGAAACCGAGGCACTACAGCCAGTGTCATGCTACTGGACCAGTGGACCAGTACCATCCAGAGGTTGGTATTGGAGTTGCCCATTCTTATCCTTATCTTATTCTCATCCAAAGCCTCGTTTTCTCTAGCTAGTCTCTCCCTCCCCATTCTTCATGCATCAATGTTGCATGGTTCTCAGCTCTTGCTCGATGAGGTACAGTTGCTTCTGGAGTTGTCCATTGTTCTTAACCAAAGCCTCATTTTCTCTAACTAGTCCCTGTCTCTCCTTCGCCCATTGCTCCTGCTGTATGCTAAATGCCAAGTGCCAACGAGTCTCCTTGTTTCTCAGCTCTTCCTGGACTTCCAGGTGTTGGTCCCGGAGGTGCTTCATCCTAGTCAAAGACTCATTTCCTCCATCTAGTAGTGCCTGTCCCTTCCCCATGCACCAACAAGTATCTTTGTTTCTCATTTCTTTCTGGATATGATTCAGTTGGTTCTGGAGTTGCCTATTCTTCATAGCCAAAGCCTCATTATCTCTAGCTATTGCCTCTTTATCCTTCTCCCATTTCCCCTTCTCAGAGTCAGAACGAGCCGTGTTGGTTCTCGGTTCTTCCTGGGCAATGCCTATTTGGTTCTTAATTTGTTGCGTATCATTTTCTTCAGATAGTTGTCTCTGTCTGTCATTCCTCCGTCTCACCTGCCCCTGCCCCTGCAAGTACCAGGGCTCTCTGGGCACCTGGTCTTCCGGGTTGAGGTCGGGTGGCCTATATGCCTTAACCAACGCCTTGCTTTCTCTTCCTTGTCGTTGCCTTTGCTCCTGCTCATTGCACTGGCGAGCGTCTTTAATTGTGTCTTCTTCCTGGATGTGGTCCGTTTCTCCACCTAGTGCATGTGTCTTCCCCCATTTCACCTTCTGCCAAGGCTCTTTGGTTCTCCGTTCTACCTCGATGAGTTCTAGTTGGTTCTGGATTTGCCCATTCTTCATAGTCAAAGCCTCGTTGTCACCAACTAGTTGTTGTCTCTCGTTCGCCCATTTACCCTGCTCTGTGCACCACAGAGTATTTTTGGATTTCAGATCTTCCTGGATTACGTCCAATTGGTTCTGGAGTAGCCTATTATCCTCAGCCAAAGCCTCCTTTTCTTCAGCTAGTTCCTGTCTCTCCTTCCCCCATTTTACCTGCTCATTGGACCAACGACTATCTCTGGTTCTCAATGTTTCCTGGATGAGGTCCAGTTGGTTCTGGAGTTGCCTATTTTTCTTAGCCAAATCCTCCTTTTCTCCAGCTAGTGTCTCCCTCTCCCATTTCCCCTGCTCCATGCGAGGAGAAATGGGAGGCGATTTGGTTGGCGATTTGGTTCTTAATTCTCCTTGTGTGTGGTGTCGTTGGTACTGGTGCTGTTGCTTGTCCTCCCCTGTGATTGTGATGAGTGATTCATTCTCAGGTGGGCCTCTCTGATTGCAGAGACCACCTTTGAGGGTGGTGATCTCTTCCTCCCTCTCCTTCAACCTGTTTTGGAGTTCTAGGAGGTTCTGATCCATTGACTGGATTTGGTACTCTTTCACTGTGCCCTCCTCCTCCATGGCTTTAATCTTTCGTTCTGCAGAGAATAACTTTTCATACGACGACTGCAGCTCCTTCTTCATTGCAAAAAGCTTTTCCTTAGCACTCTCTAAATGGTGTTTAATCAAGATAAAGTTTTCATTATCATGCATCTTTAAGGCATGTCCGTCTCGATGAGCGTATAGTCCTTTGACCGTAGCAACGTTATTATATATGCCTCAGCCGTGACGTAACACAGACGTAGCACAAAACTATTGCCCAAATATGGACTTCGGGCAGCCCATGGTGTGATAAATGGGATTATCTGACCTTTCTATTCAGCACATTGATATTTCTTTTGTAATTACCAACGTTTGCACAGATAAGACCTATTGCGAAACATACCCAATGACTGTATATATCAACGGCAATATTAATGTTTGACGTTTTATTGGGCAAATGAGAAGATGCTAGCTGCTTTTGATGTTAACGTATCCGGATGAATTAATTACACCGCCGGCGCCTGGCTTGCTGTTAACTCTCATGCTTGTAACTGCATGCCTGTCAACAAAGCAAGAAACAACTTGTTTTTCCTCAAGGAAGAAACAGATGCTACAGAAGAAAGGGCGAAAACATAAGCCCTTGCCTTCAGCCTGGCGGAGATAATTGAGCAGTGAATGGATGTGAATTCCTTTGTGCACCACAGCAGCTTGTTTAGGAAGTTTGAAAAAAACTCCATAGTAGTTTGCAGTACATTAAGGATACATTGTAAGAAAGTAGGGTGATGTTGTTGCTGTTTCTGTTTTAGTTTAATTATTGGGTGTGTACACATATTGTAGAACATTTTAAATGCCGCAGAGGTGACTCCCTCCAAAAAAATGCATTGGGTGTATTGTGGCTGTAAATGGAATACATGCAATATATGGAATATCAGCCATGTATGGAATATCAGCCATGAATGGAATATCAGCCATTCTAGTGCTACACAAATAAAAGCTCTTTTTCCCTTTCTGTTTTCTATTGTAGCTGTGCAGGCAGCCATGGAGAAGATGACTGACAGATGTGACTGGCATGGCACTGAAATTACTAAAATGAAATAAAATAATCTTTTGTAATGGATGATTACACACACAACACAGTCATTGTTTTTCTTCTCCATAATATCAGACATTTCACAGATGAATAAATAGAAAATTAGAATTTTTACTTTCACGTGTTTTAATGTTCATTGATACTGAATGTCATTAGTTGTATTATTATATGAAGATAGGTTGAAAATGATTGAAGTCGTCCATGAAGCAAATATCCTGTCTTTTGAGTTTTCTGAAGGGAAATGAATTTCCATTCTATTGTGCATGATTACAGTTGTCCTGCCTGAAAGTGGACTGTTGGAACTGTACTATTAATAATAACAATGATACCACCTTTGTTTTGTTTTAAGATGATTTAAAGGCATCTCTGCTTAACTGGACCATACAGGAAATGGGAACAAGATAGACGGGGTACAAAGAGTTACAGGTCCATTTGGTTCCATTTGTACACTCTCAGAGTTATGGGGGTCCTTGAAATTAAAGCAATTTAAGAACCACTGCTCTGAGTCACACATCCCCCTTGCCCCTTTCTGACCTTCAGGGAACTTGTACTGGTCGGTGATGTCACGGCGGGTCTCTTGTCCGGGGCTTTTGGTCAGAATCATGCGGCCCACGTGGGACCGGTTCACTCTGACGGGCTGCATGGTGCCATCGCTGCTCCGTGAGTAAAACACCACATCACTGTTCACCTGGGGAGGAGAAAAAGACGGAAGCCATTGTGTTCACTAGCATACAGGGTCAATGACGAGGACAGTCCCTGAAAGTAGCATGACACATGAGTGGTAGGAACACTGTTCTTGGTTCCAGACCATTATCAATGGCATCTGTTATTACAGCGAATGTTCCCTCTTAGAACCTACTATTTACATTTCTAGTTGTTGTCTAAAGCAGACCCAGGGGGGTCCCCAAATTATTTTTGGCGGGTCCCCAGATGATTAGCTTAATGTGTAACATTGTTTTCTCACTCAACAGTAAACAAACCAACATACAGTATAAGTGTATACTGGGTGTCTCGCATTCCTAGAGTTACAATTGAATGACTTTTAACACCCTTTTAATACCAATTTGGAAACATGTCTAATGTTATGTAAGAAAGAGGCAAACATTGTGAAAATAGCCGATCGTATAAGTGTATTCTGGGTATCTGCACATTCCTAACGTTTAAATGTAATGACTTTTAAGACCCTTTTAATCCCTTGGATGATAAAAAGCACTTTCACTTGATCCTCTGCATTTCTGAGGTTGGCCTAATCTTGAATTATGGAACCCTCTGACTAACAGAAAAACAAACAAAAGAATGGATGTAACAAAACAAAGGCTTTGTAGAGGCAAATATGATTTGTTTCTCAAATACAATCTTCAGGCATGAATGTCTACATTGTTATTTGCAAGTGATCAGATCAGATTTGTGTATTCAATCATCGTTGACCCACTGTCTCGATCTGAATTTTTTCTTCTGTGGTAACGATGTAATGACGTAGGCATGATTAATGCTCAATGTATACAATGTCGTACAATGATGTTGCTGGCTGAAAATAGCCGATCTACAAGGTCACAACGTGTCCCATCTTGATGCTTTGTAGAGATCGTTGAAAAGATCAGTTTCCATCAGTTACTGATGTTTAAAAGTCACTCTTTTTGTGGTGTTTACCTCAGCAAACACAAACGCTGCGTCGAATGGAAAGCATATCTGACCATGCTTGATAGCTTGGACAGATGCTGGACCACACCTGTACATTCCTGTTCGGAACAACAACAAACAATGGGGTCCAGAAAGGCAGTTAAAAGGCAAATATCCAACTTATAACGTGTTTGATTCCATTACTGTGTCATAATACATTATACATTTTACTGGCATTCAATACATTTTTCTAATAAAACATGGCCAATGCATGTGCTTTATTACATTATGTATAAAATGCATAATTTAAGAAACTTTGTGCAAGATACAGAACAGAGAAATCAGCGAAACAGAAGGACAGGAAGAAAAAGGTGAAAGTAGTTAAAGTCTGAGAACCAAAGAGAGTGACAGTAGGGATTGTCCTCCTCATTACCATCACTGGTCTCTTGTGGCGTAGCGTCCACACACTGCCAGCCCCCAAACCCTGGTGGCAGGTCAGGCCTGGACATGAAGCTCTCATTCCAACAGTGGTAGTTCCTGGACAAAAACAAACAAACATCTAAGCATTAAAGAATTATGATTAGAAGTTATAACAACTAAATAAGTTTTCCTTTTGATTTTCAAAGGGGGTATAAGTTATTATTATCATTATCATTATCATTATCATTATTAATATTATTATCATTATTTTACTTTATTTTATTGTATTTAGAAAATAGCTATATATATATATAAAGATAGTAATCATTGCTATAAAGTGTTTGTTCAGTAACAGTGGTCTCCCTGTCTCTCCAGCCTTTTGGTTAACCGAAAATTCATTTTCAGGTCAAGATACCAATTTTATCCAATCAGGACAGAGAGCTCATACAGGAAACAGGATAAATAAGTGAAATTGGAAGTAATGAAATAAAAAGAAAGAAAGAAAAAAGAGCAGACAAAATAGAAACTGGAACATTTTAAAATGTAAGCTGATAATAAATGATCTTTATGGGGTTCTCTCTCCTGATTGAATACATTTGTATTTTGTGTTTACTAAAGAGCTCGAGACGGGGAGATCCTGTACCTATTTTGGGCATGTAATTAGGTGAACATAAGGGGAAAAATGTTTCAAGCAAAAATATCTGATCTACACGCTCACTGTGATGTATTCTGATGTGTCGTGATGCTTTGTGACGCGTTCTGATGCAAGGTGTTGTGATATGGCGCATTGTTACCTTGTAGGTCAGCTATTTTTGCCATGCAACACCAGCACACGATGATGTGCAAAAAGTGTTTAAATGAAACATATTGAACTCAGTCTCCTAACAGTACCAGATGGAGTCTCTAGTACGGTGGCGGTCGACGCGTCCGTTCTCATCCAGGACGATGTCGGTCTTCAGGTTACCATCGTTGTCATGGGCGGAGTAGAAGTTGGTTACCACGCGGGACGGGATGCCCAGGCAGCGCAGGACTGAGGTGTAGAGCAGACGTTTGCAGTAATGGACCATGCGAAGGGGCAAAGGAAGACAACTGTATGGTTAAAGTGGAACAAGTACAGTACAGGAAGTGCATTAGAGTCAAACATCTGGGCGAAAATGAGTGCAAACAGTGAACAATTCAGGTTGACTGAACTAAAAAAATCACACCCTGTGTGAAGGAAGTGGTGCCTTTGGGGCGGGGCCTCCTGGTGGCGCTATAATAGGGCGGGCGGGGCTTCAGCAATTAATGCTCGTCCCTATTGGTGGTGTAAGTCCACATACCAAATTTGGACTCGGTGGCATGCTGCAAACTGGAGTTATAGCTGTTTAAAGCCAGTGGCCTCCTGGTGGCGCTATAATAGGGCGGGGCGGGGCTTCAGCAGTCAATGCTTGTCCCTATTGGTGGTCTAAGTCCACATACCAAATTTGGACTTGCTGGCATGCTGCGAACTGGAGTTATAGCTGTTTAAAGCCCGTGCTGAAACGGACGACGGACACAACATAAGCTGGGGGTCCCTGGACCCCTCTTTGATAGCCAGTGGCACGTGTGGGCAATGAGGGGAGAGTTGGCGTAGGCAATCTCCAAGTCTGTGTGTGTGTGTGTGTGTGTGTGTGTGTGTGTGTGTGTGTGTGTGTGTGTGTGTGTGTGTGTGTGTGTGTGTGTGTGTGTGTGTGTGTGTGTGTGTGTGTGTGTGTGTGTGCGTGTGTTTCTTCTTTGCCGTCAGGCTCATACGGACGGACGGACGGACGGACGGACGGACATACGGACAAAGCCACGTATAGAGCGGTTGGCACCGCTAAAAAGATAATGCCGGCCATTTTGTACATCATTGTGATGTTTCTCGTCTTGATTGGTTGCCTTTACCCTGGAGTCATGAAACGTGGATCATTGGTTCGCAAAGTGGGGTCCGGACTCCCAGCAAAATTGGTTAATTTAGATCATTTTAACCACTTTAACCATATTTAATACTTTAGCAATTCAAAAATAGCAGATATACAAGCTGAGCTTGTAGATCTGCTAGTTTTGAGAAACCCCTGGCACAAAATATTTTTGAGATGTGGGGGGGGGGTCTGCAGCCAAATACATATCATTTTGGGGGTCCTTGACGTGGAAAAGTTTGAGAACCACTGACTTAGATACTCCAATTGTTTATGTGAATGTGTGAAAAAAAAAGAGGAGCCCTCAAAACGGAGGTAAGACAGGAGAAGATGAATTGCTGTCTCACAGGAGTTGAAGACGGCGGCGTAGACCCAGCACTGGGCATAGCAGACGGGCATCTTGCTGCTGTGGTAGTTGAGCAGGATCTCCGTGCTGCCCGTCCAGGAGGTGGGAGCCACGCCGTAGGTGTAGTCACCGCTCCAGTTCCCCACCAGCACGCCCTCATCGTCACGGGAGTTCAGCTGAGTCGGACGAAAGGAAGCGGAAGAGATTATTGGACAGAGCAAGGGTCTTCAACGTTTTTCAGGGCAAGGACCCCTTAGCTGAGAGAGTGATGAAGAAGAGACCCCCACTACTGTATACACATTTTCATAGATTTCATTGATGGCTTCATAGACTTGTTTGACAGGCAGCACCAGTAATGTTTTTAATAAATGTTTTAATTAATAACAAATAATAATGTTTTTTTATTTTTTAGACATTTAATCATTTAAACCTTCAATACTTAGTAAACTTGACCTTTGGCTCTGTACTTGGTCTGTTCTTTTTTCCCTCTACATCAAACATCTCTGCCGAAAATTGCCGATCTACAAGCTCACAACCCTACAAGCTCACGGGTTGTGAGCTTGTAGATCTGCCCCCTCCCCTTATCACACAAGATTTGAAGGCCCCCTGTAGTAACTCTGAGGATTAGAGGCTCTTCGAGGACCAGATGAAAACGTAATTTTTCCCTGAGGAGGAATTCCTATTATGCTTCGAGTCTGAGCTTCATGATCTGTAGCTACTACGACCTATGACTGTACGACATAATAGGCAAACATTTTGCGAAAATAGCAGATCTACAATCTCATAAGCTTGTAGGTTGGCTATTTCTGGCAAAGAAATCTAGTGTAGATGGAAAGAAGGAGGGGGCATGTACAGACCCCTCGGGGACTAGTGGTTAAGTGGTTAAAAGGAGTGTGGTTAGATGACGTTTCTTAAAATGTTTTGTGTCTACAGCAGGGGTTTTCAACTGATTGTGAACCAGGGACCACCACCCTGATTAAGAATCAACCTGGGGACACAGAGACATGCAATTATATGGCCACATTTCCTAATAATGATGACTCCATCAGGCAATCCGGTACACTTCCCCTTCTTGAGATTCAAATTCCCTTTTCTGTGGAATTTCTTGACCTCCGACTTCTCAGAAACTGACAACATTGACATGTCATCATAGGTCACCAGGTCGATAATATGCACTGTTCCATGGAACAAGAAGAAAAGAACATATTGCAACATGGTCAGGGACCACATGCAATACCTTCAGGGACCACAAGTGGTCCACGGACCACCTGTCCCTGGTCTACAGTATATCCAGTATATTGTGTACTACAGCAGCAACATGTATATCTATCTGTCTATCCTCACCATGGCAGAGGCCTTTCTGACCATCTTGATGGGGTCTCCTCTGTTGGTGATGGGCATCTCAGCTCTGTCCAATATGTACAGACAAGCATCCAGGATTCCGTAGTCAAACTAAAAAGATACAATTAACCAAATGGTTAAAAACTACAGTCAAAATGAATAAGAACTATAGTCCAAATGAATAAAAACTAGTCGTCACTTGACATGTTTATAAATACAGTAGTAATAAAACATCACATACAGTCGCAACACACTTCCCTGATCTTTGCCTGAAAAGGACCTGCTCTTGCCCCCATCCTGTCCTGCCTGGCGGCAGAGAAAGGAACCGCCTAATCTAAGGAAACTACACCATTTCACGGCTGTAAAAACTCACACTTTCTCTCTGAATAGGTTCAGATTCTCCCCTGATTTCTCTCTGAGTTGGCGATGGCAGACACATTGAAGTTCTTTTACAACTACTGTACATGTACAGCCACTGTATACATGTACAGATGTGCCACTTCAAAACTTCACATGTCCTGCCATCGCCAAGACAGTACATTTTCAGGGGATTCCCAGGGCAATAAGAGGGACAAAGAAGGGCATTTAAAATGCTGAATTATTTTGATGATCACTGCTTTTATGATGCTAATTAATTTGAGCAACTGGTCAAATCACCTTTCGCCTCATAATGAGTCTGACACCTTGTTCAACACACATTCTTTTGTTCTCATGTATATGGCTGTCTGTTGAAGGGAAAAACGGGGGTGTGTAGTGACAACTTCTTTTCAGGGGCAAAACAGTGCATTTTAAGGGCAGAAAAGGGAGGAAAAAAATGCATTTTCAGGGCACTATCAGGGAAAGAACAGTAACGTGTGAAGTTTTGAAGTGGCACATCTGTATATGGACATGATGACTCAAGGTAGAATTAACATAATTGTTACTAGCATTGCATCGGTGCATTTTTCCTTTTTGCTTTGGACACATCATTGAGATGGTTATTTATTGAATTGCAACATCTATAAGCGTGTTTTCTCTCATCACCTTCTGTGTTTTAACCCTCACCTGTCCATAGTTCCAGGTTCTCTCAGACACGTCATCAGAGGATCCATGGTAGATGATCCCCATCTCGTTCATCACACATTCCTCCTTCTCCTCCTCGTTGTCCAGATACACTGCGTCTCCTGGAAGACAGACATGATGGCAGGTAAGGGGTTAACCATAGCACATTAAGACACTGGATGGATACGTGTCAACAAAGACTGATTTATACTTCATCGTACAATGGGCATGTGACTCTGTCGTATAATGGATTATAAATTAAGCATAAGTTGTCTGTCACAGAAAGGTTTCCTGAATTGACTTTCAAGTACTTCCCTGCTGTGACTGTGGCAGAACCTCTGGTAATTGTTGAATTGTATCTTGAGTCAAAGGCCACTCATCTTGTATTGCAAGCAAGTTAACCACTTTCAACTTGCCGTCCCTATCTTGGGCATGTCATTATCGGCGAAAACTCAAAAATGTTTCAAACTGTTTACAAAATAGTAAAAGTGGCAGATCTACAAGCTTGTGTAGATAACAGTTACGCCCTTTGATGACAAAAACACTACTTTCACTTGACCCTCTTTATTTTAGAGGTAGGATTACTATAAAATTATGCCCCCCCAACAGAAAAATAAAGATCTTTAAGCAGATCTACAAGCCTTAAATCTCAAAGATCTACAAACTCTATGAGCAGGAGACAATAGCGGCTCTTTTCGCCACACCACGTGTTGACATATTAAATAGGCTTTAGCGTTTAAACGAAGCAGTGGCGAAAACAACAACAACTACAAAAGGTGCTCCTCGGAGCACAGGTCTCCGCCAGGTCAGGTACGTTATTCTGGCCTCCTGGTGGCGCTATAATAGGCCAATGTGAAAATGGTGCCATTTATTCTTAGGTCTTTCACGGCAATCAGACACAGCATTCATGATTTGAGGCAATTTGTTCCAAAAATGTGTTTTGCTAAATTAGACGTGCTGGTGGCGCTATAACAGGCCAATGTGAAAAGTGTGGCATTTCTTCCTCAGCCTAGTGGGAATATGCGTGTGAAATTTCACGGAAATCGCAAGCTGCGTGCATGGTTTGAGGCAGTTTGTTCAAAACGGACCAATCCTGCAAACTTTGGATGGCAACCTTAACCAATGAGGATGGAATATGGGAAATCGGACAGATCAGGGTTGATCACATGACTATAGAGATACTGTGTACCGATTTGCATGACGTTTGGTTAAAATCTGTAGGAGTAATGTGAAAAAATGGGTTTTGCACAAATCGGCCTCCTGGTGGCGCGATAACAGGCCCATGTGAAAAATTTGAGGCAGAGGTTCTGAATTGGCATCCAGGGAGTGTGTGTGCACAGTTTCGCAGCGACCGGGCCAACGGTGCCGGAGATTTGGTGGTAACACACGGACAGAACGGACGGACGGACACACGGACGGACGGACGGACGGAGGGTAAAACATACTCTCTCGCCATGCCTTCGGCCTGGCGGAGACAACTATAGCCTAGCGTACATCACAAGTTGTGGGTGTATTGAAATCATTTTGTCGAACGACACTCATCGAGAGGGTCATGTTACAGTATGTGATGAATTATCAATGAGCCTCAAACACCACCAACCTTTGGCCCAGGGATTAAAGAGGATGTAGACATCCTGGCTCTCATCCCGCCGGGTCCTCCTGATACCGTAGGGTGTCACCACGGCCACGTACAGACGGTACTTCCCCACGATGGCGTCCGGAGCCGGGGTGATGCTCATGGTGACCACGCTGCCGGTGTTGTCAAGGACGCGACCCGCCCAGGAGCTCTGCCTGGCCTGGGTCGGGAAGACGGGGATGTAGGTGCCCTTTTCATACTGGGGGGTGGACCCTGGAAGAGGACATGAGATACGATACAATGAGATACAATGTCATATTCTACGGCAGTGGCTCTCAAATGTTTTTTATTTCAAGGTCTCCCAGATTGGTATGCATTATGCCACAGACCTCTACATCTCTGAGAGTGTTGCATATGGAACCAAATGGACCTTTACAGGTCCACTTTGTTCCCATTTGTACAGTGGTGTGTTCTACCGTGTTACGCTGTATATGCCGTCAGTGTTTCCCAACCTTTTTGGTGCCAAGGCACACCTGGCATAGCCATAGCCATAGATAAAAATCTGCACTGTATACGGCGTATACAGTGCAGATTTTTTTGGAAACAAGCGTTTACAGTCTAATAACCATTTCATCCATTTGAAAACGCGATAGCATATCGTGCATGTCGTGCAGGGAATAATTATCGTATACCCTCCGAAAAAACCTAGAACAGACCACTGCATTTGTACACCCTCAGAGTTACAGACCTATAAGGGTACATTTGGTTCCTAGCTATCAATATTTTTTCTGAGTGCCCCCTGTAGCCACCACAGTGACCCCTGGGGGTCCCTGGACCCCACTTTGAGAACCACTGCACTACACTAAACGTTATTGTTCCCATGGGAAGATGTTTCATGGGCTTATAAATGCTGCAGACATACTAGAGGCCTCCATAACTGAACAATAGTATAACAGTAATGACTGAGTTCATTATATTGGCAATTATTTTGAGAAATGAGAAAGTAGTTTAAATTACTGTTATGATATTACGGTGGGAATTAATATAAACAAATAAAAAAATATATATACAGTGGATGGATGGATGGATGGATGTATAGATAGATATACTGTGTATATATATAGCCTACGTATATCAGTACATGGTCTCACCAATGACAAACTCGACTGCAAACTTGTCCTCAGAGGGCTTGTAAGGTCGGTCGAAGGTGATCTTTATCTGGAACTCTTGTCCTCGACGGACGATGAGGAAGTTGCTGTTGTACAGCCAGGTGTGGTGGCTCATCTTGTTGGCCTCATCTTGTCGCATCATGGTGTCCACGTTCATTATGTCCATGAACTCTGGATGGACCGAGAGAGAAGGAGGGAGAGAAGGTGACGTTGAGGAGGGAGGGTTAAACAGAGAATGTATACAGAGTTCCCACAGTCATGAAAACCATGTAGATCAATAACAATCATCTATAAAGGTCTCTGTGGGAATTTCGCAGAGACCCAAAGTGATCACAGTTATTGTTGTTTATTATCATTCATTTTTAAATATACGTCACTGAAACAGCCAGCCTGGCTGTATGAATAGTTCTAATATACTTTTTTTCCTCTTTTCCAACTTTTCTGCCAAGAATAGCAGTTGCGGAACGAACAGCCTCATAGGATATTCTTTAGCTTTAATGTATTTTACTGTACCACGTGCCGTTTACATTTCTGACTAATAAAGTATTCAATCAATCAATCAGAAAAGTAAACCTGTGAGGGTAGCCGTAACAAGTTAACTACTGCTGTCTTCTCTTTGCAAATTTTAAATACATCTCAAGGTTAATCGTACATGGTCAGATTTGTTATTCTTCAATTTGTAAATGTAAACAATCTGTTTCCATTGTAGCAGTAGTACATGAATTTAGAACTACATACATGCACATTTAAATTTCTAAGTTTAAATTCAAGTTTATATGAAAAATCATGGAACGTTTCATTCGTAAAATGTAGTGGGATCCTTGGTGATAGAGACATAGACAGACATGTGTCATGGAACTGTGTCACAAATACAGGGCTGTAGCGATTAGGGCAGTCGAGGTCACTTCCTTAGCGCTCTATTCCTGTTTAACTTATGCCCAAAGTCAGCGTCACAGGGTTGTGGAATTAGTGATTAGGGCAGCTAGGGTCAATAAGAGTGCGGGTATTCTGCTGTTTCCTGATTTGGTCTATATCTGTTCTAGCAACAGCTCAAATTCCAGTCATTTCATTCACACTTCCATGCCAGTCTATCTGTTCCTACATGTTGTTCTATCAAGTTTGTGCCTTGTTGAGCGTGCTGTCATGGCAAGGCCCGGGAAATGTGTGTCTGCTGCAGAATCTGCCCTTTATGTGTCAGTCATGTGCAACATTTACTGGAAACTGGTCACTGTGACACTAAGTGTGGGCACAAGGGCTTATCTTTTGAAGCCAGGAGACACAGAGACATTTATTAAGCTCCATCCTGTCTCTTCCTCTTTTTGTTCTCTCCTTGCTGATGATTAGTGTTTCTGACCTTGTTTCTTAATTAACAGTTACTTTTCAATTCCAGTGTGAATTGTAATAGAGAGTTGAAGTCAAGATGCCTTTTTGTAGGCTAATCCGGAATTTACTTCCATCATGTATACATTAAGAAGGTAATAATCACTGTAGCGAACAGTGATTAATACATCACATGTTATGATTTAGAACAACACACTTAGATAATATAAGTTAAAAAGCAGATCAGAAGCACACACACATTAACACAGTTTGCCCATCATCACCTGTCAGAGGTGGGTATCCTCTTGGACCTGGAGCGACAAAGGGCTCAAACTCGGGAACATCTGCCAAGTCTGTGTTGGAGCTAGCAATGGGGTCAGTGGTGCGACCGCGGTTCGTCAACTTGGGACGGGGGCCAGAGGCAGTTGGAAGGACAGCTGAGGGGGTGGGCGTAACTATGGCCGTGACTTCTTCCTCTTGGTCTGACGACATGATGGTTGTAGTACCGGGATGTTACCTCACAGGACTGAGGGAGAGAGAGAGAGAGAGAGAGAGAGAGGCAGAAAGTCAGCATACAGTAGGGCACCCTTTGTCCATAGCGTTTCCCAATGTGTGTTGGGCAACCGTCGATGGCCTGCGTGCCGAAACACGTCTGTTTGGTAGACTGCTGCTGCGGATCATAAACATTATTAAAAAAGACTCCTAAGACCTCTACAGAGAGTGTGGATTGTATCTTCCTTTTTACGTATTATCTGAATCGGCTATATTCGTGATCTTTTCCAGACTGTCCTAGTTGAGCGAGCCTTTCCCTTGAAGTGTTAGGCAACCGTGCCTCATCAGGAGCAGTTAAGGGGTCAGTGTCTTGCTCAAGGACACGTTGACCCAATGGCAGGAAGAGCCGGGGATCGAACCCAAATGGCCACTGTTAATCCAGAGCCACTGCCGCCCCTCAAATGTGCACAAATGCGTATATATCTGCTTATTGTTATTCAAGAAAAAGCATAATACAGGAAAAAGAGCATCAATGTCATGCATCCTTAACATAATTATGAAAAGAGGTTCTCTCTCTAAAACACAGGCCTCACCTGTTGTTCATGAAACCATTATTTATACAGTATTTACCAGGCTGTTGCCAGTCAGTTAGCCTTCTATACTGTTCTGCATCGACAAGTCTTAACATTGACGTTGTGAATTTTCAGCACACACACACACCATGCAGGTGGACTGGCTGTACTCACAAAACATCTGCTTCACATCTGTGGGCCGTGTGTGTGTGTGTGTGTGTGTGTGTGTGTGTGTGTGTGTGTGTGTGTGTGTGTGTGTGTGTGTGTGTGTGTGTGTGTGTGTGTGTGTGTGTGTGTGTGTGTGTGTGTGTGTGTGTGTGTGTGTGTGTGTGTGTGTGTGTGTGCGCGCGCGTGTGTGTGTGTTGTGGCTCTCAGTTATGTAAGGGGAAGCACGTCACTGACTGATGC